>NW_021703768.1:113114166-113543180 GCF_005190385.1 Monodon monoceros
CCATCTCTGTTTAGATACTTAAATCCCCTCCCTTCTGCCGCATGGCTGCTGTGGGACCACACATCACATCCAGGTCGTCCCCTGCTCCTTCCGCCTCGTTCCTGATTTCTGACTAATTATGCACCGAAGTCAAGTGCCTGCTGCTGCTGCTTCTGGTGGCAGCCGGAAGCTCTGGCTCTGAGCTCCTGGAAGCCCTCTAGTCTCGCCCCACAGCCTGGGCCGGCCGCTGCCTTCTGTTGTCTCTACTCTAGATTCAGCATTCTCTCCCTCTCTCTGTCTCTGCAAAGAGGACTTCAAGATGGTTCCTTTATCTCCACAAAGACATTTTCAACCTGTACAGAGGGAGGGGAGGCGAGGAGGACAAGGGAATGCCCACATCCTCTCCCAGGACACCTCAGCATTCCAAGAAGGAGGGATGAACTCATTTTGTAAGGAAGTGATGGGAGGCCTGGTAGCAGAGGTGCCCTTACCGCTCTCATCTATGGATTTTGCAGGAACAAAAAGAGCGGGGCTGCATGGACCCAGGCTTGCCTCCTTTTCATCAAAGCTGTGGCCCCAGGTGGAGGGGTCGGGACAAAGGCTGGATCTCCCAGCAACCTGACGAAGACTTGCCCGCGCCTCTGTGAACCGGCCCTGCAGTCAGCCTCATTCTACTTTTGATGATGCAGGGCCCGGAGGGTGACTGGACAGGAGGTGTCCCGTGTTTGTCATGTGAGCTGCCTGCCCTGACCAGAAAGAGGTCTACTTCATTTCCAGTAGATTTATGGAAAATAATCTCTTGCTCTCATCACTTTCTATTTCAAGCAATTGTGGATGAGGCAGTTTTGGAGGCGGCACAAAAGGCTCAGGTACTGGGGTTGGGCCCAAGTGTCAGCTGTGGGAGAGCTGGTCATGGGCTGAGCTTAGGGAAGTGCTGGGGGTGGCGGGGAGGAGGGGTGATGGGAGGGTGGCCTGGGTACCCGCTGGAGGGAGGGGAAGGTGATGCCAGGAGACCTAGCTTCCTGACTTGTGCTCCCAGACAAGTCACTCCCCCCAACTTAGCCTCTGTTCTCCCCTCTGCGGGATGAGGTGCAGTCACCAGCTCCTGAGGAGCTCACCTGTGTGCGTGTTTACGTGTATGTGCACGCTTCCCTGGTCATGCTCTGCAGATTCAGGTGTAAACAGGCTCTGAGTGTGTGAGGAGTGGGTCTGCTCTAGGACAGGCTCACCTTTATGTAGCATAGGGGAGCCAGGAACTTGCCTCCCCCTCTGAGGCCAGACATGGGACCCCAGGAGATCAGAGATGGGAAGCCATTTTCTGATAATGGGAGAACAGCCCAGACCAGGTTGGGGTTAGGGGTCTAGTTCAGGACTCTGGTCATCTGGCCACTGCTGCCCCCTGAGGGTAAGAGCGGTTCTGATTTTAGAGGGTCAAACCCAAAGTCCCTCCCTGCACCTGTACAGGAAGGAGTTTATCAGGCTTCTGGGCAGCAGGGGGCATGGGGCACCCTGAGGGGAGACTATGTTGTTGGCAAGGAGTTGTCGTCATCATCTTATGGTTGTACCCACAGTTTTATAGTTAATAAACCCAGTCACTTAAGCAGCTGTGTTTCACCAAGCCACACAAATCACGGAGAGAGAGAGCCATGCTGGACATTCACCCAGCCATTTGACAGAGGGAAATTGGGGGTCAGAAAACTTAAGTTACTTAAATAAGGAGAGGAATTAGGACTACCCTAACTTCATAAAAGTTAGAATGAGACAAATTTTAGTTCGCAAAAGGATCAATTTTCGATGCTTACAACTGTCCAAGAGAGCAATAAGTGTAGCAGTAAGTTAAGTGGTGAGTTCCTCATCCCTGGGAGTATGTAAGCCATGTCTGGGTATCTGCTTACTGTGGCAACTGTAATGGGTGTTCATGCCTTAGATGGGGCTAGATGACCTAGAAGGGGTCTAGACTCTGGATCTGGTAGGGTGGTGGGAAGGAAGGTGAGGGGCAGTGGGGCATACCTGCGCTTCTCATTCCAGGCGTTGTACCACTTGATGAACCGCTTGGTGCTCTGCAGCTTGGGGTGCAGGCAGTGCTCCTGACCCCGGTACCTGGACACACTCTTGGTGGTGATGCTGAAATGGAACAGGATGGGATGGAGGGTTGAGAAGCCTGAATGACAGCCCCTCAGTGTGGCCTGTGGGTGGCCCTGGTCTGTCCCAATCAGAGCATTGAGAGACTGTGGCCTCCTCCCTCCTTTCAAGGAAGCCTACCCATATGCTCGCTCCCTGGCTCTTTGGAAGGTTCTGGTTGTCCCCTTAACCTGACTCCACGTTTGGGTCTAACCCTGTGCAGAGTGATGGGCTCTCACTTTTCCCCCTGGAGCCCTCAAAGTCTGGGACAGTCCCCCACCCCCAAGCCTACCCCATGCAGGGTGTTGCCCACAGCACTGATGGCTCCCTTGGGGAACGAAGGTCAGGGGACTCTTCCAGCTCCTCTGAACCTGGGATTGAGAGGTGGAGAGAGCTCATGCCAGCGAAGTATGCATGCCAAGACCTCATCCTTGGATGTGAGGAGCTCCATGGCAGGGCTTGGATGTGCCGTGGTCTCTGTCTGATCTTTCAAACCCTAGTTCCCCTGACCCTCTGCAGATTGTTCTGGGGCTGGGCATTTGTTGACCCTGAAGCTAAGTCTTTTTGGCCTTGAAGCCCATTTTGATTCCTGAGCATGAAGTCCCAGTTACCTCACCCTTGGGCAGGAAAATAAGACTGCCCTTCAAGTCTCTATCAGCCAGTGTTCCAACACCATTGGAGGTCTAGCCATGTGGTAGAGAAGCAGGTGGCTTTATACAGAGCGTAGGGCCTGGGTTTGAATCCCAGGTCTGTCTGTGGGACCTTGGGTAGCCTCTCTGAACCTAGTTTGCCCATCCGTAAAATGGGTATAATAATAGGACCTACCTCTTAGGGTTACTAGGATGATTAAAGATATAATCTATGCAAAGTGCCTAGCACAATGAATAGTTACTGTTATTAGCAATTGTCGTGGAAGATGGGATGGCCAAGAAGAAGCCTTAGTGTGTGAGGTCCAGCCTGGGAGGGAGGAGGAAGGGAGAGGCTGCTGCCCAGAACTGCTATGCCCTTCTCAGCCAGGGCTGGGCCAGGGTGGCAGGAGTTCAGAGGAAGCTTCTGGGTGGGGGAGGAATGATGGTGTTCAAAAATGAGGGTCAACCTAGCGAACATGGAAAACTGGAAGGTGAGAGGTGAAGATGTCACTCCTTGGGAGGTGACACGCAGGAGCGAGGTATGGTGGTGGACTGGCTGCTGGGCTGTGGGCTGAGGGGGCATAAAGGGGTGGTTGGAGGTTGGGATGGGAAGAGTGGGGAGGGAGGGACAGAGGTCAGCCAGCACCCCATAGGCTCCTAACAGTGAAGTGTCAGGATGCCTGGGCCAAGGTCTGGAAAGGAGCAGGGTCGCCATGAACTCTGAGTCTCCCAGTTGATGGGGAGAGGAAATCGAATCTTGCTACCTGAATGGGGGCAGAATATTTCTGGGCAACCTGTTCTCTTCGCTCCCCTGTGCTCTGAGTTTTCAGGGCCTTCACCATGGCCTGAGCCTCCCAGGGCAGGGACAGGTCTTGTGGTAACGCCAGGTGACTGGGCTCTGCCTTCGCTGGCCCTCTCTATGAGACCTGTGGCTCCTTGGGTCCCTTCTGCTAGGTCTCAAGCATGGGGCCGGGCTTCAGAGTAGAGTCCAGGTCCCCTCCCCCATAGTACCTAGTCGCTCTGCAGGAATTTAGCCCATGCTTTGCTCTCTGCCTACAGTGCTGCCTTTGCACTTGGAATAAAAGGCTGTAGCCAAGCCAGATAAAAATCCCCTCCTCCGTAAGGTCAGCGTACAGGCTGAGGATCCCAAATCCTGAAGGTTGGGACAGCAGGGGAGGACGCTCAGCCCTCCCACCACGGTGCTCAAATGCTCAGTCATAACACGGGGACTTTGAAACTTGGTTGTGGGGTGAAGACGTGAGGATTTCTGCCCCCAGCAATTGTGCAGAAATTCTGGGTCCTGTGTGCCTGTCCTCAGTGTTTCTGGGATACCGAGGGTTTCAGCAATAACTCGGGGTATATGAAACAAATCGCCCCTTCTAGAATCTTGGCTCTACTGGATCCTTCTGAGTGCAAGGACTCCCACTTGCAAAGCAAGCTGCGTCCCAAGCCTCATCAGAGATTTCCAGGTGACTCAGGGTGAACTGGAAAACTTCCTTTAGTTCAGCTTTGGGGCTAAAAACCAGCTTTGGGAAAAAAGCACTGGTCCCTCATGTGATCTGGAGAGTCTTAGGAGCTTGAGAGGGGAGAAGACCTCCACCCCTTCAGGGAGGGAGGTAGGGTCCTGTGTATGGGGTGGAGGTTTAGAAGAGGGTGACTGTGTGCGGGTCTCATGAGACCCCTGCAAGTTTTCACAAGGCTACATAAAGCCTTCTCATGCACTTGCCTGGCTGTCAGTTTTCTCTCTATTCTGAAAAGTATAGCCACGAAAAAGGGCAAGCCTGTTTACTGAGGGTTCTGTCCTTTTGAGATGTCACTGCACCTCATACCCTGCTCCTCCTTTCCTGCAAGGACTCAACAGCTCAGCTTGGTGTGTGGAGCATTTTTCAGCACTGAGAGGAGTGCAAAGTTAACGTCCCTGTCATTTTCACCCCAAGAGAGCTGAGAACCCTGAGGGGCTTGTAGCTCCTCCCTCAGCTGTGTGACCTCTAGCTCCCACCCAAAAGGATTTTCTAGCAGTTTTTCTGGACCTGGGTCTGCAAGGTAAGGGGCAGGGCAAAGGGGCAGGGACAGGAGGCTAATTGAGGTGCCCAGGAAGGAAGGCAGAGGGGTTTAGCTCAGGCCCAGTGATTTTCTGAACTTCCCTAACTTCAGCCTGACTGCGCAGACCCCAGGTGGCAGTGGAGCGGGGGGCGGTGGGAGCTGCCTTTGCAGACACTGTGTGGAGGCCTTTGGGCCAGCGGGGCCAGTGAATGGAAGGCACTTGCCCAGACTGAGAATAAAGTGTGTCCTGTTTCTGGGGGAGGGGAAGAGGGGCCAATGGTCCGTGGCAGATATTTGGTAGCTGCTTTGCCAAGGGCTCCCTTCCTGGCCAAGAGCGTATTGATGGGGAAACAGTGGTGCTGGCCTCAAGTGGTTAATTGGGAAGGCAGGGGAGCAAAGGAAACGCAGTGTTCTCTCGCTCTGCCCCACTTTTTAAAATATTCCCCACATCCCCACCAAGCAGGGCTTCACCCTCATGGCACGTTAACTCCAACAGAGCCCTTTCCACAAGACTGCTCAGGAACCCACAGGAGTCCAGCTGGTGTTGGAAGAGTGAGGATCGTTCTCAAAATGCAATCGCTAGAAGCCAAAAACCAGACGGCCACGGTCCCCGATCAGAAAAAGGCCCTGAAAGGAGGTTCTGAGGACGTCAGACAATGTTTGCTTTAATTCTCTCTCCAGTAACAGTAAGGCAGCACGCCTCACAGTTTGGGTTCCAGTTTAATAGTTCTGGGTGTATTCTGAGTGATTTCAATCTGGGTGTTCTAAGTTGGCACACGGAAGCCATTTAACCCTTGATCACCCTAGAAAGGGGGGGCAGTGCAACCCCTAGGCTACCCATTTGAATCCTAGCAAGGGTGAACTCCTCGGAGAGGCTATTTCCGGAGCACAGTACCGTGACCCTCTTTTCAAACTCTCTTCCACACTGCTGTGCCAGCGTCCTAAGGACTCGCTAGGCAATTACAAAGGCTCCGCCAAGGCCTTGACAAAGGCTGAGAGAAAGGCTTGTTAGCCGGACCCAGCCCCAAGCTGCGCCGCAGCACCCGGTTAAGAGCTGAGCGCACACGCTCGCGGCGAAGAGCGAGAACTCACATAACCATTTTCTCCTCGCAGTGCGGGTACTTTGGCTTCATTTCCAGCTTCTTCACGTCGCTGTAGCGGATCTTGGGTCCCTTCCGGGAGCACTTGCATTTGGACCCTGCGAGAGAGCGCGCGGGGGGCTGCTCAGTTGCGCGAGGGGTCTCCTTCGCAACTCATTGACCACCCTCGGTGCCCACCCAGAACCCCAGGGATCCCGGGGAGCTTAGCAGTTGGCGTTGGGGGTTCCCCAGGACGGGCCGGGCTGGCGCCAAGTGACCTCCCAGGCACTCACCGTCCACGCGCGCGGCGCACAGCGCCAGGAGCAGCAGGAGCAGCGCTGCCGTCAGGACCCTCATGCTGGCCGAGGGGCGCGGCGCGGGAGCAGGGGCTCGGGGAGGGCGCCCGCGCGTCCGGGCGCCGGGCTTGGCTCTTTCTACCCGGAGCGCGCCTCCCGGCTCCACTCGCTCCTGCTGCGCCCGTCGGTGGGAGCCTCGCGGCTGTGGCACCCCGCAGCGCTCTGCGCTCGGCTCCGGGCTGTCTCCACAGTCTCCCTCCGCCCGCCCAAGCCTCTTTTAAATCCGCTGCGAGCTCATTAATATGCAGAACCACTCGGTGACTCACTGAGATTTCTCAACGCGGTTCGGGGGGGGGGGGGGCGGAGACCTTCCCCGCCCGCCGCCCGCCCCGGACCGCGATCGCAGCAGCGCACACTCAGAGCCACGCGCGCACTTGCACATTCAGACTCACATCCGCTATCCTCTCGCTCTCACACACGCTCTCCTTCATACACTTGCACACCCAGGCTCCAGCACGCACACAGAGCCAGAGCCAGTGCTCGGGCGCCACTTGACGGTGGCGAGGCTGCTTAAGGGCACTGCTTTTATGATTCTCGTGGTTCCCTCTGGCCTGCTGTTGTGAGCCGCTGGGAGACCCAGGCCCGAGGCCCAGATTCTCGAGGAGACTTGAAAGGGTTTTGGGGCAGGTGCCAGGTGTGAGTGCCAGCAGGCCTGACTCCTAGAGCGTGAGCTGTCCCTGTTGGGCCAGCAGCACTGGTGGCCAGAGCACAAGGCCAGGTTTGGAGGGTGGTCGCCGCAGGATGTGCAGCAGCAAAGCCATGGCCTGTGGTCCCTGGAGCTGGCTCAAAGAGTGTGTGTGTGTGTAGCTTTGGCTAATCTGGAAGGAAGGCTTCCAAAAGTCTGTGGGCCTGTGGGGGGTGGGGAGAACCAGGTGGGTGGCTCTCTTCACTGTCACATCATTCTCCAGAGTTAGGCAGTGGCTGGGCAGGGAGACGTGACAGTGGTAACCATCTGGATGAAGTCCATGTTCTAGACATTGTGCCAGGATGTGTGTTGTGGCGGTGTGGGCCCAGGCATGGTGATAGAAATTCCTGCTCCACTATTTACCAGTGCAAGTGGCTTAGCTGCTCTACACCTTGGTTTCGTCATCCATGAAGTGTGAGTAGTCACAGTGCTGCTGTGAGAATTCCATAAGATCATACCTAGAAAGTGTTTGAGTGCCTGACTAGCTGTTGGTGCCCTGGAAATATTACTTATTGGCATCATTATTTTATATATATCTATTATATATTATATATATATATTTATATATATATATATATATATATATATATATATATATATAGTTTTTTACAAGTCCCTTTCCAAGTTGGTATTTTAATTTCTTTACTTGATGGGCACTGGAACAGGCTCAGAGAGAAGAAATAACTTTCCCAAGATCACATAGCCAGGACGCAGGTGACTGGGCCAGGAGGGGCCCTGGTCGTGTGGCTGCAGAACTGGGGCTCCTGTCCCTGGGCCATTTGACTTCCTTCAGGCATGTGTGCCCTTTTGGTGAAGCACTTCCTTGAAAGACCCAGCAACAGGAGATGGAGTGTGTCAGACTCCGAGGGTCCCTGGGCTTGGCTTCCAGACCAGACCTGGAGCCAGGGCAGAAGCTGCCAGGTTCTGCCAGCTCACACAACTCTGTGCTGTCAGCCCAGCGGCCCCCTGGGAGCTCAAGTGCCAGAGAGGATCCTGGGGTGATGGGATGGCAGGCAGCTGAGGGTTAGAGTGGGAAGAATCTCTGCTGTCTCTTCCTACTTGGAGAGCCTTGGCTGCCTTCAGGGGAAGCTGAGCCGTGAAGAGCCAGCAGAGCCCGTGAATTGGCTTCAGGCCATGTCCTGAGTCCTGTGCAAGCAGTTGTAACTATACTTAAAGCAAGGCCAACAGATGGACACTTGGGTTTATGCAGAGGGTAAGTGCAAGGGAGTGATTTTGGCATTTACGTTAACTTTTTAAAGTTTAAAATTATTTTTTCTTAATACAAAATTAGCATGTTTGTTACAGAAAACACAGCAGAAGAAAATATAAAAAATACACACACAATTCCACCCACTCAGCAATCTACACCAAGATGCTACAGTGTTATCTTTGCAAACCCTTCTGTCTTTATTTACGTGCAAGTGCATGAATGGGATCAGCATGCATGTCCTGTTTA
Source organism: Monodon monoceros (assembly GCF_005190385.1). NCBI lineage: Eukaryota > Metazoa > Chordata > Mammalia > Artiodactyla > Monodontidae > Monodon > Monodon monoceros. The sequence continues at coordinate 113,122,515 of NW_021703768.1, forward strand.
ATAACTGGCTTGTTTTACCTATCGCTATATCAACAGCACTGTTCCATGTGACTGGTTGTGCTTCTACAATATCTCTTTTAATGATATTGTTTGAGGCCATATAGTATAATGGCTAAGAGCTTGGTGTCTAGAGTCAGACTGTCTTGGGTGTGAATCCTAGCTGTGTGACCTTGGCTTGTAACCTAATCCTTTTAGGTATTGATTTTCTCATCTGTGAGATGGGAATGGTAATTGTACCTACAGCATCGTGAGAGTTAAATAAGATGGTGCATATAAAGCTTTTAAGGTGGTCTGTTGCACAGAGTAAGTGCTCAATAAGTACTGTTAGTAGTAGTATTTTGGTTGCAGTGTATTCCATTGTACAGATGCACCATGATTACTTTAAGGAATTACTCCCTGCTGGACATTTGGATTATTTTGAATGATATAGTTTTACAAGCAGTGCTGTGTGACAAATATTCTTGTAGCTTAGTTTTGCAGTAGCCCTTTAAAACTTGAATTATGTCTCAGAAATAGAATCACTGGGCTGTGGGGCATGTGCATTTTAAGGCTTTTAACAAACTGCCCTCCAAAAAATATAGTACTTTGTTATTCTGCAAAAGGAATTTCTTTCTCTCTCTCTCTCTTTTTTTTTTTTTTTTTTTTTTTGGCTGTGTTGGGTAGCGGGGGCTACTCTTCGTTGAGGTGCGCAGGCTTCTCACTGCAGTGACTTCTCTTGTTGCTCTAGGCCACTCAGGCTTCAGTAGTTGTGGTGCGCAGGCTCAGTAGCTCTGCAGCATGTGGGCAGACTCTCAACCACTGTGCCACCAGGGAAGTCCCAGGAATTTCTTTAATACCAAGCTTTTGCAGAGCATGTGAAATATATATCTATATATTTAACAATGTTATTTTTATCACATTTGTTTCAAGAATATGCTGATTAATTAAGTGGGATCTAACAGCACTAAGGATCATGGGTGCTGTGCTGTAATAGGAAAAAGTAGTTGACCCTAAAAATAGGGACCAATGTTTCCCAACTTCCTGGGCCAGACCAGAGCTCAGACATTCCAGTGTTTTGTCCCCATTTGTAAGCCTTAGTCTGTGTATGCTCATCTTTGGTTTGCAAAATACAGCCATTGTATCTTTGCAAACAGAGCTTATCCCCATTTGTGTGAGCAATTCTGGGGCTGTGGGTCTAGGAGAGGATGGGGGCCCCTGCTGCTGGTGGGTCTATGGGTGAAGCTGCTCAACTGGGAGAGGGAAGGCGGGGCTTGACCCTGACTTCAGGCACAGACTTTCTACTGAGCTCAAGTGGGGAGTCTTTTGAGTAGGTGGAGGTTCACATGGGCGAGGTAGTTCTTTGCACGTACAAAGGCACCACGTGATTCAAGTGGATCCCAGGGGTATAGTGAAGGACTACACATGTGTCCTGCCCTCTGGAGCACAATCCAGTGTGTATGCGTGTGTGTATGTGTGACGGTGCCAGAAGCTGTTTACAGTCATGCTGGGCTCTATGGAAGAGGTAGACGCAAGGTGTGGGGGGCACAGTGGAGGGAGGAAGTAGTAGGAAGCCATTCCTTGAGGGCTGAGACCCTGGGGATTCGCATATTTGTCACGTTCACATTGATTAAGCACCCACTGCATGCCAGGTTCTGTGCAGGGTGCTAGGGATTAACAATGAGCAGAGGCAGAAGTGTGCCTGTCCCAAAGGAGCACAGAGTCTAGTGGAGAAGATAGACATTAATCAAATGACCAGAGACACCCATGAGATTACCAGAGAGCTAGGAGTGATGAAGGGAAGCTGGTGTTATGAGACTCACCAGGGCATCTGACCAAGGAAGTGCCCATTGGGTTGGCATCTGAAGGATGAGAAGGAGTTCACCAGTTGACAATGGGAGGGAGGGCATTCCTGCCCCTTTACAGTCCCTGCTCCTCACACAATGATCTTCTGGGGGAGCCCCTGCTCAAAGCCCTTCTGGCTTCTGATCTCACACAAGAGTCCCACTCAAGTCCCCAGCAGGGCTCTATGGGGCCTCGTGACCAGCATCTACCACTCTCCCCATGGCTGTGCTCCACCACACTGCCTTGTCTTATCCCTCAGACATGCCCAACCTGTCCCCATCTCAGCATCTTTTTGCTTGTTGGCCCCTCTGCCCAAACTGCTTCCCTAGCCAGATGTTGGTGTGTGACCCTCTTCTCCTTACTGAAACTTCAGCTTGAATATTCGCTCTTTAGACCCCATCGCACTAGCATCCCTGACCCCCCGCAGCAGTCACTCTGCACTGTTGACCGATTTTAATTTTTACACTGTGTGTACAACAACTTCACATTGTGCTCTTTTCATGTTTGTTCTGGAGTGTATTGTGGGTCATCCTCTGATCTCCTCATTCTGTGAAGTAGGTACTGGGTCTGTCTTGCTTGTCCTTTGTGCCTGCAGCAGTGTGTGGCACATAGTAGGGGCTCATTCCATATCTTTTAAGTAAATTTATAAAAGCATGTTTCAGGAAAAAGCCCAGGGGTGTGAGAGAGCACTGCTGAATTCAGGCTGTGTAGACTACAGGGTCATGGGTGTGTGTATATGTGTGTGTAGGGGGTGGGTAAGGGTGGCCATTGGCAAGGCCATGTTCCCCCAGGAAAGCCAGTTCTTCCCCAGAGCATTGGCTTTAGAAAAGAGATCGCTGAGAGGAAGAGGAGGTGAATGAGCAGGAGTGTGGCTTCAAGGAAACCCCTCAGGTATCTGGACACCACCTCCTAGGTCTACTGAGAATTTGCATCTTGACTGGTCAAGGCTGGTTTCCTGCCCTGGGACCTGGGAGACATTTGGATTCCTCTCCGCCCCACCCCAGTTCTTCCCAGGACTGAACTTCTCAGAGTGAGGAGTCCCTTTATGCTTCCCTGACAGTACAGGGCCATCCTAGACTCCAGAACTGGAAGGGACTGACACCCCATCTAGCCATTATTGTACAGATGAGAAAGCTGAGGTCCAGAAATGGGTGGCTTCACACAAGCCTTCCAGAGCATGAATGTCAGCCTGGTCCTGCCCCCAACTTCTTAGAACATAGTGAGATCCTGGGCTCCAGAGACCTGTTTGGTCCTGTCACCACTCATTCCATGTGGGGAACCTCAAAATACCTGCTCCTATTGGGTAGTAGAGCTGCTAGCTGAATGCAAGTCTGGTGGGTGCCCCTTCCTCTCTAGCCGCCCCCTCTGCTGGAGGTCTGCATGCCTCTCTCTAAGAGTCCAACCTATGGAACCTGGGGCAGTCAGCTGCTTCATCTTTGCTGGTTCTTCTTTAGCACAGTCCTGCATACTGATCCCCTTCCCAGGGCCTTGCTCTGAGGTGGAGGGGATGTAGGGCTAAGGTCCCCCAAGTTCTTTACGCTTGGAATGTTTAGGGAACCTGCGCAACGTAAGCCCAGAGGAAATGGTGCAGGGCATAGCCGGGCGGTGTTGAATTGGGCTCCAGGCAGCCCTGTGGCAGCAGAGGGCTAACTGAGGGTGCTGCGGATTCCCCGACACACACGAGAAAATGCTTGCAGCAAATATGGCAAACCAACAATGAGCACTTATTCATTCAGTACTACCTCACTGAAGACAAGCATCTTTACTATGTTAAGAATGCCAGCAAAGATATTTTCAAAGAAGGCCCTAATGTATAAGTGAGCAAAGGACATCAAAGGACAATTCAGGGGGAAAAAAGAAAGAAAAGCAGTTATTAACCAACTCATAAAAAATGTACCTCCTCATTAACAATCAAGGAAAAGCACATTAGTGCTGTAGTATCATGGCAACTTTGTTTTGGTCCTGCTCAATAATGAAATATTTATTTTAAATAGTAACATCCAAAGCTGCAAATTGAGGAAAGGCCACTTAACCTTTACTGGTGGGACAAGATTTGGGGGAACCATATTTATAGTATGTAGCCAGAAGGTTTGAAGTAAAGTATTTCATCCTTTTAGTCCACTTCAGAAAATCCATTTTAAAAGTTGGTAAAGGAGCAATGCCACATGCAAAGATATTCCTTGTTAAAAATAGTTAACCTGAATGCCCAACACTGGCGGAATTGGTTAAGTAAACAATGAAAGCTTTAAATGAAATATTACACTGGTATGAAGACTCATGATTACAGAATCTGTGGAATTCCATGGAGTAAATGCTTATGCAGTAAGTAGAGACAACATAAGGTCATGTAAACACTGTGACTGCAAGTATGTGAAACAGCCACCGCTGTATAAAGGATGGCAAAGAAAGAGATACAAACGTCTTTCTCTTTGGGTGGTAGGACTTTGGGCATCGTTTAAAAGCTTCTCTCCTTGTTTTCCAATTTATTTGAATGTTCATATCATAAAGGAGTGCATTCCTTTATGAATGCATGCAGGAGCATTCACTCAAAACAGTGAGGCCTGGGGCAGCCTTAACTCCATTTGGCAGTCCCCCATGCTGGGCGATGGGCATGTCTGCCCAGTAGCTGGCACCGCAGAAGAGGTACGTGGAGTCCTCGGCGGTGCAGATGAGCACCGCGCTGAGGGCCCAGGCACCGTCTGCAGCGCTGTCCCTGCTTCGCTTGGCATGGCTCACTGACCTGTGCCAGCAGGCCTCCCGCTGCCTTGTTCTGCCTTGCCTGATCACTGCTTCCTGTTGGCAGCGGGGTCTTAGCTTCTGTGGAGGTCCTGCCAAGCCTTGTCTCCTGACGCGGGTCCCGGCGCTGCCCCCAAGCCTGCGCTGCCCCTGAGCCCCTGCCGGCCTCCAGCCACACCCTCGCCCTCTATTCTTCAGTTCCTGGAAAGCTCTAAGCTGCTTCCCGACTCAAGGCCTTTGCTGGCTGCCTGCTCTGCGCAAAGACTCCTGCCTTTGCCCCTGAGCCAGACTGGTTGCTGTTTTACCTCACGAATCTGCAAAGAGGTCGTTTCACAGGGACACCTTCCCTGACTGGACACATCTGCCCCTCCCCGCCCCTCCACTGTCCCAGTCTGGGAGAGCCCATGGCTGTCAGCATGCTCCATAGCCCCATTTTCTCTTTAGTACAACTCCTCACATCTACAAGTCTCCTTCAAGGTTTTCCCTATCAGTCTATGAGCTCCAAAGGGGAGGGTGGCTGTTCTGTGTCTTTCTTGTTTACTCCAGTACCCCAGCACCAGCTCAGGGCCTGGCACACAGTAGGTGCTCAATGCATGAATGAATGAAGAATAAATTAATGTGTATCACAGTTAACTGCAGTCTAGTGAGCTCTGGAGTCAGACTTTCTGACTTAGAATCCTAGACTACCACTGTGCCTCTGCTTCCTCATCTTTAAAAAGAGGATAGTAATAGTATTACAAATGGACTACGGTGAGAGTTAAATGAACTAACATAGGGCAAGCACGGAGCGTAGTGTTTTGCTGCATAGTAAGTGCTCCGTAATTGTCTGTTCTTGTTTTATTTTATTATTATTATTATTAAATCTCCTAGACTCACCCGCCCACCCCCAATCTGTGGGTTTGCTTGGCTAATTCCTTTTGCTTTATATGTATGAAATGCTTATATAACATTTACTCTGTGCCAAGGACTGTTCTAAATGCTACACAAATATTAATTTATTTAATCCTCATAATAACCACATCATGTAGGTTATACCCACTTTACAGATGGGAAACCGAGGCACAGAGAAGGTGAGAAACTTGCCCAAGATAACTGGCAAGTAGCAGAACTGATCTTTGACTCCAAGCAGTCTAGCTCTAGAGACCTGCTCAGAACAGCCATATGCTGTCTCCTAGCGGGAGGGAATGGGGAAATACTCCCTCATCTTTTGCCCAGGTCTCACCACTGCTTTCCTCTCCCTGTGCTGCTGGCCTCTGGTCCTGAGCTCTTCTCCGTGGAGGGTATCACAGAGTTCCCATCCAGCTGGGGTTGCCAGTTTTAGCAAACACAAATACAGGATGCCCATGCAGTATTTGGGGGCACACTTATACTAAAAAGGTGTTCATTGTTTATTGGAAATTCAAACCTAACTGAGATTCCTGTATTTTAACTGGTCACCCTATATCTAGCAGCAGAGGGTGGCAGCATGGCCTTGGGCCACTCACCTTCAAGTGGCGGTTTCAGACACACGGACATGGAGTGCCCTGGGGCCTGCCATGGTAGGGGTGGGGAGGGGACGGATAGGCACAATTGTGAACTCTCTTGGAGGGCAGAGTGGGCCTTTAGGCTCTCGCGGAGAAGGAGGAAGATTTCGTACAGGCAGGCGATGATTAAGGAGGACTTTACAGGTGGAGGCAACAGTTTAAGCAACAGCTCAGGGAAGGTCAAGGGCACGCTAGTCAACAGAGCATGGAGAGTGCAGGGCAGGGACTGCGGTGGGGGAGGGTTGGAAGACTGAATACATAGATCATGGCCAAATTGTGCAGGGCCTTGCGGGGGTGCTGAGGAGTCTGGGCTTCATCACCTGGATCATAAGGATCCACTGGAGAACGTCAAGCAGGAGGGCTATATGATTAGGTTTTGCCTCTTAGGAAGATCTATTGGGTAAAGAAGGGATGACAGAGCTGGAGGTGGGAGGCAAGAGAAATCTTGGTCAAGGGACATCCTTGACCAAAGAACAGGGGATAAGCACGTTGTATACTTATTCCTGGAATTCTTTGCCTTTTCCTGAAAAAAGTAATGCATAGAGGGAGAATAAAAGATGGTTCTCAGTCCTGTTTGTTATCCAGAGGGAGATGTTTGTGATGTTGGTGTTTTCATTTCTACCAACCCTCTGTCAGTGGGTCTCTAGCGCCCAGAGGAAGGAGTACAGCAGAAGGAAGGATGTGATTGGGTCTGGGGTGGGGGTGGGGTTGTTCCTAATTTGCTTCTAAATCAGTGTCTCGGGCAGATGCAGGAGGACAAGGTCCAAGGCATTGCTCAGAGGATGTACCTGCCAGGTGAACATTAGCCTTAATTAATCTTGTGTGAAGAACACTCTTCAAGCAACTGTCTGAGATACATTGCAGTTTTCTGTCTTAGCAACTAGTCATTGCTTCTGAACACATAACAGGTTCCTAACAGTGAGCGATTTAAGGCTGTAAAAGAATTGTCATAAACAGCTCCCTGGAGCCAAGAGCACGCCCCAGATTTTAAGCACATAATGGAATCATATCAAAAAGCATGGAGGGGCGGCAGGAACCATAAATCCTCCAAGTGCAAAATCTGTCCATTGTGAAACTTGTACAGAAGGGAAACCAGATGTGGATGCTGGGGAGAGAGGCAGCAGGAGGGATCGAGGCAGCGGGAGCTCTTGGGGCTGGAGACGCAGAGGAAAGGGCCCTGTGCACAGGGAGATGCCGCCCACTGACACAACACTTGGAGCAGTTCTTTAACAATGGGTTTGAAATATTACAAAAAGGCTAACTTTGTTTATCATGTAGAGGAAAAGAGTAACTAACGAGGAAATCCCTTTGGATGGGGTACAAGTGTGTTTGCCCAAGTGGTCCTCCTTGGCCTGAGATGGAGGAGGGGGGATATATTTTATTCTGATGTGCCAAGTCCTTTGACAACATCAAGGTAAACACTCGCTGAGCACCCACTCTGTGCCAGGCACCGTGCGGGGCTGCAGGGGCTGCAGGGAGTCTGGTGGCTCCCCAAGATGCCTGAGGTGGAGGGAGGCAAAGGCCAGTGGGCTGGGAGGAATCCTTGAAATGGGCTCCTGACATGAGTTCTCATTTCAGAGGGGACGATGGGGCAGTCCCATTCAGAGAGGGGGCAGGAGAGCTGTCGTAGAGTAGGTAGGCTTGAAATGGACCTTGAGGGGTAAGAGGGATTTATACAGGCAGAGAAGGGGTGACAGAAGGGTGGGCCACAGGGACAGAACAACAGCGGTAAAGGCCTGGAGGCCAGAAAGGGTGTGATGAGTCAGGGAGTAGCTATCAGATGATAGAGCATAAGAAGAGGGGTTGTGGGCAATGGAGAGCCTTGAACGCTGGTGTCACGAACTTATAATTAAGTTGGCTGGAAAATTGGATTTGGTGCCTGGATCTGTTTGAGATCACTTCAGCTACCATCTCTGAAAAAATAAAAATAAATAAATAAATAAAAAAGAGCAAACTTCCTAAACGAAACAGCTATACTATTCTGAAAACAGTACAACAGCACTGAAGAGAAGAAAGGGTACCATGGAGCCTTCTACTTTACCAAGAGCCAGTCCAGTCTGAGCCCATGCAGACTTTCACATAATTACAGTCATACTGTACAATCGTGTATACTTGTCTTTCTGTGGTACACATTATGTCATAACCACTCCTGCCCTATTTAATCCCCTCTTTAAATGGCCTAGGGAGGCTTAAAAGGACCCTGGGGTAAAATAGACTTTCTGAAATATGAACAATTCCCAGCTTGGTGGTTTTAGTTTGCGGTTCTCAAAAAGTTTCTCCAGTTTTTATCTGCAATGGTTTGGAGAGCCCTTGAGGCCTTTCTCCTTCATCTCACTTAAGCACATATCCCCATAGTGCCAGGAAAAGTGACCCTGTGTCACCACTTGCCCAGGTCCCCAGCAGGTGGCTGGGTTGAGCTGAAAAACGCCACATAGCAGGACTGGGATTCACGGTGGGGCTCTGGGAATACCCCTTCATACAGCAGGCATCAGGCCCAGTCCTGCAGGGCCCCAGGTCAACTCTCCAAAAGTCAGTATGCTGAAGGGCCAAGGCACTGAAACAACAGTCTACCAGAACTTGGTTTCTGGTCACTACTAGTGACATTTATGGGTGTTTGGGTCTCGCCGAGGCTGCCCATTTTCAGTGTATTTGATGATTGACACATTCTTATGTAGTTTGAATTTTGGGTGTCTTGTGTGTTGCAAAAAGGAAAAGATGAATTTTCAGCCCAGCCTGTTAGTTCTCCTGACTCTGTAAACCCCCTGATTGGCTCTGTGAGAGGCAGAGAGAGGGACTACATTTCTGGGAGTGTCTGGACAGTAGGGATTTGGGGTGTCCTCACCCAGGGCTCACACATATCCCTCCCACACCCATGGCAAGTTAAATCACTTTCAGGGAAATTTGTCCTGGGGATGTAAGACCTCTAACTCAGAAGAGCTATATGGACCTGACTCTCATCAGGCGGGACCTCTCACCCTTCCTCCTCACCCACATGGGCAGCCGGGGGTCTGCCGTGGAGAGGATGAAGAGCAGAGGAGGGCCACCCCACCTCTGCCCTTGGCCCTGGGCCCCGGCCAGTCTGCCGGGGCCTGGGAACTGCTCCCTGGTCCCTGAACGCCTTTGCTCCACGTCTGGGTCTGTAAAACTGCTTGGAGCCCCCAAGAATGCACCACACTCCGCTTGCAAAGGAGCCCTTTACTTGTAGATTTTTTTTTTTTCTTTTGCGGTACGCAGGCCTCTCACTGCGGTGGCCTCTCCCATTGCAGAGCACTGGCTCCGGATGCGCAGGCTCAATGACCATGGCTCACGGGCCCAGCCGCTCCGCGGCATGAGGGATCTTCCCGGACCGGGGCACGAACCCATGTCCCCTGCATCGGCAGGCAGACTCTCAACCACTGCGCCACCAGGGAAGCCCAGATTGTTTTTTTAAATGAAGTCACCTGGTGCCCTTAAGCTCTGAGCTTCTGAGAGGGCTGAGGGCCTGAGCTAGTGGAGGAGAACACAGAGCCTGCTGGGGGACTGTAAAGCTCGAGCATTTCCAGGGCTGCTGCTGGCGCACCCGCACCCTCACCTCAACACCCGAGCTGGGGGCTGTGCTGCCCCCCATCCTGTGAAGGAGGGTGGGAGGCTTTGTAGGAAAGACAACAGCCTGGTTTTGTTGGACCTCAGATTCAGACACTCCATGGCCCTCAGCTGGGGTAGCCCACAAGGGCGTTTGCTGCAGGCTTACTATGTGCCAGGCCTTGTGTAGTGGTGCCTCACACTCACTGTCTCTTCCAGTTTTCAACCCAGCCCCATGTGCAGCATGCTCCCCATCGACAGAATCAGTGATCTTCCTAAAGTTACTGAGCATCTGGGCAGAGATGGGCTGACTCACATCTCCTTGACTCCAGGACCCATGTGCTGCCACAAGCATTATACTGCCCACACCCGGCCACCCACCCCCCACCCCGCCCCATGCCCCCAGCATCATCTGACGCTAAGGGAGGAGCTTCCAGGGTGTCCAGGTGGCAAGGCTCCAAAGCTCTCCCTTACCTGCAAGGTGGCTACGATTCCACTATTAGACTGCACTGCTCTGGGCGAAGGCATGGCCTCCCCCGGTGGTGATGCAAGTGCAAAGCATTAGAGAGTCACACAACACCCTTGCAGCCATTTCTGTGCCACCCTGCAGGGCAGGCATCCAGATCCCACTTTGGGAGACAGAGAAACTGAGGCCCAGAGCAGAAAAGGGACTTGCTCAGGTCACAGGAGTGGGGAAGCTTGTTCTTGGTTGTTTGCCTGATGCCTACCACAGGACCTGGTGCATCACCCAGATGTTCATGGGATGGTCCTTCTGTAAGGTGGAGGGTGACTAAGGCCCACACTTGTCTGTCACAGCTGTCTCCCTTGGCCCCCTCTGATTTCAGTGGTAGCTGTGTTGGGCAGTTCCCTGCCTCACTCGACCTCAAGTGTTCCTGGCATCCTCCTGATTTCTCCCCCAGAACCTTCTCCAAGCCTACGGGAGCTCCCATTGCCCTTATACCAGTACATCCTAGAAGCCTGGAAGGGTGGGTGGGTGGCCAGTTTATGCCTCTAGGGGCAAATCCCAGCCATTGGGGGGTGGGAGCCGGTAGATAAATGCTCAGCTCTGCCTTTCAGGGGGATGGTTCTGGGGGTACTCTCCATGTTTTCAGAGACCCTGGCAAAATGGAGCCCCCATTGCCTGTATCTGTGACCTTGATAACACACACTGCAATGACCTCTTCTCCTCCAGTCTCACCCTCCCTGCTCCCTCACTTCCTGGAATCCCTGCTTCCTGGAATTCCTTCCAAATGAACCACTCATACCCAAGTCCTGGTCTCAGGCTCTGGGAGGGGAGAGCCTAAACTAAGAACCCCCCTTGGCTGACCCTGCTGCCCAACTCTTCAGGGCCAGTGGAGAACTCCTGGGACATGAGAGTGACAGCATGAGGGACCCTTGGAAACCACCCAGCCCTGATTGTGTTAGAGTGGGAGACTGAGTCCCAACCCTTCACCCCTGTGGTCTCAGCACTAAGCCTAGGCTGCTAGGAACAGATGCTGTCTGTGGCTCCAGGAGTGCTCTTTCTCTCCTGGTCATCTTTGTCCTGTGCTGGAAAGGTCCACTGTTAGATGTTCACACCTTTGGCATGTAGTAAGCACTCATCAAATTAGTGCTGTGGCACTGTAGGTCTAGAAGGCGTGTGACACGGATGTCTACTGCTAAATGTAGGCCATCCTAGGAGAGGGTGTGTGAAGGGCTTAGTGGGCAGTGCCAGAGGGACCAGGACAGGGGAGGGGCAAGTCTTGGGGGAAAGAAAAGCTACAGGGTATGAGAACTGCTGGGTACTGAGAGGAAGAGGAAGGCAAACCAGAAATGATGGAGTGAGAGTGTGTGTGTGTGTGTGTGTGTGTGTGTGTGAGAGAGAGAGAGAGAGAGAGAGAGAGAGAGAGAGAGCATGCACATGTGCCTGAAATGGTCTAGACATGGCCCTGGGAAACGGGAACTTGGGAATTGGGAAGGTAGATGAGGGCCGATTGGGAGGGGCCAATTCCCATGCACATACTGGAGAGTGGAGAACAGACATATTTGGGGCTTCTGGAAACTTTGAGACCACCAAAGGTAGAACCAGAGAGAGCACAGGGGGTGTTGGGGAGTGGGAGGGAGAAAAGCCTGGTATAAATATTCTTTTACTGACAAGAATGTTGATGATCACCTGGTCCATCACCCAGGGTCCCAGAGCTCTAGCAGCAGCCTGGGGGAAACTCCCCACCAGAACCCAGCAGGCCTCCTGGTGAGGTGTCAGGGGCTCAGGTCCAAGGGCTCAGAGCACTGTCTAGCCTCTCAAGGTTGCACTATAAGAAGAGCTACTCCATCCAGCTCTGCTGGCCCCTCTTCCCTCCTCTTTTTCTGATGGACAAGTTCCCTCCTTTTCTGGTCACGGCTGATGTAGTCCTCAGCATCCTCTATTCCTGGGGCAGAAACCTGGGCTTCCTGGTCTTGGAATCCACTGGCTAAAGCACACAGCAGGCCCTCAGCAAGATGCTGGTCTACCAGCGGGCTGACTGCTTTGTTCCTGAAGAGGCTCGCCGTCAGCTGGCTCTCTGTGCTCTGACCGAGTGTCAACCTCAGTCACAGCCCACGTGTCCTAACCTCAGGTCAGCACTCACCAAGTGTGTGTTATTTCTAACCTCTGGCAGATCCCATCCAGAACGGAAAATGAAAAAGGGGCTTTGATGGATCTGGGGAAGCAATTTCATTTGATTAAGCAGCAGCTGTACTTCCTGGCACCACAGACAAAGTTCCAAGGGCTTCCCCCAAGAGGAAGGTGGAGGACGGCGTCTTGAGGGTCTGACTGATGAGCTAAAGCCATTGCAGTGGCCTGTTTCTTGGGAACATGACATCCAGGGCTCTGAGGGGTAGTCCTCACTCCAAATAGTCTGTCTCTGTTTTAAATATGGGTCAGACCTTGTACCTTGATTTTGGATCTGGGAGATGTGATCAGTGTATCTTTGAAGTCTGATTATAGCTTCAGTTATAATAACTAACAAACTAAATGATGAACAAATGTTCTGAAAATGAGAGGAATAGTTCATGTGGAAACCAGTGTTCACTTTGGAATTGGAGCCTGGGAGAAATGCCAGAGTCCTGGCTTTATAGCTTCTGGTACCAACCCTCCCTGGGCTTGGGCTGGACCAGACTATGAGCTTTGTGACTGCAGGGACAGCATCTGTCTTGTTTCCCTGGTACGGTGTCTGATACACAATAAGGGCTTAATAAATAATTACTGAGTGAATGAACACTGACCTGGCAGAATGGCCCCAGTGAGGACCAGGCTCAGTCTAGAATCTCTCAAACACTGTGACTTCAGTGGGTGAGGAATTGGAGGGGTTGCCACAGTGACTTCATATTTGGTTTCTGAGGACTTGAATTTTAAAAAGCCGGCTTTTCTTACACTTTGGTGTTTGCTGGGATGGATATCTGTTTAGTTGCAGAATTGCTATTTATTTAAGTTTCCCATGGGAGAAAGTGGCTTCAGCTGGCAAGACTTGGATTAGAACAAGAGGACTGGTGGAAACCTGACACATCCCAGACCCCCCAAACCCTGTGACAGTACAGACTGCAGCAAGAGGCCACGTGACGCAGTGGGGAAGTCTGGGCTTTGGAGCCAGACAGCACTGGGTTCAAGCTTTAGAGTTTTGCCGGGCAGTCGTGATATACATGATTGTGGGCCTGTTGTGTGGAGACAGGTGAGGAGGGGGTGGAGAGAGGAGGGGCTTTGGATTCAGATGGGCTTGGGCATAAATCCTGGCTCTCCCTCTTTTAGCTGTGTGACCTCTCTGCGCCTGTTTCCTCATCTGAAAATTTGGTGTAGCAATAATTATATCTACCTCATAGTGATATTGTGAGGACTACATGAGGAAATACTAGTACAGTGCATGATACAGTGACTGGCACACACTACACTTTCCATAAATGTTAGCTTTCATCATCATTCATTCATTCAGCATGGCTGCATCTATTCACACAGGCATCAGCATAAGGCCCCTGGCAGGCACAATCAGTAAGCACAAGGATTAAATGGTCACTTAACTGAAGGGTCCCTCTGAGGGGGGGACCAGTCTCCCCCACTCTGGAACCTCCAGAGTGAACATCATCAGATGCTAGATACCATTTTCTGGGCACCTTCCACCTGTCACTCAGCCAGACACTTACCCTCGCCAGACCTGCCTCTGGCGATCTGATGCACTCACTGGAGGCTAGGGCTGAAAAAGTAAGCTGAAGCAATCCTTGAATTATTATTTATAGCCAGTGGTTTCCCAATTTTGTAGATTTTTGTGTGGAGAGATATTTCATGTAAAAATTTTTAAAAGATTCTCTGAACATTCTATATATTTGATTTCCATGATTAGAGCCCTAGCGGTATTTTTCAAGAATATTTTATGTAAAAGAGACAGGCGATAACTGTTTATATTCAGCTGGTAACCATAGAGATGGAACTCCACCAGACCACAGTATGAAGGTAATTAACTCCCTGCAAATTATAGCTGTTGAACTTATACACAAGACACATAACTTCACTCATAGGCTAAGCAGCCTAGGAGAAATCTCTGGGGGGAGGAAAAAGATTAACAAGGGCTCACCAGCAAAGCTGTGTCCCCCTGTCCCCACCAGAGGGAGGGCCTTAATTTGAGCCCAAAGGGTTAGCCTCTGTAGCCCTCAAAGTCAAATATCTTGAATCTCTTCCTCTCACTTCACCATCCAAGTGGTCTCTGTGGGGAAGGAAATGACCTGACAAGCTCAGCTGTGGAGTTGCCAAGGAGTGACTGGTCATCAGCCCCCTTTGCCCATAATCTTCAGGTACCATCCTCCCCATTCTTTAAGAAAGAAAGGGGAAATTTTCTCATCTGTGTCATCTGCTAAGCAAGATGACTAGATTTTTGACTTTTAACTAGATTGACCCACCTGAGCGTCCTCCCCATGTCTTTTGCACCAGTCTTTGGAAAGTATGCCCATCCCAGCAGACATCCCCTCCCCTCTCCTCTGTCTGCTCCTCCCCCTGCCCATTGGAAGCTCTGAAAAGACATGCCCACGTGGCATCCTCCAGGAGACAGTGTCACAATTTGCTTCCCATCAGTGCGGTGTGGTACAGTGGTTGGGGGTGCATTTGGCAGTGGGCTGAGATCCAGCTCTGCCACTTACTAGCTGTGTGACCTTCCGTGAATGACTTAACATCTCTATGACTTAGTCCTCTTTTGAAAAAAGAGCTAATAGTAGGTCTGTTGTGAGGGGATAATGCATGTAAAAGCCCCAAGTGTAGCGCTTAGCACAACGGAGCAGGGCTATTATAATGCCAGTTTGCAGTAGGGGAAACGAGTTCACAGAGGGTAAGTGACTTGCCCAAGGTCGTGCTTAACCTTGGAAGGTTATTTTGTGGATTAAATGAGCTAATGTGTTTAACGCCCATAGAGGAATGCCAGGCATATATATATATATATGTCTCGATTCAATACTGGAAACAGAAACCAAGTTACTGACTTTGAGCAAGAGTAGATTTGATACAGGGAACGAGGTCCTACAACACTGTTGGGAGGGCCAGAGGAGCAGGTCATGATGGGCCTCTGGAAGGATTCCTGGGACAATTCAGAACTGACCCTCCAGGGAAGGGCTACCTGCTTCTATCCTGCCTCTGACACTGGAGTTAAGAGCACAGGACTCATTCTTATAGCTGGGATCCGGGTACCAGGAAGCCAAAATCAGGAAGCCGCTACTGCTGCCACTGCCACCACGATAGCCTCTCAACAACCAGGAAGCTGCAGAATGAACGCTGGAATCAGCCACAAAGAAACCCCAATTTTCCAGGACCTCGCTTACTGATAGAAACAGCCAAAAGTGATGCGAGGCTAGCCTCCACCTCCCTTCTGCTTTCCAGATCTGGTGTGAGTGCATCCAAGTGGCAGAACCTCATTGAATTCCTCAACCCTAGCTGCAAGAATGTGGGAGACCTTTTAGCTTTCCAACCTCCCCAACTAGAAGGAGAGTGGAACAGAGGTTGAGAGAACCAGTCCACAGAATCCAATACAAAGTGCCCATTAGTATGGTTGCAATCGCTCAAAATATTTGATGATACTATTATCATCGTCATCACCATCATCATCACCATCATCCTGGCCTTTTCAGGCAGCCTGGCTTCAGGACTCACTAATTTGATCAGCCCCCGTGAGACACTGTTAAGGTTTACCTTTCTCTTTGGGGGCCTCCACTGCCCAGTGGTTCTCCCTGAAGAACCATTTCATGTAATGGTGTCATCATGTCTCCCTCCACCATATTGCCCGTGCCGGGAACTTGGGTCCCTCTGACTTCCTCTTCTCCCTCACTACCAATGTGCTTGCCTCAATCAACCACCAAGCCTTGTACAGTGCCTGCAATGTCATACCCATCCCTTCACCCTATTGCCACAGTCCTAGGTCAAGTCTTCATCAGAATCTCTGAGCTGGATAGTGTGACTGCCTTCTCCCTGGTCTTCCAGATTCCAAGCTTGTCCCTTAAGCCGTTGTGTACCTGAGAGCCTGCACATCTTTCTTAAACACAAATCTTGCCACTCACTCCCCTGTTTCAAGCTCCTGAGTGGCTTCCTGGTCTCCAGGTGGAACCATGTTCAAGGTCTGGCCCCAGGGCCCCTTTGCCTGATGCTTCTAGTCTCATGGCCTCCTGGCCTCATCTGTCTTGCCATACTCCATTCAACCTTCCAGGCCCTGTGGTTCTCTGAACACCCCATGCACTCACATGCCCAAGCCTCTCTACTCCACGTTGCGCCTGGCCGGGGTGCCTTTCCTACCTCTGCCCCTGGAATCTCTGGGTCATCCCGCAGCACTCCCTTGAGGCTGCCTCCCAGTGCAGTCCGCCATGACCTCCCGGGCATGTTCCCTGCTCCTATCCCTTTGCAGGGTTCCTCTGCCCCTTTAACATCAAGTATGATGGCTCCCCAAAGAGGGTATTGGGTGCAAGACCAGAACTTTCTCATTTTCATCCACCATCCCCATCTCCCTTGGTCTGTTGCTGGCTCAGCCTCTCTGTCAGTTACAAAACCTCTTCCCTGACTGTTACTCCATCTGGGCTTCTTCTCCACCTGTCCCCTGGTCAGTTCAGCAATGTCCTCGGGCACCTGCTTTCCCTGAGCACCAGGCTCTGGCGGGGCTGCAGATGGTGTATCTTTAGGTAAACTTGAGACCTGTACCCTGGGGATGTATAGCCAGGGAGGAAGAGAAGACAAGTCTAAGTGACAGTAAGAGAAAAAAGGGGCAGGTTCAGTGCTACAAGCAAGGACTGGAAAGTGCCACGGGGTCTCCATAGGTGGGTAAGTAGGAAAGGCACGCGGAGATGGTGACTTAGGGGGGCTCTGCAGAGCTGGTCCATCTCAGTGGGGGACTCTCCCACTCTCTAGTCTTCTTCCTGGCCAGCGGCCTGCTTGGAGCCCTACCGCTTCCACTCTCTCCAGAACAGTTCTATCTCCTGGTTTGGCATTTTCCCAATGGCTGTCTTGTAAGTGATGTTCCAGTTTCCCTGTTACTGATGAAAGGAGCTGCTCCTTTGACACGCAAACCTCAGTTTCGTCCTGGGGGGCCTAGAGTTTGGTGGTCTTGAGATTACAGCGGTGGCCATTTTCATTATATACCAGGAAGCCCTGGGTACCCCACACAAACTTTCAGCCTAAGGGCAACCTGGTGAGGCCTGCGAGAGTGCTAGCCCCATTCCACAGAGGAGGATGTTAAAGCAGCAGCTAGCCAGTGGCAGAGGCAGGACTGCCGGCTCCAGACGGCCGGCCTCAAGAGCATGGACTCTTTATCACTGGGTACACCTTTCTCATGACGGTGCTCCTGCAACGGAGCTGGACGTTCCAGGGCAAACGCTGCCGAGAGGTCAGAAGTGGCCACAAGAAGCTGTCAGTGACCTTAGCAAGAACAATGTCAGGGCAGTGGTGGGGACAGAGCCAGCCTGCAGCAAAGTGGAGGTGGACAGCAAGGGATTCCAAGCAACTCTTTGAAGTACCCTAGCTTTGATGGGAGGAGAGCGGGCACCAGGCTGAGGGAAGGTGGAGAAATGGGCTTTGAGGAGAGTTGTGTCCTCTTGTTTCTCTGTGAGTGAGCAGGACCTGAGCATGTTTAAGGGGAGGAGACAGGACAGATGGAGAGTTGGAAATGTTGCCAAGAGATAAAGGCTGATGAGAGAGATACTCCCCGCCCCCCGGATGTGGGGAGAGCGGGGACCCAGAGCCCAGGGGTGAGACTGCCCTCGGGCTGGAGAGAGGTGCTGAGTTTGGGGGCAGGAGGCCATGAGGAGGCCACGGGGCACCATGCAGGTGCATACCCAGGTGGCAGGTATGAAGGGAGCGCCTGTCTATGCATTTCTGTCCTCAGCCCTAGCACTTCCCCTTAGCCCTTGTCCTCCTGTACTACTCATTTTATCTTTCTGTTGTTGGATATCCCCCACTTGGCTATAAGCTCCGAGAGGATAGGGGTTTCTGTCTGTTGTGTTCGCTGCTATATCAGCCAGTGCTGGGGGTATTGCCTTGCACATGTTCTGAATATTAAATCAATAGCTGTTGAGTGAAAACTTGGGTATTTTCTCCATGAGGTCAGGGTAGGTCTGCAGCTGGCAGGAAGGCGGCAGGATGTGGGGGAAGCTTGAGAGCAGAGGGTGGAGAGCTGTGGTGAGTGAGAGTGTTGACTTATGGGACTGCAGGAGCACCCCAGGCAGCTCACAGGGAGACTTGGGGTTCACCGGAGGGCTCTGTGGCAGGGTCCAGGTCAGGAGTGGCTCCAGGGTCAGGGCTCCCCCAGGCAGGTGAAGGACACTGAGGGCTGGGGGACAAAGGGTGGGGTATCTGAGTTGGTGATCTGGAAGACAGAGTGAGTCTGGGGTTTGACAGCGTGCAGGGTGTGGCTGGCTGGGAGGCATGTGGGTGAAGGCCACCGGCAACAAGGGGGTCAAGGAGTCGATGGCATCCACGGAGGCTGAGGTCACCCTGGATGTCTCCTGCCCACATCTCCAGTGAAAGAGGAGGTGTGGAGGAAGTAGGTAGATGACCTTTCCTAGGAAAGGAGGACTAGACCACAGAAGCCTCAGATGGACAGGAGCTTGGGGTGCTGACAGAGGAGTCTGATCGGGAAGCAGCCCTGGGAGTGAAGACAGCTCAGAGCCACCTACCAATGCAGAAAGAAGTACCTCCATGCAAGAGGGCCGTGGGGAGGTGGTGCCCACGGGGGAAAGCTGGCTCCAGATAAGGTCCAGGGCAGAGAGAGGGAGAATACATGGTGGAGTTACTATAACCGCTATTAATTTCACTCCTTGAACCATGGTGCCAGAGGGACTACATGCTTGACAAGGGGCCCTCTTGCACAGGGACAGCCAGAAGGGCTCACACCTGAACGATCATGCGTACTTCTCATTTGGGGGACCGCTGTCTGATTACATAGCTGTGCACATCCTTCCCAGGCTGTCTGAGTTGGATTCCTAGACCTGATGGCTCCTGGGGTGCCCCCTTCTGACCAGGTTCTGGAGGGGAGCCTTTGCTGTATTCAGAGCACCTATTGCTCTCTTTTCTTCCTCTTCCTCACCACGCACAGGCAGGGTGCTATCGTGCTGGGGTGGGCTCTGCAGGTACCCCTGCCCCTCGTCACTCATCAGGGTCCAGAATCGCTTGAGGCAGATGGGCTGCTGGGGAAACTGAGGCTGGGAGGACACAGCCTGCGCTGCTGGTATTAAGCGTGCATTCGCCTCTCCGGCTGTGTGTTGCCCCTGCTCAGCCCTCATTCCTGACCACAGACCAGCCCAATAAGTTGCTTGTCACTCCTTCCTTCCAGCATTCATGCCCTTGTTAATTTTATCTTCCTTGGCGCCACCTGTGGCCTGTGTCTGTGCTGGGAATCAGAGGGCACAGCCTCAACCCCAGCCTCCAGCACTCACAGGCCTGTCCAGAATGGGACTGCCTCTTAGGGAAACTCGTGGAGCTTCAGAAACTTGGGGGAAGTCAGTACATGGCAATGACCTTGGGAAGAGGAGTCTATTCCTGTCTGTCCCTGCCAGGACGTATCTAAGGAAAAAAAATCCATTTGTATTTCTCCATTTTCCTTTCTCCCTTGGCCAGCTGCCTCAGGGCTCAGTATATCACTCAGCACTTGTGCTGTGTTGGAGTTGTCAAGGATACCTCTGCTGGGCTCTTTATACAGCTTCTCATGCTGGGAACTGTGTCTTTGGGTGTGGTTTTTGGTTAAAAGTAGGTTAAAGTAATAAGGTAGATGAGGCCCTTCCAGCGCCTTGACGCTCTGGTGCTGATGTGGCGATGGCTGGGACGCTCCACATGGAGCAGCTTAGGGAGTAGATGAGTAAGGTGGCCCTCCTTCTCCATGTGGGCAGGGTCCTCATCCTTGCCTTCTCTGCTGCCCCATGCCCAAGTCCTGAGGATGTCGGTTTGTTGATTTGAGGATCCCCAGCTCAGGGACAACGGTGCTGAGGTACCCTGAGGAGGTGTACTCCAGGACCCAGCTGGACTCCCCCAGATGGAGTGGCTGGGCTGGAAGGCAACACCTCTTCTCCCCCCCCCTCACTGGCTGGTGTCTGCACAGGGTCGTGCCCCCATGCTATCTCCGCCACTAACCTCGCACTCGCTCCTACCCCTTTGTAGCCCCCACTTCTGCCCTCCTGTTCCCCCTGCCTGGAGTGCCTTCCCCTGCAGGGACTGTCTATTTTTTCACTATAGTAGCCCCAGCACCAAGCGCAGTGTCTGGTACATAGTAGACACTCAAGTGTTTGTTGACTGACTGACTGACCGACTGAATGAGTGAATGAACAAATTATCCCTTCCCTGGCTTCGCAGAGTTGGTCGCATAGGTGGGAAGTCAAAAAACCAACCACAGAAGAAGGCACCAAGAGCAAAGGGCTGACTGCTGGGGGTGGGAATGATCTGGGGAGGTTCTGACCGCTGGCTGGAGTCACCCATCCATGGGGGGCGGGTGGGTCATTTAATGGCTTTGGGCACCAAGGTCTTCGTCTGTAATCACGGCCTCTGGCTGCCCAGTGTCCTTGTGGGGCTGTGGTGGGTGCCATGTAGAAACTGTGCGTAGTGTTTTATGCACACGGATGGGGTCGTCACTGCTGAGGGCTGCTCTCTCCCGTGGTACCTCCTGCTGCCCTGCCTGGGGAATCTGGCTTTTCCTCGTTCTCTGCCTTCCTGGACATGCCTGGGAAGCTTCCAGGGAAATGTTCTTCTACCCTTGCGCAGGCCATGTGTGCTGGAAGGTTTTGTCTTTACCTTGTCTAACTCTTAGAAGAAAGTGTGGTTCTTCCCTCTCCTCTTCTTGATGGGAGCCCACAGGTTATACGGTCTTTGAAGAGACAAACCTCCCTCCCCATGCTTTCAGCTTCCTCGCAGCTCTGCCTGGTGGGCTCCCAGCTCCACTGGGCCCTCGCCCTCTCCTGCTGGGCCGTAGGGACAGCAGGCTGCTCAGTGGCCCCTTCAGTCTGTCCAGCGCCCCCAGCTGCCAGTGCAAGGGCCCAGCTGGGCCAGAGGAAGCCCCGCTACTGAGTGCCCGGGGATGCCGCGTGTGCAGGCTTTGACCTGAGTTTGAATCCAGCAGCGTGCTCACTTGCTCAGTGACCCCAGGAGATAATGTCATGTGTCTGGACCTTCGTTTCTTCTTTTTGTAAATCTGGGTCAACGATGTCCGCCCCGTGGGTTTATTGTGATGAGTGACTTCAGTGTCAATCACCCTGCCCAGGGCCTGCCACTTAGTAGGAGCACAGAGGATTAGTGCTTCCAGAGCCTGGCTGGCATCGATCCATAAACTTCCTGCTTCTGACTTTCTGTAAAGGGTGTATACAGAGCCAGGGCCCACAACCAGCAGAGTGAGGCTCTAATGGCCAGAGTCAGCTCTGATGGACAAAAGAGGATTATTGACGTCTAGCCCTTCATATACTAGCGTGTGCTGCTAAAGGGCCTGAGAGGACTCGAGCCTAAACATTGCCCATTCACTAGTGTGCTGTCCCTAAACCACTACAAAGGAAGTATTCAGGCGCTCCATATCTGATTTATCATGAATTCTGGATGAGATTGGATTCAATGAGATTTTTACTGAAGGTGGGTGGACTTATGAAGACCTGGGGGTGGAGCCAGCTTCCAGATTCATTCCCCACACCCCAGTCACAGGAAGGGGTTTATGCACAGTGGTTTGGCCTCTTGTACCTCTACTCCCTAGAGCTTTTGAGTTATGGGGTTTGGGATTCTATTTAGCTGCTAGTAGGTGGTTTGTTTTTTTCCTGTTGCAAAGGATTGCTCGTTCTCAGCTCAGCTTTGTAGCCATCAACCCCCTGCATGCAGTTTTCTGAGTAAAGATCCATTCCACCCAGTCTGATAAATCTTCCTGTCTGACGGTCAGGTGGTCAGTTACACGAAATCAAACACCACTGTCTGTCCGTTCAGCCCTGGCCCACAGGAGGCCCCTCCTATGGGGGCAAAACAGCTGGCGGAAGTAAACCTGTGGGAACCCGTGGGAAGGAGCATAGGCACAGCAGTTCCCTTGGTCAGATCTCCACTGACCAAGTCAAATAGGCTTAGAGGGAAACCAGACAAGCCCCCCCAGCCTGCAGCCCGGTCCCAGGTCCTGACTTGGGACTAACAGCTGAGAAGTGCCCCTTTTGGCCTGTTTTGGGCGTAGATTTCGTTGGTTAGCTCTGCACCCTAAGGCTCCTCTTAAGAATTCTAGACTCCAGCTCCCTCAGCCTCCACCTCACCCTCCAGCCCCACAGCTGCTGTGGGGTTTTTTCTAAAGACGTTTTTGGGGCTGAGGGTGAATGACTTCAGGCAGCTGACGAGCCTGATGAGGCTTAATGCCTCTTGCAATTACCAGGCTGGCCTTGAGGAGCACCCCATTCCTCCCTTGCAGCCCCAGGGCTGAGTGGAAATACTGGAGTGTCAGGCCCACCTTCCAGCAGGCCCTGGCCCGTCACTCCAGACTGCCCCTCCCTGAAGCTGGAGCTGCTGGTGGGGGTGTGTCTGGGGGGCACGCCAGCTCAGACGCCCAGGGAGACTTATCCCTTGAAGCTGGTAATCTTGGGAGGTAACAGCCAGTTTCCTGCATACTTCACTTAGGACCCAAGGAAAGGGGGCTTCAGAAACACGTGTTCCAGCCTCATTCCAGTCTCTGGCAGGACAGAGCAGCCCAGAAGTGCTTGATGAAAGGAGAAGGTGGTTTCTTTAGAAATAAGATCCTAATGGTTCTCTGGGTGCTGGAAGAGGCCCCCACAACCCCTCTTCCAGCACAGTGCCTTGTGACGGTGACCAGGCACACCCTGTCAGGTTGTCTCAGCTGTGAAGTGGGAGAAGGAAGTGGAGGGTGACCAGTTCCTTGAGGGTTCTTATGTCACAGACTGAGGCCTGGCTGGCCATTCCTCTGGTCCCTTCCTGCCTCCACCTCAATGGAGAGGCAAATGAAATGAGTACAGAGGAAAGCAGAGACTGTGGAAAATGAGACAAGAAATGATACACGGCTGTGACTTACGGAGTCCTTGCTAGAGGCTAAGTTCTTTGATGTGCATTATCTCATTGAATCCTCACAGTAACCCTGTGTGGTGGCTTTCATTATTATGCCCATCACACAGAAGAGGAAACAGAGGTTCAGAGTAGGTAAGAAACTTTTTTTTTTTAATTTTTATTTATTTTATTTATTTATTTTTGGCTGTGTTGGGTCTTCGTTTCTGTGCGAGGGCTTTCTCTAGTTGCGGCGAGCGGGGGCCACTCTTCATCACGGTGTGCGGGCCTCTCACTGTGGCGGCCTCTCTTGTTGTGGAGCGCAGGCTCCAGACGCGCAGGCTCAGTAGTTGTGGCTCACGGGCCTAGTTGCTCCGCGGCATGTGGGGTCTTCCCAGACCAGGGCTCGAACCCGTGTCCCCTGCATTGGCAGGCAGACTCTCAACCACTGCGCCACCAGGGAAGCCCCAGAGTAGGTAAGAAACTTGACCAAAGTCCCACAGCTATAGGAAGCGGCAGGGCCGAAAGTCCATCCCAGCCTGTCTGACTGTAGAGTCTGTCCTTCCCATCCCAGTGAACAAGGCATGAGTGGATATTGACCTGAATCAACAGATAAATTAAAAACAAAACAGCCTTGTGCTTGGCCCAGGGCCAGGTACTTCAGGTTTATCTATCTGTCTCCTTATGCCTCACAGACATCCTGTCAGGCAGGTATAAGTGCCCCTGTTTTAGCGATGAGAAATGAGGCTCAGGCAAATCAAGTGACTTGCCGGAGCAAGTAGGTAGAGAAGCAGCCATTCCCTGGGGCACCGAGGCGCCGGAGGCCAGGGGTCACACAGCTAATGCTCTTACAAGGGGTATTTCTTTGGCCGTGTTTCCCCTGTTCTCTATAAATAGCCTGTCCCAGTGGGTCCCACCCCAACCTTGAAGTCAACCGTTGAGGTACCTGATATTCAGGATCCTTGCCTTTACCTACAATCGGTAAAAGAATAACTCAAACTGCTGAAGGGAAGGGACTTTGAGGCGGCACTGCCGCAGTCATGGGAGACCAAACCAGAATATTACGGAGTCAAAAAGTCAGGTTTCAAGAGACTGCAGAGGCAGCCAGCATGATGGTCAAGGGCTTGGCCTTTGGAGCGAGACAGCTGGGTGTGAACTCCAGCTCTGCCACTTGCTTGCTCTGTGATCCCTCAGTGCCCCCAACTGCAGATGCGATAATAATAATTCTTACCTTAAGCCCTGCTGTGAGGAGTTAATGCTTGTGAAGCACTTAGAACAGTTTCTGGTACAGAGTAAGTGCTATGTGGGTGTTCATGAAATATAAACATTCAATGCCATTGGAAAATGCTCTTGAGTAATTTTAGGTGAGAACTGTGGGATGCAAAATTATATACATTATGCCACTAATTTGATTTATATATTTATACTTTTATGTAAATGTTAGTAATAATTATCTCTATGTTATGGAAATGTGGATGGTTTTTATTTTCATTTATAGCATTCTCTCTTTTCTCTATTTTGTGCAATGAACATCGATTACTTCATAATTTTAACAAATCCTATTAAAACTACAAATCAAAGGCTGTGCCCCCGTGCCAGGCTCTCTCCTCACAGCCCCACTCCCATTATAAGATCAGTTCTAAGTAGTAAGAGTAGTGTGAGTCTCTGAAAGGTTGGGAGTTCTTGTTTGGAAACATCCAAAGGCTTTTTATCTTCTGATAAAAAGGTGGGAAGGTTTGGGAACTGCCTGGTTGACATCCTTGTCTGTGGCTAGGAGGTACCTTTTCTAGGGTCTCATCCTGCCGGATGGCCCCCATCCCCTGCAAAAATGCTGCAGGTGTCCATGTAAACAGTGGATACTCTTGGTTGAGATTACCTTGGTACTTGCTTTCCAGAAACATGAGCATTTAACATCTTTACTGTCATTGCCTGACTTTCTTGCTTGGAGTTTGACCATCCTGAAACACATCTTTGAAATTGGTAGTGAACTTAAACTTGAAAATTGTCCTGAGTTTGAAGCCAATGGAAAGTCTCGGACTGGGTGCGACTATTCTGCTTTGTCTTGACTGCTCCTTGGCAAAGATGCTGATTTTACCACAGCACCAGAAATGAACAGAAAAATATCTGTGTTGCCAGAAAAAATGCACATTTGGGGAGACAGACACCTGGCTTGGGGACGTATTGTCAAAGAGAGAAGTTTGCTGGTTGAAGCCAGTGTTTCATAAAACACATATTATTTTCAGATTTAAGATTCAGCTCAAGAAATGTGTGCTGAGTACCCACAGTGGGCTAGGTTCTCTCCTAAGCAATCCACTGCAGAGGGCTGTGAGAACAATTTCAGCCCCAGGGGAAAGAAAAAAATCTGACCCTTTAGCCAGGGCGGACTGGCTCAAAGATCTTTCACCTGGAATTGTGTTAACATGCAATTAAGTCAGGCCTGGGCCTGTGTCTGGGCACAGACCTGGTTGTTTGCCATGGTTCATACTCTATCAGTCTTACATTTTTCTTCCACAGAAAATGTCCATGTTTTCAGGACTGAGGGCTGTGGTCTGAGTTGTAGGTCTGCCTTCACAAAGCAGTGGAATATGTTAATTTGGGTTAAACTCAAAATTAATGTGAGCCCTCAGAAATTGTAATAATTTGGTAGGATCTGACTGTTTTTCAACTTTTCATTTAAAATATCTGAGAAGCATTTATCTGCAGACAAACCATATCTGATTTTTAATCCTGTAAATAGACACATGACACCACTGCATGTCTGCGGAGTAAGAGCACTTCAAGGTCACCCAGTGGCCATCTGGGCCCCAGGGCAGGCTCTGTTCATCGTCAGCACTACCTGTGAGCCAGCAACATTGTCAGATTTGTTTAGGAGGTACGAATCCAAGACTCAGAGAAGTGGCTTGGCTGAGGGTCCCCATCCTATGAGTAACAAGCTCTGAACTAGAACCCAGCTCTTTTGACTCTCAAACACCCAGGATTCCATTGCCTTCCCTGGTACACAGGTCATGCTGTCTCCCAGGGCAAGAGAAATTTGCTGGGGTGTGTGCTCAACAAAAGATCAGCAAGGGATTTCTTTGGAATAATAGCGTCACTACCCAAGGTGCCTTTGTTTTTGTAGCCTCTGAACAAACCTCCCTAACCATAAAGGAGAGGTTTTCCAGGCCTGGAAAAGTTGCCTTTAACATGTACTTGGTTTGCTTTTATAGTTCAGAGGCACTATAAAATGGATGAAATTACCACTGTGGCTCGTGAGAGAAGTGAATTAGAATTCCTCGCTGGCAAAACCCGCAATTCTCTTCTGTTCCCTCTGCGTTCCCCTCAACTCCTCTCTGCACCGTGTGTCCTGGCTTGACAACTCCTGGACTTGGCCTGGACCCCAGGACTTCTAGGTGTCCACCAAGTTGGCTTGTCTCCTTCTCCTTCTCATGCCTGGGGCTGCCTTCAAAGGGTCTGCTTCTCAGAAGCTTAGGTTCCTGCATTCACCGTATTCACTGGCTTGGGTTAACATGTTCTCCAGCTCCTTTCTTTCTCCTATTTTTTTTTTTTTTTTTTGCACTGTAACACTAGAATTATCAATGGGGAAAAATTAGGTATAAAAGGCCAAGCTTAATCATGACCCACTTATTAAGTTCTAAATAGATTTGTAAATATAGCTAATCCTCCATCAGAGGAGATCAGCTCATTTCCATGCAACTGTGCATGTGTTCATGCATGCTCCTATCCATGTATGTACCCTTCCAACCAAGCATTCAGCCATCCAGGCACCCATCTGTCCATCATCCATCCATTCATGGAATTTGAACACTTGCTCATGCCAGGCACTCTGAAGAGGTGAAGTATAATAGTGATGAAGACAGCACCGATTCTCACCTCTAGGAGGAGAGACCCCCAAAAGCCACACTACAGAATGAGACATGCTATGATCAGAGAAGAGTACAGTACACATTCTATTGGTGATAGCTTTGGAAGAGGAGTATGCATGCATCTGTCGAGTGTATATTTTTCTGCTTCTATATGAAATAAGTTACACGCACTGGATATTGTATTAGGTACAGAGTGAGAAATTCTTTAGCTCAGTATTTCTAACTGAATATTGATTTGTTAGTTCCTAGTAGAAGTTCATCTGTGACTTCCGAAGGGGCCCGTTTCTACTTTGGTAGTTATGCATTGGCCCACAGTGGAGGAAGGAGGTGGAGTTGGTTTATTTTATTTATTTAAAATTTATTTATTTTTGGGTGCATTAAGTCTTCCTTGCTGCTCATGGGCTTTCTCTAGTTGCAGCAAGTGGGGGCTACTCTTCGTTGCGGTGCGCGGGCTTCTCATTGCAGTGACTTCTCTTGTTGTGGCACGCAGGGTTCAGTAATTGTGGCACGCGGGATCAGTATTTGTGGCGCACGGGCTTCGTTGCTTCGCGGCATGTGGGATCTTCCCAGACAGGGGCTCGAACCCGTGTCCCCTGCATTGGCAGGCAGACTCTTAACCACTGCGCCACCAGGGAAGCCTGAGTTGGTTTATTTACTGGATGTGCTCAGGAGACTTCAGTTCAAGTCCCATCTCTGTGGGACCTTGGGCAATCTCCTTACCTTACCCTGCCTCCTTGCCTTTGTTTTTGAAGTAGAGATTATACTTTTCATAGTTCATAAGAATATTGCATGGATGTGCACATGCTTGGGAGTATCTTTTATAAATGCAAGGTAGTGGAAGATGTGAAGTTGGGTGAGTCTTTGGCAGATGGTCCAAGCTCAGAGATGTGTTCATGGCCATAGTACCAGTAAACTTGTTGCCTTAAGGTGACATGCTCCTGGTTTGCCTGGACAGTCCCGATTCACGCCTGAAATCCTGGTATAAGTATTAAGAGTGTCCATTTTTATGCTCAAGACTGTTTGGTTTGGAAGATAAATCATATGGCCCCCTTATCTATAAAAGATGTGAGCCAAGCAGAGCACCACCCTCTGCCTGAGTGGCAGTGAGTTCTGCCATTATGTCTTAGGTTCATCTCGTGGTGGTGGTCAGAGTCTGATCAGGACCAGCTGTGAAGATCAAGGCTTGAATCTGTGTAGCTCAAGTCAGAGGTGAGCAGCTGCTGTCAAGGATCAAGGCCTTTTCTCACCATGAGGGAGGCCTTTGCAGTTGCCGTGGAATGTCTCCAAGTGGGCCAGCTAATGAGGTGGTCCCCAGAAAGATGTGAGGAAGAGCAGATTTCCGTTGGGCCCACACCCCTCTTCTCCCCACTGCAGCCTTGGCCTTGCAATTACAGGGCATGTGCTGAAGCAGGTCCATAAAGGCCAGGAGTGCAGTAACATGATGGGGTTGCTCCACGGTGGCCAACAGACTGATTGGTGGATGTGGGCAGACTGGGTGGGATGTAGAAGGTGTCTTCTTCTCCCCAGGCTGGCCAAGCAGGTGTGAGAGGAAATTCCTGAATTCTCCCTGATGTCAAGGTCCCTGACATCTAGCATGTGTGCATAGGACAGTTCATGTCCCTCGAGGGACTTGCTGCTCCCTGGGACACATCCTTAGATCCTAATTAGAGGAAGGAGTATGAGTGGTTTTGGGCCCCTTATCTGTGGATATTTATAGAGTTGGGATCCTATTTGAAGTCAAGTCCTGGCGTTTTAGAAGCTGAGATTCAGTCAATGCAACTTGGCGTTTCCTGGAGGTGGAAGGGGCCTGGGTCTTTTTTAAAAATTAATTAATTTTTGGCCGCGTTGGCTCTTCGTTTCTGTGCGAGGGCTTTCTCTAGTTGCAGCGAGTGGGGGCCACTCTTCATCACGGTGCGCCGGCCTCTCACTGTCGCAGCCTCTCCCGTTGCGGAGCACAGGCTCCAAACGTGCAGACTCAGTAGTTGTGGCTCACGGACCTAGTTGCTCCACGGTATGTGGGACCTTCCCAGACCAGGGCTCGACCCCCTGTGTCCCCTGCGTTGGCAGGCAGATTCTCAGCCACCAGGGAAGCCCCCGGGGCCTGGGTCTTGAGTCACGATGTCTGACTCAAGTTCTAGCTCCACCACTGACCCAGTGAAACCTTGGACAAGTTGTGCTTCTTCCCCAAACCTGTTTTTCTGTCAGTAAATTGGGGTTAATCCTTACCCCGATGATCTCATAGCACATCATCTATCCCTCACATGGGAAGCAAAGGAGTCATAACATTACTTTATTTACTCACCAAGTATGTGCTGAGCACCTGTCATGTGGCAGTGCATGGTAGGTGCCAGGAACACAACAGTGACTGAAACAATGGTAGCCTCTGCCCTCACGGAGCTGCTGTTTCATGGAAAGAGACTGATGGTGAAGCAATAAATAGGCAAATAAAGTGGTTGGATATGCTGTAAGTGTTGTAAAGAAAAACATGCATGGTTCTGAGAGAGAGAATATACCTGGGTAGGAGAAGCAGGTATTTCTTAAATAAGGGATCCAAGAAGACTCATCTTTAGGGTAACATTTGCACTGAGACCTGAGCGTAGGAGACAGCTATGCAGTTGCAGAATCACGTTCCAGGCAGAGGGACATATGATAGGTCCCCTCGCCATGCCTGGCACGTGGTTTACAGATCACCTTTGTTTACAAGGATCACGGGAGGTAGTCTGAGTCCATCGGGTTAAGGATTAACCTTGTCTCCAAGAGAGATTATTAGGTGGAAACAGCAAGACGCAGAACAAGGTGTCTAATTTATCATCTGTTTAAAAGGGATGTGTATATATTCATATGCCCACACATGGGCAGACATCTCTAGGAGACACCAGAAGCTGGTGCTTGTACCTGAGAAGTGAGGCTGGGGGGCTGGGGTAAGCAAGAGACTTGCTTTTAACTGCATATCTATTTGTACTGTTTGATTTTTTTTTTTTTTTACCATGTGCATATACTACTTTTCATTGAAAAACTCAGTTATTTAAAAGTATGGATAGTTATTTAAAGTAAATATCTGTAGGCCATTTGGTAACCAAAGTAAGACTGGTGTATGAGGAGGGATACGTAGAATCTTCCAGGTGCTAAGAAAACAAGCCAGGGCTGGAACTGAGGATGGGCCTGGGGCCAGCGCCAGCCTCCACAGCCCAGGAAAGGGGAGCATGATGACCCGGGCATCCACTCACACAGGCCCAGACATGTCCATGGCCTTTCTTCTCACTGCATGTGACAAGGGTGCCCCTTCCCCTCTCTGACATTCCTTCCTAAGCTGACTGAATGTGTTTCTTTGGGCCTGAAAATTGCAGCCCCAAGCCCTGCTCATGTGCTGACTTTTATTATAATTATCTGTGTGCAGGTTAAATTCTCTTATAGGATTATATATCCCTATAAATTCTCTTATAGGATTATATATCCCAGCGTAGAGCCTGATGCTGCATCGATATTTTAATGTGTAGAGTATATATTACAAAGATGATTCGCTTGCCCCAATAGGTTATCATTCCCCTTCCGTGCCCTTGCCCAGGTAGTGAGCACATTGATTACAGTAACTTTCATCATATATTAGGACGAAAACCTCCAATGAGTTTATAGAAAGACCACTGAATGATTGTAGAATGAGGTCTTTATTTAATAACTGTCTGCTTTACTCCTGTTTTGTTGTTGAAGTTCTTAAAGCATGTTTATGTTTACTTTCCTGCCTACGGATATAATAATGCTTCAGCTACCTGGAATCCTCTCCTCTCCAGAGCAGAGCTGACAGCCATTGAATACAGGAGAAGTTTAATTAGCAGTCAAAATGGCTCAAGATTTATTATCTAATAATACTTTCACTCTTTCTCATAAAGAAATTGCTTTCTCAGCGCTTACTTTCACTTTATACGTAACTTTAAAAAGTAGAGTTTTCTAATTTGTATGTCTACAAAAAATTAGGATCAAGAGGAATAGTAGAGACTGATACTTTGACAAAAGGAAGAAGTGACAACCTAATAGCACAGAAAAGAAACATAAAAAAGCAGAGATCTGATTTCAAGAAACATAGTGTTGGTGGCTGTAATTAATATGAGGGCAAGAGAATTCCATGTGTCTTAAAATATTACAGTAATGGACGTGCAGTCAGTAATTATGAATCCTCGAGGAAAAGTATGTTCTAAATCTTCCATTTAAAGAAGACAGAAGTCAATAAATTTTAGAAAGATTCTTATCAGAAACAGTTAAAATTCTAAAGTGCTGTGGTGCAAAGAATGTTTCTATAACATGATGTGGATTAGCTGTCTAAACCGTCTAGACAACAGTCAACATTGTACAAAACAGAGAAACAATAGAGACATTCCCATTAAAACAAGCAATATGATAAGAATGTTTCTCTCTCACCTCTTCTATTTAATATCACTCCACGCAATAAGGCACGAAATCATAAAACGAAAGGTATAGCTATTGAAAAATAGAAATCAAAATTGTAGTTATTTTTAAATTGTATAATTATGAGAAAATTTAAAAGCGCCAATAGAAATATTATTAGCGTTAATAAGGGTGTTCAGTAAGGTGACCAGGCTACATAAATACTTTATATGCTGTAGCTTTCCTATGTATTAACACTAGCCAGTTGGAAAAGTCTTAATACAAGAAGCTCATTTTAGGGCTTCCCTGGTGGCTCAGTGGTTGAGAGTCTGCCTGCCGATGCAGGGGACAC
This sequence comes from Monodon monoceros, assembly GCF_005190385.1. Classification (NCBI taxonomy): domain Eukaryota; kingdom Metazoa; phylum Chordata; class Mammalia; order Artiodactyla; family Monodontidae; genus Monodon; species Monodon monoceros. The sequence continues at coordinate 113,154,213 of NW_021703768.1, forward strand.
GGGTTCGTGCCCTGGTCCGGGAGGATCCCACATGCCACAGAGCAGCTAGCCCCATGAGCCATGGCCGCTGACCCTGCGTGTCCGGAGCCTGCGCTCCGCAACGGGAGAGGCCGCGGCGGTGAGAGACCCGCGTGCCGCAAAAAAAAAAAAAAAAAAAAAGCTCATTTTAGTTGTCTAAACATATAAAATACCTAGGAATAAACTGAATAAGAAATACGTTGAACACTTATTAATTATGTATTGAAAGCTACAAAACATTAATGTAAGTCATTAAAGATGATTTAAATCAGTGGAAAAGTATGCCATGTTCATGAATCGGAAGTGTGCGTATTTTGAAGGTATGTGAGAAAGTGCTGCGTGAAGATTGAGAAAGAGTGCTATAGTTACGTTACCTAGATCCAAGTTCCAGCTTTACTACTTGCTAATGTGTAATCCTGGTCAAGTTGCCAGATATCTCTGGGCCTCAATTTTCTCATCTATAATAGTAATTGCCTCATAAGATTGGTGTGAGTTGATATGTGGAAAGTGCTTAAAGCAGAAACTGCTACATAGAAATGGCTCAATAAATATTAGCTGTTATTTTATACTAACTTCTCTAAATTAAGTTCTCAGTTTATGGGAATATTAAACAAAATTCGAAATGGATTTTTTGGAGAAACTTTACAAAGGTTATCTGGTAATTAAGAAGTTGGCAAGAATGGTCAAGGAAATTTTGAAAAATAAGAGTTGTAGGGGGAGTTATATGTCGAGATATTTATGTGTATTCCAAGATCTTAATAGTCATAAGATGATGGTTCTGACACAAGAATAAAAAGACAAATCAACAGAATAAAACAAAGCTTAAGAATAGACCCAAGTGGATGTAGGAACGCAGTTTCTCATTTAGTATTTCACAGCATTTGGTAAGGAAGGGTTATTCAATAAATATGCTGGCACAATTCATCTATTGCCAAAAAAAGTTAGCTTCTTACCCTGAGTTAGTGTTTATCAAAGTGTGGCCACAGGCTTCAGAATTCCTTGGAGCACTGCTTAAAATGAAGGTTCCTAAGCTCCACCCTGTGTAGGGTGAGGGTACCTAATTCACATTAAACTATGGGAATCGCTGTCATGGACCATACATCGAAATACATTCCAGATGAATTAAAGGGATAGACGTCAAAACTGCCATCTTAAAGCCAGAAGACGATATGAAGGAATATTTACATTATCTTCTATATTTAATGTAAGATTTTTTACAGTTCAGTAAGAAAATTATGAATGCACAATAGTAAAAAGGGCAAAGGACATGAATAACCAAACCACCAAAGAAGAAAGGAGAAGGCCAGTAAGCATATGGAAAAATGCCAAACTTAACTAACACTCAAAAAATGTACATTAAAACAGTATATATCATTTTTCATATTTCAAGAGGGAAAGCAGTTTTTAAAATGACAGGATCCAGTGATGCTGAGGATACAGTAAGATGGGCACTTTGATACGTAGGTGAGGGACTGGTACGCTGAACCAGGTTTCTGAAATGCGTTGTATCAAAAGCCAGAAAATATCCGTACCTGTGGGCCAAGCTATTCATCTTCTATGAATTTATCCTGTGGAAGAATCAGAGATTCATATACAGACTTATATATTCAGGTATTTGTTGTAGCATTATTTAATGGAAAAAAATGGAAACAGCCAAAATGTCCAACAATATGGTAACAGTTAACTAAATCATGGCCCATCCATATGATGAATACTCTTTGGTCATTAGAAATCATGTTTTTGAAGATTCCTATCATTAAATGACATGAGAAAATGCTTACAATGTATTAAATGAAAACACCAGGTTACAAGCTATGTAAATAGCATGATTACTTATTTTTTTTATTAAAAATAATCAGAGGGCTTCCCTGGTGGCGCAGTGGTTGAGAGTCCGCCTGCCGATGCAGGGGACACGGGTTCGTGTCCTGGTCTGGGAAGATCCCACATGCCGCGGAGCGGCTAGGCCTGTGAGCCATGGCCGCTGAGCCTGCGTGTCCGGAGCCTGTGCTCCGCAACGGGAGAGGCCACAACAGTGAGAGGCCCGTGTACTGCAAAAAATAATAATAATAATAATCAGAGACATAGAAAAAAATGGAAGGAAGGAAAGGAAATATACTAACATGTTAATATGCTTATGTCTGGGTGGTTGGATTTGAGCTATTTTATATGTTCTTTATACTTTTCAGATTTTCCTATTTTTGTACAATGTACACGTATTGTATTTAGAATGAGAAAAATGTTAGTTGAAAAATAATGAAACAGGTGAGACTGGCCAAGAGATTTTGAAAATGAGTTGTATTTTAAGATGGTCATAATAAAAATACTGTGGTCCTGGATTTAATAGAAAGATCAACAAAGCAGACTAGATGCGTCAGAATCTGATCGTGCAGAGGAGCAGTGGGGCATGAGGATGGACAGGCAGACGGAGGCGGGGGGCAGAGTGTGTGGGGCCTTGCAGGGCACCCAGGTTTCTCATAGAGGCCAAACCCCTTTCTGAATAACCCCACACTGCAGACTCCCCTGACCAGGCAGAAACACGGCCTGAGCCCCCAAGGCACCTGCTGCAAGATACTAGCTGCATCCAAACATGCCACTTGGGCAAAGGCGTATAGTGCTTGGCCAACCCCCCTTGATTCTGCTGCTTTGAAAGGAAAAGACTCCCGTATAAAGAGTGTGCTCTTGGGAAGCCCTGAGGTTGCCAATACAATTCCCCGGCCAAGCTTTCTCTCCTCTTACTCCCATCTCAGTACCCAGTCTAACCCCAGGATCCTGGCAGCTTGCTGGCCCAGTGGGTGGGGAACTCTGAAGCATCAGCCTGGTGCTCATGGCCAGGGAGAGTGCAGTCTCTGTTGGCCACTGCTAAATGGACAAGAGTGTCTGCCTGAGGACAGCAGTGTGGCTAGGGAAAGCTGGTCTCAGGTGGGTTTCAAGGAGCAGCAGAGGCCACATGGCTGCTGGAGCCCTATAGACTGGGTGTGGGCTCTTCCGGCTGTTGGAACCAGGAGCCATATGACCTTGGGCTTGTCCCTTCACTTCAGCAGTCAGCCTCGGGCTCCCCTTCTGTAAACAAATTCTCATCGGTAGTAAGTACCTTGAGAGGTCATGTGAGGCTTAAATAAGTGAATGTATGCAAAAGATTTATCCCAGCCGGATACAGGGGAGGTGCTCAGTAAATCACAGTTATAATTATTGCGGACTTTCTATTCCTCCCCAGCCTCGTGGTGTGTGGTGCCAGGTTCTGATAAAATGTGCCTGGCACCCAGGCAGCAAGACTTCAGAAGCTGTACGTTGTCATTATTACTGGTGCTACTGCTGTTTTTGCTATGGCCTCTGTCCCTGGGCATCCCATGAGGAGATGGCAAGGCTCTCCAGCCCCACCTTTAACAGGGCCTGCGGCTCTTGGATCTTTGTGAGAAAAGGCTTCCTGTGCTGATTCTCTTGTCTGCATGAGTGGCTCAGAGAATGGAAAGCAAGTAGGCGGGAGCCTGGGGCAGGTGTGGTTATTCCCTGAAGTGAGCACAAAGCCTGGCTTTACCCTGCTGTCATTTGCCTTCCAGTGTTTGCAAACTCTGCTCACAGTAACCTCCTTAGCCAGGCCCTCAGGAGCTGCTGGGCAAGGTCGATGAGTCATCCAGAGAGCCTGGAAGCCAGGCACTGTCGCGGCTGTGCCCAGTTCGAGATCAAGTGGAGCAGAAGTGTTGACATTTTGGTCCACAATGTTGGAAGGCAGGCAGAGCAAACTGGGGCCACTCAGAGCGAGCTATGAGCGGGAGACAAAAACATATTGGGTTGTACACAGACTTTTAGACAAGTCAATTATTTTTGTTTGGTTTAGTGGATATTAGGAAAAATAAAATGCACTGAAAGAGCAAAGCTAAGTTTAAATAAAGGAGAGCCATTTTAATGTTAATATGAAGAAAAGTATAAAATTAATAATAGCACAGATGGTAAATAGATGGTGGCAGAAATTGGAGATGCCTGCTCAGGAAATGCTATTCCAGGGGAACTGGAATCCTGAGCTGCATTTTGAAAAGTGAATAAGCCTTTTCTAATTTATCTGTTCCTATGGGTTTTCTTAAATGAGTAGTGACAAGATAGGGGGTCCTTTAAATTGGTGCAAACCTACAGGAGGCTTTATCAAAAGTTTCCAACTTGGTGCTTGTTCAGAGCTTGTTTGAAGCTTGTTTGACTGTAGATACATGGAAAAGACAGGATGAGTTTTTGGCTGTTATGGCTGACTTGGCATTTTCTTGGCTGGATCAGATGACGGAGGAGATTTCTGCCCTTTTTATATCTGTGGCCAACAAGTCAGATACGTGGAAGAGAATTGTTCTCCCATATCAGGTGAAGCGTCGCTGATATGGTTAAGTGGCACAGCTTCTCTTTGTGTGAACTGAATTGTGCCATCGAAGTGTGCCTGGCCCCAGGCTGGTGACACAGCCCTGACCCTTGTCCCCGTGGGGCTCTCTGTCCGCCAGGGCAGATGGTCCATGTGCTCAAAGATCCTCACTATTTTTTATTCAAGACAAGGGCTATTGCAGCCATGAGGCAACAGAGAAAGGAAGGGCTGCCTCAGTTTGGCAAGGAAGGGACTCAGGCAGGTGAGGGAGAGATCAGAAGTGACGGTTGACTGGTCTTTGAAGGTGTTTTCCAGGTAGGGAAGAGCCTTCCAGGAGGAGGAAAGGCATGGGCAAGGGTACAGAGGCTGCCAGCACAAGAAACCCCAAGCTGTGTGTCATGAAGGTTGAGGGACTCTGAGAGCCAAATGAGGGGCTTGTAGTGGGGACAGCAGATGAGCCTGGCAGGGCTGTAGGGATTGAATCGAGGAGGCTACGATTCCCCACTGAGAGGTGAACTTATTTCTAGAGCAGTTCCCTAGGCTCTGGGTGGTCAGCGTCCTTCTCTCTCACCCTTAGATCACTGCTCAGTCTCTGGGATGTGATGAGGCCCTCTAGGCAGAATGGGGCCCTAACAGCACCACCCACCCCTGCAGTCTCAGCTGGGGAATTCTGCTCTGGGGCTTAGGGTTTAGTTCCCTTCAATGTGCATCTGATCCAAGATGCCCGGCATAGGCTTGATGGGATTTGATGGTTTAGGGCATTTTAAGGACTTTTGGGGTGCCCCCAGGTAGAATGGGGGGAAAAGGTCATTGATGGGGAGGAAGGAAAGTGGGAGACAAACCAGACTCCCTGTCCTCCCCATGCTGGCTGTGACAACTGTCTGGTAGGGGACCCTCAGAGTCTCACAGGGTCAGCCTTCACATCCTGGTGAGGGGCAAGGGTTGGCAAACTCTGGCTGGGTGTGTGTCCAGGACAGTAAACCACTCTCTTGGCCACAGAGAGGATGGATCTACCCAGCCCCAAGAATGACTTCCTTGATATGATCTGAGCTGCCACCACCCATCTGTGAGTTTCTAACTGCCCCATCTCCTGTGGGTTTGGACCCAGCCATGGGCTCTCCAAAGATCAACAGCAGATCCTAACACCAAGACTGAACCTTGATGCAGAAAACCTCAAAAAAGCTGGGGTGGGTTGGGGACAAGACTCCTTGGGATATGAGGCTGAGACTTCAAGGGCCAGAGTCTACCTGCCGTCGTCAATCCTTTTACATTTCTCTGATGAAAGTTTGGACAAGGTGGGTGGCAATGAGTTTATTTAACATGTCAAATTCCTGAGGCAGATGCTAAAGTATAAACAAAGCTTTTAAACACCCAGCTGTTTCTCTGCATAGTGGGATTTCTTCCATATCTTCCTATAAACATTCATGGGTGCGTGAGCTTTGCTTAAATGTCAGAGTTGGTTCTCAGCATTACTGGCTTCCAGATTTTGATGTGTGTTTCTGCTGAACAGTGGCTTTTTAATGTTAGAACATTGGGCCCTCAAGCCAAAGCCTTGGCTTATCAAAGGGAAAAAAAGAATCCGTTTTAAGGAGAATGTTGGGAAAATGTCCAGAGAATTCCAGCATGTGTGTGTATATATTTGTGTGTGCACACCCGTGTACCCATGTTTATGTATGCGTGTTTCTGCAGAGCAATTCCTCCTTCTTGTGGACCAAACCACTCTCATCAGAGTGAATTAGAGGATGGTGTCCAGATCTGTATGTTAGAAGCATCCTAACAAGCCCTAAGAGATGGGGGTTGACCACAAGACCCTGAGAGAGTTGATGTTATGGACGCGTTGGAGTGTGTGGGGTGGGCACTACCTGGGGGTAAGGGTGAGGGAGCTGGACAGTTCTGAGTTCTCCTGGCTTGGGTGATTCCCTTCACCTGCGTTGTCTTCATTCCCAGACTGGCCAGACCAGACCTGCCCTGCTTGATCAACGTCTGATCATCCAAGGTCCAGCCAGCCACCTTCCTTGGCTTGGCTGGTGGTCCTCTTAGAAAAGACTTCCAGAAGTAGCCCCCACTCATGGCCTGGCTTGGCATGTTGTGGGCGTGGCGGGTGGGAGAAGCACAGGGAGAAGGGAGAACCCAGGACCACAGCAGAGGAGGGCAGATGCTTGTTGTGGGAGAGACAAAAGTGAGCGCTGGTGCTTAGACTGTTGCTTTCAGGTCTGTTACACCCTCTGCCCCAGTTGGCATCATAGGGTAGCTGACTGCTCAGACTACTTTCTCAGGCTCTCTTGCCTTCTGGCTTCTGGCTGTGTTCAGCCAATGGGAGGCGCCAGTGGGAGACTAGAGGGTGAGAAGCAGGAAGAAGCCAGGGTGTGTCTGCCCCTCTCTGTTTAGGGCAGTACCTAGGGCAAAGGCTGCATCTCCCCCGTGGTTCCATTTTCCCCAGACAGTCTCACTCTCTGTGGTCCCAGTTCTTGACTAGTGACCTTGGCTCCAGAGCTCTGGCAATGCCACCTCTTTGCTTTGATCTTCCAGCCTAGGGATGGTAACAGATTCCTGCTACTGCCAATCTCTAGGTTGCTTCATCTTTCCCTCTTTCTGCTTTTGTGATTCCTTTGTAACTTGTTCCTTATACTGAAACCCTTCTATTAAAGTACTTCATGTGTTTTGTTTTGTTTTTTGGACTGGGCCCTGGTTGATCAAGGATACTCCCTCCTTCCTCATTACTCTTCCTTCCTTTCTCCTCCCATCTCCACTGTGCAGAGGGGTCAACATCTGAAGAAGTGAGCTGGTTGTGGTATAGGCAGTTCTATTATTACTATATTGGCTATATATAGTATATTTTGGTGTTTGTGTTGGGGGATGGGAGCATCATGAAATGCCCTCTTATTGCCACTCCTGTCATGGTGGGACCTGAAAAGTTATTCCTTTACCCATGTTCCTCCTTGAACATTTAGTGAGCACCTCTTTGCAGCAAGATGACTCTATATCAATGGTGGGAGTGGGGACTAGGGCCTGAGAAGAGGAGATGGACCCTGCCAGCCCCGAGCCCGCCTCACACTAAGAATGCTTGGGCACGCACACACGTGAGGGTGACACGAGGCACCACCCAATGAGGGAAACACAGAGAACTGTGGAGGACGAGAGCCCTCGTTTGGCACAGGGAATCAGGGAGGGCTTTCTAGAGAAGGTGGCAGTTGGCTGGGTTTGGAAGGGTGAGTAGTGTGTGGGGAGATGATCATAGGGGTGTTACTCGTGAAATACATGCAGAGGTTAGAGATGGAGTCTAAGGCTTCCAATTCCTCTGAATAACTGCACATCCCCCAATTGCCCATCTGTGCCTTAGTGAAGACTCCCAAACGCTTTCCATGGAGGTATTACAACCACAGGAAATGTCAACCCATACCCCCGAGAAACCTAGGGGTAATCCTTAAGAGGTTTTAGGCAAGTGCAGAACTCCTGAAGGTTCCTGTTTGGGGCTGGGATATCCTCTGGTGGAGAACCCTACCTGGGATTTAGTTTGCTTTCCATATACCTGCTTGAAGAGAGAGACAAAGATAAGTTATTGGAGGGTAGGAGAGCAGAGGAGGAGTAAGGCTAGGTTTAGGTCCCACAGGTAGCCTGGCTAGAGCATCCCACTGGTCCAGAGCAGCTTAGGTCCTGAGGATGCTAGGATGAAAGGGATGTGATGTTGCCCAGATTTGCATCAGTCAATGGTTGACAGCCCCTTTTCTAGGGTGGGAGAGTTGCATGAGGAGACCTGTCCCAGAGGATAAATACCCTTAAACTGTTCCCAAGAATATGGCAAAGAAGAGGCTGGTAGATGTGGACAGACAAAAAGGGACCCTCTCTCCCTCCTCTACTCCCACCCGCCCTCCCTCTCTCCTCCTTTGGAGGGATGTCAGAGGTGTCATTACCAAGATAGAGGGTGGGATTTGAAATATATCATGGATTTAATAATGGAGATTTGTGGGATTTCATCTTGTGTGCTTCAGCCCCCCGAGGCCACCCCATGTCCAGATGAGCATATGTGTGAAGACAAGGATATATGTCCACGGCTCTAGGGCCAGGAAGCTGCAGCTGGTGCTGGGTTAATTTCCAAAATAAGGCTGTGGTCTATTTTCATAAAATCCTCAGCAATTAGAACAACTATTTAGCTGCGACTTTTTAAGGGCGGAAAATTTCATTATATTTCTAATTCTGTCTCGGGCTGCTGTGGACCATCTCACAGAAATTCAGGGCTGGAATAAACCCTGTGCCAGAATCCCTAGCATTGTAACTTCTTTTAAGCAGCCTAGCTTAAAGAAAAAAACCCTCCTGGACTTTGGATATACAGCCAAACACCTGGGTTGGAATCTGAGTGCAGAAAACAGGCATGGAATGCCAAGAATGCCGTACCTGTGGGTAAGCTATTGCCTTGGAGGCCAATATGGGCTCTGGAGACAGGACTCCACAGTGCCCCGCTTCCCTGTCTGCCTCTCAGGTGTGGCTGGGTACAGAGGGGCTGGGGGCAGTTGCCGGTCTGATGTTACAGAAAGATTTGGGGCTTTGAAATCACATAGATTTGGCTTTTACTCCTAAGAGACACTGGGCAATGGGGGTGGGGAGTGAGGACGTAAGAGAGGGAAGGGAAAGAAGCCACTAGAGGGTGTGCTGTCTAGTGGGTTAACTCTATGGGTGGCCGAGAGTGCAACAGAGGGTGAGAGCTTTGGGGGAATGTGCTCAGAGTTATCACAGCCAAGGGGTAAGGGAGCTGGGGTATTGATCCTCCAACTTCCATGCATCATGGGTGAGAATTGCTGCTGTCCAGGGTTGGGGTGTTAACTCCCCAGCATACTGGCCTGCTCTGTGCACGGGCTGAGCAGGCGCCATTGGTCAGAGTAAAATCTAGCACAAAGACTTGTAGGAGTTTGCACTTGGAAGCCCTGGGGATGGTGGGTGTTGAAGGGGTATGGGCAGGGTACCAACAGTGACTGCCAAAGGTACCAAGACCCCAGAAATTTCTGATCTGATTAATTTATCCACATGAACTGGCAGGAACCTAGTGGTTGATCCTCTCCACCAGGGGCATTTGTTCTTACACAGGACTTGGGAAAGGGTCATGCTTATGCCAGGGAATGAATGACTCAGATAGATGTGGCAGGTTGCTGAGAGTTTGGGGCAGGCAGGCCACAGTTTCCTTTCTGCAGATGTGATCTTCCTGCCTATTTGGAGCGTGTCTGAACCGGGCGGTGCTCTTGTGTCCAGCCAACTCAACTCACACACAGGCTTCTGGCTTCCTCCCATCTCTGCTATAGTACCGGGATCCCCCCCTTGAAAGGTTCTTCTGTTGCTGTTTCTAATGAAAGAAACCTTTCCCTGGTCTTGGAAACTGAGCACCCAGACCCACGAGGGAAGCTTGGAGAACACTGTCACAGCTATGCTCACTACCATGGGGATAATGAAACCAAGGCTCCAGGGAAAATTGGGCAGGGCCTTGACTTGAGCATCCAGGGCCTAGGGGCTCAGGATGGAGCCAAGTGATGGAGTCTTAAAAATTAAGCACTTCTCTGCCTTTTGCGGCTGAGGGTAGAAGGGGAAGGGGGGCTGCTATTAGCCTGAGCACCATTCTCAGGCCACATTGCTAGGAGCTGGGCCTGGCTGGAAGGTGGCAGCACCATCTCCACATGGTTGCAGTCCGTCCACACAAGACAGGTCAGGATAGAGGACAGGGCACGTGGGAGGGCCTGAGCCCTTTCCTTCCTGTACTGACCCAACTTGAGCACGAAGCCTCTAGTTAGAAGCATGTGCATTTTTCATTTGGAGAAATAGACAGTTTTCTGGCTGCATGACCAGAGCCCGCTGTGCTGGGCGTGGGGTTCTCCAGGTAGAATTTGGGGCATAGTTTAGATAGGAGAGTGAATGGAAAATGAGGGAGGGAAATACACCGAAAGTGGGACCTCCTCATTTAAAGCATTACTGGCTCTGCGTTGAGTGAGTCTCAGCTGTCTCTCATGGTGGGGTTTCCTCTAACGGACTGATGGATTTCCTGGGCAGTGGGCTCAGGTTATGCAGTGACTTTCATGTCCAAGGAATGGAGATGGAGCCACGGCTTATGCCTATGCAGTGCTTGCAGCCTTTCATCTCCTCACAACTCCCATCTGTTTGTCAGCTCAAGAACTGCTCTGTGCAACTGACGTTTATTTATTTATAGTTTTTTGGTGGGGTTAATTTTCTATTTTTTATTAGTTATCTATTTTATACATATTAGTGTATATATGTCAATCCCAATCTCCCAGTTCATCCCACCACCCGCCCCCCGACTTCCCCCTTGGTGTCCATACGTTTGTTCTCTACATCTGTGTCCCTATTTCTGCCTTGAAAACCGATTCATCTGTACCATTTTTTTTTTTTTTGCGGTATGCGGGCCTCTCACTGCTGTGGCCTCTCCCGTTGCGGAGCACAGGCTTGGGACGCGCAGGCTCAGTGGCCATGGCTCACGGACCTAGCCGCTCCGCGGCATGTGGGATCTTCCTGGACCGGGGCACGAACCCATGTCCCCCTGCATCGGCAGGCAGACTCTCAACCACTGCGCCACCAGGGAAGCCCCATTTGTACCATTTTTCTAGGTTCCACATATATGCGTTAATATATGATATTTGTTTTTCTCTTTCTGACTTACTTCACTCTGTATGACAGTCTCTAGATCCATCCACGTCTCTACAAATGACCCAATTTCATTCCTTTTTATGGCTAATATTCCATTTTATATATGTACCACATCTCCTTTATCCATTCCTCTGTCAATGGACATTTAGGTTGCTTCCATGACCTGGCTATTGTAAATGGTGCTGCAATGAACATTGGGGTGCATGTGTCTTTTTGAATTATGCTTTTCTGTGGGTATATGCCCAGTAGTGGGATTGCTGAGTCATATGGTAATTCTATGTTTAGTTTTTTAAGGAACCTCCATACTGTTCTCCATTGTGGCTGTATCAATTTACATTCCCACCAACAGTGCAAGAGTTTTCCCTTTTCTCCACACCCTCTCCAGCATTTGTTGTTTGTAGATTTTCTGATGATGCCCATTCTAACCAGTGTTAGGTGATACCTCACTGTAGTTTCTTTTTTTTAATTTAATTTTATTTTTTTTATACAGCAGGTTCTTATTAGTTATCCATTTTATACATATTAGTGTAAACATGTCATTGTAGTTTTGATTTTATTTCTTTAATAATTAGGTATGCAACTGGCATTTTAATGGCTCTCATTTTAGAGAGATTTCTGGCTGACTTAATGCTTCGGGAGACCAAATTCAAAGCTGAAAACTCCAGGGTGACCTAGCAAATGCTTAATTTTCCAGAACTAATCTGTCCTGCTCGATTTATCCCCTCTCCTCTCCCCGGATCAGCATAGCCATCAAAGTCATTCTCATATTGTGCAAAATGAAAACTGTAACTGCAGATGAATGGAATGGGACCACTCCGGAGAGGAGAAACTGTTTGGAAGATGATTCATTTAAAACGTTGTTCTAGGAGGTTGCTTTGCACTTGATCCCTATATGAAGAACAGCCACATGATTTAAGGAGTTTCCCACTATGATCATTAGTGTCAATTTTAGATGGGTGTAACTGCCTGTAGTGTATTTTTGCTCTTTATCTAAAACACTGTTTGGCAGAGAAACTCCTTTGAAGTCAGACCCATGCTAGGTCTTGGAGACAATGCCAGCCCTTCTCCTGCTATAACTTAGATTTGTTTCCTGCCTAGAAACAAGGACCTACATGTTGTGTTTCTTACAATCCCCTCTACCCGTGTGATTCTTGACCTCTTGAGGGTTAAGATTAAAGAGGTGTATAAGACTAACCTGAGTATGACATCTCATGTGGCTGGATCGTCTTTTCCAGCATCCTCTGGAGACCTGATCCATGGGGACATCATGAGTTAGCAGGGTGGGCCATACTGCAATGTGTAGGCTTTGTCCTGAGGGCAATGGGGGAGCCACTAAAAGGTTTCATGTAGGAAAGGGGCAAGGAAGCTTGGTGGCTTAGAAGGATGACTTGGGCTTCCATGTGGAGGATGGGTTTCAAAGGAGAACCTGAGAGCACTGAGACCTTTTAGGAGGCAGGTGCGTATACCCAGGTGAGAGAAGACATGATGGCTTGGACTAGAGATGGGGTGGATGGAGGGTGGAAGACAGGTACATTCAAGAAATAGGATTTTGCAAAATATACATCTATCAACCCATTATGTTGTGCACATAAGCTTATAAAATGTTATATGTCAATTGTATCTCAATAAAACAGGAAAAAAACAAACATCTAGGTGGTAAACTTACAGAACTCAGAGATTGTGAGGTGCAGAAAAAGGGAAAGTCTAGTTTCTGGCCTGGAAGCAGAGTGAGTGTACAAAGTCAAGGTTGACTTCAGCCTCTCCTTCTTGGGAACATGTTACTGAACACAAGGGTCTCCAAACAACCAGGAGGGAAATGTAAAAAACAATGGAGGAGAGCCTGAGCAGAATAGTGAGAAAAGAATTCAACCAATATTTTGAACTATTTTTTATCATCATTTCCCAGACGATGTTGTTATACTAATTTGAAAGATAGCGATCCAATTCATTTTCTATTTGTGGTTGCCAACCCCATGAATGCTTGATGGTTTTGGATTACAGAGCTTCCAGAAATGGCTCTCACACAGTCAATAGGATGGAGGGTTAGGAGAGGCCTGTGTTGAGGTAGTGACAGGCTGTGTACCTCCTGTGTGTCTCCTGCTTCAACAGCATTTATTTTGATCTGAGTTCTTTCTGAAGCTCTGGCAGGGTGAGGAAAATGAGCATTCTTCTTGCTCCTAGGGCTGGCTGTCAGAGTTCTAGAAATGATCTGTTGTGACAAATGGCAATGGCTTCAGGTTATGTGGGAGGACTGTAGCCCTCAGATAGGTAATTATTTCTGTGGTTTAATGGTGATTCCAAGGGGAGGGGGAGCTGATCTGAGCAATGGGAAGGTGACAGACTGTGGAGAAAGATTATTTTTACAGGTTTCTTGTAAGAAACTGGGCTGCATTAATCACAGGCATGTCTCCTAGGAGAAAGATACTCAGTCTGGAAGAAATTTGTACTTGAGGCGTAGTGAAATTCATCTCAGACATTGCTATGGACTGAATTATGTGCCCCTCCAATTTCTAAGTTGAAGCCCTAATCCCCAATGTGACTGTATTTGAAGATAGGGCTTTTAGGAGGTAATTAAGGTTAAATGAGGTCACAAGGGTGGGGTTCTAATCCGATAGGATTGGTGTTGGCCTTGTAAGAAGAGGCACACGCACTGAGGCACGACCATGTGAGCATACAGCAAGAAGGTGACCATCTGCAAGGCAGGAAGAGGGCCCTCACCAGAACCCAACCATGCTGGCTCGCTGATCTTAGAATTCCAGCCTCCAGAATTGTGAGAAAATAAATTTCTGCTGCTTAAGCCACTTAATCTATTAGTGTTTTGTTATGGCAGACATGTATATGTGAGGATGTTCTAATTATAGTATTCATTTGAACAAAACAAATCAGCTCTCCTGGTACTAAGTTTGGAATCAGCAATAAAACCTAATTCCCCTGGATTTAGATTTTTATACAATGAAGTAGCAAATAACTTGTTTGCCCTATTTTAGAATCTGCATAAACATTATGAGCTCTAAAAGGAATTTAAAACTTAATTTAAACCCTAAGTTGGTGAATGTCTGACACATTCCCCATAACTTCTGAATTCTCTCTGTGGCGGGGAGTGCACACCCATCCTGCCCAGAGTTTGAGCTATTTTCTGAGACTAAGTTAGAACTGGGGAAAGCCAAGTGCTTTATATTACTGTCATTGCTGTTCTCTGGGGATACATTGCCCATGACTCTATCATTCATACAGTCCAGTTTTCTCTCCAAGAACAAGGTAAGAAGGTAGGGCCAATTCTGTATTGCCTGGGTGATAAGAGGGTACTGTGTGTGCTTGGCCTATGGCCTATGCTGCTTCCTCATTAGGATATGGTTGCCATTTCTGTTACTTTCTGGGGAGACAATGCTGGCATGGGGTCCATTCTGCAACCCAGTGTATCCTACCAAAGGCAAGGAGCAAGCACCTCTTCCAAAATCACCTAAGAGAAGCAATTCAGGATGAAGGGACAAAATATATTCTAGAACTGAGCTAGATCTAGTGAATGGAGGACCTGGCCAATGACCAATCATCATGGGACAATGGGGCCCTGACCTTGAGCTAGACACCACAGAAGGACACTCGAGAAAGAGGAAGCTCAGGTCCTTCCCTCAAGGAGTTCATGATCTCCCTGAAGAAATAAGACCCCCACACAGGAAGCTAAGACAAGCCCAAGTAGAGGGTCGTTATGTGTTGACTTCCACTGGAGGATTTTTGAGGATGGAAAGGAGTGATTTGGGGTTCAGTGATGCCCTGGATTGATGGCATGCTTAATACCTGAGTTTGGGAAGGCTTTCTGGAGGAGGTAGGCTTGTTTTGGTCTTCAAAGGGGTTTGAAATCTGAGAGGCCCAATACAGAGCTCCAATGGTTGTCTATTTGTTTGCTCATTCAAGAAATACTTTTTGAGTACCTGCTGCATGCCAGGCCTGGGCTGGGCACTGTGGAAAGGAAAGCATGTAGCCATGGCTGCGTGGGAGGATTCATTTCTCCAGCGCTGTTGGGGCTCTGAGGACCAAGCTAACTGGAACCAGATGAATTCCTCATTCATGGCAGGAAGCCAAGTGTCCCCCAGGCAGTGAGTGCTCCTATTGCAGCTTTGTCTTGTGACAACTCCTAATTGCCTTCCTCTGTATCTCTTCTGACTCCAGTACCCATCTTTCCCTATGGGTGGCCCCATGTGTCTCTGCTCCTCATGGGAATGGGATCCCTGGGGTGGACCTCAGAAGGCACCGTGCTCTCTGCAGGAAAACTCTAGTGGCTGTGACCCTGCCTCTGGCCTCTGCTGTGCACAAGCATGTGGAGTCGAGGGCTGCTTCACATCTGTGGAGCTTGGGGAAGCTCTCATCCCTCAGAGCAGAAAATAATCCCGAGAAATCTGGCAACTCAGGGCTCTGAGCATGACTGCCTGCCAGGTGCTGAAGCCACATGTATTGAGCTCGGGCCTGGGGGTAATGGTAGTGTTGGTTTTGGGGAGCCAGACCTCTAGCTAAGTCCATAAAAGAGTTTAATTGCAGGGTAACCAGGCCTAGGAACCTGATGGTAGAGCCAACAACAATAACCACCACAGGCATGGGGCTTCTCTCTCCAGGTGGGACAAGAGATGCTTCAAATCAGTTGGCACTGGAGGAGACCTGGAAGGTTATCTTGATAACCAGTGTTTCAGTGCAGGATCTCATGTACACATTTCCTCAGTATTAGTCGCTTAACCTTTAATCAGTGGTGTGCTGGTAATTATTTAACAACTGGCTATCTGGGGAACATAAAAGAGTCTTGATTTGTAGTTTGCCAGTTTCCATGGTGTAAATACTCCCACCATGGCTGATTACCAGCTATCAGTACAACATCCCTGAATGCAGAGTTGGGAAGAAATCTAGCTGGCTCTTATATTAAAGTACAGGCCAGATCCTGTATACTACTGCCTTTAAATGGAATACTTCTAGTGACAGAAAACTCAGTATCTTTTGGTTGGCCCGTTCTACTCATCCTTCCTTCTGTCTTGGGCCTCTCAGATTTCATCCTTTTTTGAGGGTTAAAACAAGTCTCTCCTGAAGCAAGTGTTAGAAAATTATATCAAACCAGAGTCTGTCATTCTTTCATATTGACCAGTACTTTTTCCCCCACCTCTCATTTCTGGTTCTTGTTTCTACAGATATTTAAGGAACAAGAGGAACATTAGGATTAGAGGTAAATGATTCTATTGATGGTAATTGTTTCTTACTGGTTTTGGATAATAACCTTCTATTGACCTTCTGATCCTCCACTTATAAGTCACCTCATATCTAGCACATGATGTTTCTAATTAATTTCATTCAACAAATATGACAGGAAATCTACTTTGTGCCAGGTCCTGTTCTGGGCACTATGGGGAAATGAATAAGTAAGACACAGTCTTGGCTCTTAAGGGCTTATTGTTTAGTGAGGGAGAAAGACAAGTCAGTCTGCTCTCAAGTGCTTTTTTCAAGGAGGAGGAGGTGGAGAATGTGCTCTGGGGTTTTCCAATTGTGGAAAGGTCACTTCTGACTGGATGGTCAAAGAAGATGACGTACAATTTTAAGCCTCAATGCAGTCATCTGTAAATTGCTGAAATTTTTGTGGTTCACTGTTTCTGGTGTCCGTGCTATGGAAAGGAACCTATTAGCATGGCTAACTTCTTTTTTAACATCTTTATTGGAGTATAATTTCTTTACATTTTTATGTTAGTTTCTGCTGTATAACAAAGTGAATCAGGTATATGTATACATATATCCCCATATCCCCTCCCTCTTGCGTCTCCCTCCCACCCTCCCTGTCCCACCCCTCTAGAGGGTCACAAAGTACCGAGCTGATCTCCCTGTGCTGTAGCATGACTAACTTCTTAGAGCAGAGGGCGCTTTCCCCATGAAGCTCTGGGCAGCTTCTGTCACACACATGTCTGCAGGAATTGACCCATGTTTCAGTGACAGACAGGAGATTTAAACAGTGCCATTGTTAATCTGATCAATAGTTCAGCCTGTGGAATAGAACAAGCTCATATTTCTTGTATTAGAAACATCCTCTGTAGCAACTGCACACACAGTAGCCAAAGTCTTTAGATGTTGGACTCTCGTGCCAATTTTCAACTTCCATTATCCCTGAGGTTGAGCAATACCATATTCACACACCAGGAAACATGTGGGCTGCTGTTAAGCCAAGCCAGACCATGTTGTACGTCTCTGTTGAAGTATGGTCTGCTTCCCTTGGGACTCAGGAAGAATTTTCCAAGTTCTACACTGCCTGAGTACGGAGGGAGAGAGAGGAAGAGTGAGCATCCATTAGGACTAGAGTGAAAAGCATAAAGATGCCCTTTAAAAACCAGTTCTTAGATGACCTTGAAAAGGGAGCTCTTATTAACCAAGTTACTCATGGTGTATGTGTCGATTGGCGTTTGTTTAATAGCTATTGGATTTGGAGTTGATATAGGATGAGTTAAACTGATCCCATCTCTGACCTTCAGAATTTGTAATTTATCATCAATATGGTCAACACAAATAACCAACAAGTAAACTTTCTGTCATGTGCTGGTTCTGAAAATGGCAAAACAACCAGTACAACATGCCAAGTGTTTAGTCTACTTCTGCCCATGTGAAACCATATCCTCCTGCTGGAGTTGAACCAGGGGAGGAAAGCTATGTAAAAGAAGTGGATGCTGCAGGATTCACAGGATTTCCAAGTTAATTCTCTTTTTCTCTCCCTCCCTGTTACTTCTTGGGAAGGAAGGTTCGCACACAGCAAGATGTTATCAACTTAAGGAGCTCCAGTTTCTAAAGCCAGTTAGGGAAAATCGGGCGAAAAATTCTTGAGGGCTTCATTTATTCATGGTCCCTAACTCATGAGTTTTTTTCATGCTAAAGATCAGGGTGAGGAATATAGCAATTTTATTTAATCCAGGAGGAGTCTTTTTTGGCAAATGTGTTTTTCCACCACATTTTCTTCATCACATGTTTCTCCATCAGGAGAGAAATGTGAGAGTGCTGAAAACTCTGGTATGCAGCAAAGCAGAGAAAATTCCTTTCACGAGCAACAGAAACTTTGACTGGTTATGAAGTGGGTTAGAGGTCTCAACCGCCTGTTTTTAGTTAAGGCAGCATCCTCAGCCTCCTGCCAATTTTAGGGAAACCAGTTGGAGACTCTCTAATGACAGGGACCACACTGGATGTTTGGAATGTATTCATTGTTGTAACTAAGTACCTCGGTTCTGAGTTCCAGAAAAGCCCAAACCTAGATCAGGAATGAACGTTTTTCATCACTTACTCTGCTTTATCAATTTTAGGATATACATTTTTCCTCTTTTCCATATTTTAACATCTCTGAAATTAATGACATTATGCAGTGACTGTTAGTCAAGAAGCAGTCTTGACATGTTTTCATTGCCTATGCATGTGAAAACTTGCTCTTAGCTGTTTGTATTTTCACTTCAATGAGTTATGAACTTACATGAATTTTGGTACTATACATATTAGGTTTCATTGACATTTAGAATGTTTTTTTAAAAAGATTACACTATTCTTTGGCATTGAAACAAAAAAAGGAGCAGAGTTATGTAAAATTGACATTAGTAAAACGAGTATTTGTCATTGGAGAAATGGCCAAAATTCCATTTTTTCTTGCAAAACAACAACCAAGTATTTTATGGAAATGCTTCTCAAACTTTATTGTGCAAAGTAAATCATTTGAGCATCTTGTTAAAATTATTTTGTAGGTAGGTCGGGGGGGGGGGCCTGAGGTTGCTCATTTGTAGTCAGCACCCAGGTGATGTCACTACTAGAGGTCCAGGCCACACTTTGAGTGACAAGGCTTTACCAGACCTAATAAAGAAAGTTAACCACGGGAGGTGAAGCTGTGTTCATTTTGTTACCAAGTTATGTGTAGCAGATTGTGTATCACTTGCTAAGTCATGCTACTAAAGACAGGATAAATACCAAATCCCTAGGAATAGAATGAAAGAAATTTTAGAGCAGTAATGATGTGACTGATCTCATGTGTCTGACAAGGCTCTTTGAGGTACCAAAAATAATAAGTCTTATGATCAAATGGTCTTACATTTAATGAAATACAGTAATGTGCACACGTCATTATCCTTGTATAAATCATGAAGAACCTTGTTTCAACTCTAAGCACTGTATGAACCCTTCCTTCACATCTTGTCAAGAGAGCCAGTGACATGGTATCATGTTCTCAAAAAAAATCCCAAATGCAATATTAAACACAAATAACTTCAGTTTTTTTCAAATTTCCATTCTCACTCTGTTCTCAATCTATACTCTTCTTCTAACCAAAAGGTTAAGATACTGTGACTTTTAAACGGGATAGGTTGAGAGTCAAGAATCTTAAGTAGCATCCAGTCTCATAACCGAGCTATCTGATCAAATAGCTAGCTAGAATTGGGAAAATATGGGACCAAAAAATGATGTTCAGGTACCAACAGGTGTGAAAAGCTCATTTAATATGCTCCTTCAGGCAAAAGTTATTTGGCAAGGCCAGGACAGTTAACTACAAACTTTGTCTTTATAATGGTCCTAAGAGTTTCAGAAGAAAGTTATTTTTGTGTAGCAAGGGGTACAGTACAGTCAGGGAGATGCCACATAATGAGAATTTCCAGCCTCACAGCTCTCATGTATTGTTCCGAAAGCTTTATATTACACAAACACCCATCACCATCTTTTGTTTTTCTGAATAAAACATAGCAAATCAAAATTGATAGATGAGGCAAAGATCGAAGTTTGGAGATGCTGTGGAAAAGGTACTGGAGAGGAAGAAACTGCAGAAATTTAAATGAGAGTCCAAGTGGATCCTTGGATGAGAGCTGAGTGTTTATGTATAGGGTGATACTCTAAAAAGCCCAGCAGAGCTTTACCTCTCTGAATCTGAGAGCTGAATGGAAACACCAGAGGTCTCAAGAGCTAGAAGATGCTAAAGTTATGGTCAAGTCAGAATGGAGAGAACAGAACAAGCACTTCAAATATTCAGATAATATCCTGAAAACATCATGTGTTAGGAATGAAGACCATGCCCTAGAGTAAGAACTATACCCTGGGATTAAGGGAGAAACAAAAACAAAACTAGAGTAGCCCTAACAAAGAATGAAACCAAACTCAACAGGATCAAGATCAATGATTTAACTATCTTCTAGAACAAACAGCAATACCCTTTAAAGGAAGATGACATTATTCAGACTCCTATAAGGCACCCTTGACAGTGTCAGGAATACAATAAAAAGTTACTAGATGTATGAAGAAGCAGTAAAATGTACCTGCTAGTCAATAAAAAAAATGAAGACCATCACAGGATGACCCATATGTTGTAATTAGCAGACAGGATTTAAAAATTGTTACTACAAATATGTCCAAGAACATATAGGAAAAGATGGATATAATGAGGAAACATGGAAACTATGAAAACAAACCAAGTGGAAAATTTAAACTGAAAAGTACAATATCTGAAGTGAAAATTTCCCAGAACTGGATTGATATCAGATTAGAGACTTAAGAGGAAAGGGTCAGTGAACTAGAAGATAGATCAATAGAAATGATTTAATCTGAAGAACAGAGAGAAGGATTTTGAACATTGAACAGAGACTCACTGACCTATGGGATAATAGCAACCCATTTAACATATGGGTAATTGGAGGCCTAAAAGGATGAGAGAGAAAGAATGGGACAGAAAAATACTTTAGGAAATAATGGCCATAAAGTTCCCAAATTTGTTGGAAAACATCAATCTCAGATACAAGAAGCTCAGCAAACCCCAAGCAGAACTCTTTTTTTTTTTTTTGCTGAACGCGGGCCTCTCACTGTTGTGGCCTCTCCCGTTGCGGAGCACAGGCTCTGGACGCGCAGGCTCAGCGGCCATGGCTCACGGGCCCAGCCGCTCCACGGCATGTAGGATCCTCCCGGACCGGGGCACGAACCCGCGTCCCCTGCATCGGCAGGCGGACTCTCAACCACTGCGCCACCAGGGAAGCCCCAGAACTCATTTTTTAAAAATCCAAACCAAGGCACATTATACTCAAGCTGCTGAAAACAAATGAAGAAAAAAACTTCAGTCTAGAGGAAAAGCCACAATATATAACAGAGGAACAAAAATACAAATAACAGCTGACATTATCAGGTAGAACAGAATCCAGAAAACAGTGTCAAGCCAGAATTCTGTATATGGTATCCAGCAAAGATATCCTTTAAAACTGAGGGTGAAAACCAGTTAGAATGGGCATCATCAAAACATATACAAACAATAAATGCTGGAGAGGGTGTGGAGAAAAGGGAACCCTCTTGCACTGTTGGTGGGAATGTAAATCGATACAGCCACAATGGAGAACAGTATGGAGATTCTTCAAAAAACTAAAAATAGAATTACCATATGATACAGCAATCCCACTATTGGGCATGTATCCAGAAAAAAACATAATTCAAAAAGACACTTGTGGGGACTTCCCTGGTGGTACAGTGGTTAAGAATCCACCTGCCGGACTTCCCTGGTGGCTCAGTGGTTAAGAATCTGCCTGCCAATGCAGAGGACATGGGTTCGAGCCATGGTCCGGGAAGATCCCACATGCCGCGGAGCAGTTAAGCCCATGCGCCACAACTACTGATCCTGTGCTCTAGAGCCCACGAGCCACAACCACTGAGCCTGCACGCTACAGCTACTGAAGCCCATGTGCCTAGAGCCTGTGCTCCGCAACAAGAGAAGCCACCACAATGAGAAACCCACACATCGCAACAAAGAGTAGCCCCTGCTCGCTGCAACTAGAGAAAGCCCACACACAGCAACGAAGACCCAACACAACCAAAAATAAATAAATTAACAAAAATAAATAAATAAAAGGAAAATCTTAAAAAAAAAAATCCACCTGCCAGTGCAGGGGACATGGGTTCGATCCCTGGTCCAGGAAGATCCCACATGCCATGGAGCAACTAAGCCAGTGCACCACAACTACTGAGCCTGTGCTCTAGAGCCCACGAGCCACAACTACTGAGCCCTCATGCCACAACTATGGAAGCCCACACCCCTAGAGCCCGTGCTCTGCAACAAGAGAAGCCACTGCAATGAGAAGTACGCACACCACAACGAAGAGTAGCCCCTACTCGCCGCAACTAGAGGAAGCAGCAATGAAGACCCCACACAGCCAAAAATAAATAAATTTTTAAAAATTTACAACTTAAAAAAAAAAAAAGACACATGCACCCCAGTGTTCATTGCAGCACTATTTACAATAGCCAGGTTGTGGAAGCAACCTAAATGTCCATCAACAGACGAATGGATAAAGAAGATGTGGTACATACATACAATGGAATATTACTCAGCCATAAAAAGGAACGAAATTGGGTCATTTGTAGAGACGTGGATGGACCTAGAGACTGTGATACAGAGTGAAGTAAGTCAGAAAGAGAAAAACAAATATCGTATATTAACACATATATGTGGAATCTAGAAAAATGGTACAGATGAACCGGTTTGCAAGGCAGAAATAGAGACACGGACGT
Source organism: Monodon monoceros (assembly GCF_005190385.1). Lineage (NCBI taxonomy): Eukaryota > Metazoa > Chordata > Mammalia > Artiodactyla > Monodontidae > Monodon > Monodon monoceros. Next base: position 113,176,729 of record NW_021703768.1, read on the forward strand.
AGAGAACAAAGGTATGGACACCAAGGGGGAAACAAGGGAGGTGGGATGAATTGGGAGATTGGGATTGACATATATACACTAATATGCATAAAATAGATAACTAATGAAAGCCTGCTGTATAGCACAGGGAACTCCACTTCGCTGTACAGTAGAAACTAACACAACATTGTAAAATGACTATACCCCAATTAAAAACAAAAATAAAGGCTGTTTTTTTAGAAAAAATAAATAAAAATAAAAATGAGGGTGAAATAAAGAAACTTCCAGATAAACAAAAGCTGAGAGAATTTGTTGCCAGAAAACCTGCATGACAAGCAATGCTAAAGAAAGTTCTTTAGGCTGAAAGATTATGTCAGATAGAAACTTGGATTTCATAGGAAGAAACAAAGAATACAAGAAAAATGGTTGAGATGTGGGTAAATGTAAAAGTCTTTCTTTTCTTTTTTTTTTTTGCTCAAAGTCTTTAAATCATCCTTGACTATTTGAATGGAAAATAGTAACATTCATTGTGGGGTTTTATAATGTATGTTGAAGTAAAATATGTGACAAAAGTAGCGCAAAGGATGGGGAGTACAATGAAACTGTATTTTTGTAGGGCTCTTACATGTTTTGTAATAGGTAAAATATTAATTCTAAGTACTCTGTGATGAGTAAAGATGCATTTTTCCAGTTTTATTGAGAAATAGTTGACATATTGAGGTGTACAGCATGATGGTTAGATTTACATATATTGTCAAATTACTGACACAGTGCGTTTAGTTAACATCCATCATCTCATATAGATAAGCATACTGTAATCTGTAGAGCAACCATTAAATATAAAATAAAAATAGCTAAACATCTAATAAAGGAAACAAAATTGAAAGCTAAAAAATATTTGATTAACTCAAAAGAAGGCAGAGAAAGAGAGACATAAGCACAATAAAACAATAATGATGGGACAAATTGAAAACAAATAGCAGAAGGGTAGACTTAAACCCAAGCATATAAAGAATTGTACAAGTGGACTAAAAGGCAGAGATTATCAGACTGGATATAAAAGCAAGACCAAACTGTATGCAGTGTGTAAGAGATGCAATTTTAAAAATAAATTGAAAGTAAAGCGATGGAGAAAGATACCATGAAACCAGAAGCAGAAGAAAGCTGGTGTAGCTCTACCAATTTAAGGCAAAATAGACTTTATGATAAGGAAAATTACCAGAGATGATAAGGACATTACAAAACAATAGAAATATTAATTCAGAAGGGAAACATAACTATGCCAAATGTATATGCCTTTCATAATCAAATTTCAAAATATTTGAGGCAAAACTGACATAACTGAAAGGAAAAATGGACAAATCCACAATCAGTAGAGATACAGAAAACTTGAACAACACCACCAAACAACTTAACCTAATGGACACTTATGGAGAACTGCACTTAATAGTTGCAGAATATACATTCTTTTCAAGTGTACATGGAAGTTTTATAAAGTTATACCAGTTGTAGAACCATATAGTAATTTAAAAATATTGAAATTCAAAGGACTGAAATTTATAGAGTATGTTCTCTGACCACAGAAACATTAAAGCAGAAATCAACAGTAATGAAATGTTTATGAAACACCAAACAATGCACTTTTAGAAGTAAATATGTGATAGATTAGAAATATTTCAAACTAAATTATAATGAAAACACAACATATTAAAGTTTGTTGGGATGCAGTTAATGCAGTAGAAGGGAAATTATAGCTTTAAACATTTATATTAAAAAGTTTAAGATCAGTGGTTTAAATTTCTGCCTTAAGAAGCTTGGAAAAAGATGAACAATTTAAACATAAAGTAACTAAAAGGAAATAAATAATAAGGATAAGAGTAGAAATCAATGAAGTAGAAAACATAACAATAGAAAATTAAGAAAGCCAAAAGTTGGCACTATAATAAGAATTTTAAATGTGACAAACTCCTAGCAAGATTAAATAAGAAAAATGAGAAGACACAAATTACCACTATCAGGAATGAAAGAGGATATCCCACTATTTGTCTTACTTCTACTAAAAGGATAACAAGGGATGAAATTTGACAACTTAGGTATAATGTGCTAATTCCTTGGAAAGCACAACCTAGTAAAATGGACTCAAAAAGAAATCGAAAATCTGAATTGCTTTATATCCATTAAATAAATTAAATTCATGATAAAAACTTCCCTTCTAAGAAAACTCCAGGCCTAGATGGCTTCACAGGTGAATTCAATCAAACATTTAACAAAAAAATGATACTAATCTAATACTAACTTCAGAAAATGGAGAAAGAAACATTCCCAACTTGTTTTATGATGCCAATGTAACACTGATACTAAAATCTGACAAAAATATTATAAAAGAGGAAACTAAAGACCCATATCCTTTTGAACATAGGCAAACAGAAAAAATTCTTAATAAAATATAAGGAAATGTGAATCCAGAAATATATAAAAAGCATTATATGTTATGATCAATTGAGATGCATTTCAGAAATACAAGCTGGGTTTAGCATTTAAAAATTAATCATTGTAACTCAGTATATTAAAAGGACAGAGGGAAAAAACATATCATCATTCAAAAAGTGTAGCAAAAACATCTGACAAAAATTCAACACCCATTTTCACAAAATTCTCAGAAAACTAGAAATGGAAGGGAACTTTCTCAACCTAATAAAGGGCATCTGTGAAAAACTTACAGCTAACATCATACTTGGTCATTAAAAACTGAATACTTTTCCCCTCAGTTCAGGAACAAGACAAAGATGTTCATTCTCACCGCTTCTATTCAGTGTTATACTGGAGGTCCTAGCCAGTGAGATAAAACAGGAAAAAGAAATTAAAGGCATATAAATTAGAAAGAAATCTAACTATCTTTGTTGACAGGTAACATGGCCTTGTATGCAGAAAATCCTGAAGAACCTACAGAAAAAAAATACTAGAATGAATAAATGAATCTAGTAACGTTGTAGGGTATAAGATCAATATACAAAATTGATTGATTAGAAGTTTGTTAAGTTTGAGATATCAAGTTGGCACTAGGGTTTAAAATCTAGGGTTTGTGGGGCTTCCCTGGTGGCGCAGTGGTTGAGAGTCCGCCTGCCGATGCAGGGGACATTGGTTCGTGCCCCGGTCTGGGAAGATCCCACGTGCCGTGGAGTGGCTAGGCCTGTGAGCCATGGCCGCTGAGCCTGTGCGTCTGGAGCCTGTGCTCCACAACGGGAGAGGCCACAACAGTGAGAGGCCCGTGTACCACAAAAAAAAAAAAACAACAAACCTAGGGTTTGTGTAAGAGGCCTGTCATGGAGATATAAATGTAGAAATAGATTTTAGTAGATAAATAAAAGATTTGGATAAGTGAAATCCCCTAAGGAATAAGGAGAGAGGGGGAAGAAAAGAGGTCCAAGGACTGAGGGTACCTTTGTAAAGAAACTCTCTAGTTTCACACAGTTACTCTTCCTCTGAGTCCTGATTTTGTGAGGTGAGGGGCTTATGGGGCTTCAGCTGGGTGGAGCTTCAATAGAAAGCCATATTTCCTTTAAGGGAACTTTCATTTGAACAACAATCAGCTCCCCGTGGGTGTTAGAACTCTGTTGCCCATACAGTAAGTTTTCATTAATACTAACTGACTCTCTAGCTGGTATTTGTGATGACCTCCTTGAGAAGCCCTAGGGCACTCAGAGAGCGTTGGTTATGTCTGGCCTGGGAGAGGGGTCGGATGAACCGTTAAGTGTATGAATCTTCTTTCCATGGATTGCGCAAGAAGATGCGTTTCTGTGATAAACTGCAGGGCTGTTTCTTTCTTTGTTTTTTTATTCTTTGGCGTCTTGTCTAGAACATGTGCAGTGTTTGGCTCTGGGGCTCTGTAGAGGCAGGAATGCTCCAATATATCACTGTCATTATTGTGCTGCCAGCCTTAGAGCTCTCATGTTGATGTCTCGCTTCTGTTCCACCCCCAGATCTGGGAAGATGAAAACTTCGGGCATTTCATATAGCCTCAAGCTATTGATGACTATAAAATATGGAGCCAGATGGATTTACATTCTTTTCCTGAAGGCAAAACATAGCTTGTCTCTTCTAAGATCTTATCTATTTAATGAGTACAGGTAGTATAATTTAGGCCTTTCTCCAGTGCTGTGGATGGGCCAAAGCTACTGAAAAGTTTGCTTAGTTTTCATAAATCATATTTGTTTGGACCTTCACACCCTTGGGGGCCAGTGCTGATACCCATTAATGGAGGATGTCATAGTGGCTTTTGTTTTTTCTCCTTATGGGGAAGTTGCCTTTGTTTAGAGGGAAGCTTCTTGGTTGGTGCTGCTGACTATGGCCAGATGGCCACTGTCAAGGTAAAGTCATGGGATGAAGGAGTGATGCTGTCAAGTGGGAGGTGTGAGGTAGCAGGGATCTGGGAGTGAGCCCTTTGGCATGGAGCAAGTTCTCATGATCTGGGAGAACCCAGGAGTGCACAAAATTGGGCAGGCCCTTGACCAGCAAGCAGAGCCCAAACCACTTTGGGTGGCTTTCTTAGCTCTGCTGGCTGTAAGAGGTCTTCAGCATGGTTCTTCAAAGAGTCTGGTAGAATTAGATATATTTGCAATTTTCATTCTTAACGAGCTGTTTGGAATAAATATGCTGGCTACATTGTTTTCTTGGCTCTTATTCATTGGTTAATAATGTGTGTGTGTGTGTGTGTGTGTGTGTGTGTGTGTGTTTTGGAAACAACTCTTTCTCTGTTGGCTTGGAAGAGGAACCCAAGAGAAATATTGTGTTGGATTCTGTGCTAATCTTTCAAAACAACACGTGTGCAAGAGTGGCTTGGCCAAACCTGGCTCCAATCTCATAGAAAGCCATAGTTACTGGATCCAGACACCAAGGGGACTGAGGACAGGCTGAAAATTCTGTTGGCAGGTCCTGGTGGATTCCAATGGGCACTTGCTCAAGAATAGAGAGAAAAGAGCAGGGGGCCCAGGTGGCATCTATAGAACTGAGCACATCTCTTATGACCTCTGCAGTGATGTTGATAGACTGTCTCACGTACAGCTTCAAGGGAGGGGACCTGGGCCAGTGGGAGCTAGAAGGGATGGTACAGTAAGTCCTGAACCAATGACACACAGGCAGGAAGGTGGACAGAGAATAGTCTGGGGATGCACTATGTGGATTCATCTCCTATCACGTGTATTAACTGTCCCGTCACCCAGTCTGCAGCACATACTTGCTGGACGCAACATATTGTTCTGAAGCAGGTTCTTTTTACAGACACAGCTGCTCAATTATGTTTCTGCGTTGTTTCCTGATGGGTGGTGGGGAAAAGCTGAGAACAGCTGCAGCCTCCAAGAGAATGAAGCCCAGTTCTTGTGCATTTGTGGCGCTGCCCAATGTGGGGCTAAACACAGAGGCCCTTGAAGAGGTGACCAAGCTGAGTTTCTAGTCCTTGCTATGGTGACCTCTTCAGAATATCACTCACCGGCTCTTGCATGAAGAACTTTCAATCTGAGAGTGGGCGTGGGACAAGAATGGATTCTTCCTGGCTGTGGAAGGCAGAGCATGAGATTGGAGAGACCCTTTAGGGCCATGATGGGGCCAAGGTGTTTCCGTTACTGCAGAGAAGGGCATCTCCCATTATAACCTGTCTCCCAAGGGCCTCACTGTCCTGCAGTGCTGATGAAGGGCTGACTTGCCCTCTGTCCCCACTCAGCACTGTTTAGAGAGGTCAGGACAGACATGGTCTCAGCCTTCAAAGGGTTAACTCTCCCAAGGGAGAAGTCCAGTTTTATTCGGCCAGTGTTCACGGAGCATCTGCTCATGCTGGGAACCATGTTCTCTCTGGGGGAGGGGGCTGATCTAGTTCTTGGCCTGGGGGAGCTTCCAGGCTAGTAAGCCAGCAACCCTCTGTACTGACACAAGTTCTCAGAGCTCAGTCAACATTAACTAGATAATATGTGTCAGGCACCTTCACCTGCATAATCACATTTAATGCTACCAGTGGCTCTGTGTATTTGGCACTATGATTTTCTTTCTTTTTTTTCTTAATTTTCTATTTTTTAATTGAAGTATAATTGATTTACAATGTTGTGCTAATTTCTGCTGTACAGCAAAGTGACTCAGTTATACACATATATACATTCCTTTTTAATATTCTTTTCCATTATGGTTTATCTCAGGAGATTGGATATAGTTCCCGGTGCTATATACCTTGCTGTCTCTCCAAGTCCATCCCTCCCCCTGCCCACCTCTCCCTTGGCAACCATAAGTCTGTTCTCTATGTCTGTGAGTCTGTTTCTATTTTGCAGATAGGTTCATTTGTGGCACTATGATATTCATCCCATTTTAGAGATGAGGAGACTGAGGCTTAGAGAGTTAGGTAACTTGACTAAGGCTCCCCACCAGTGAATGGAAGAGCCCACATTCTTTACTAGAGCCAGATGACTGATCTCAGAGAAAAGAGATATTTTAATCTAGCTCTTATGATAAGCAATGGATAGTGCACATAAAACTTGTTATGGAGGGCTAAGGTGGTTGTTCTGACAGAGATTAGGAAGGCTCTTCAGAGAAGACCACTCATAAGACAGACTTTAGAAGACAAATGGAATTTCAACAAGTACAGGTGGAGAGAAAGAATCCCAAGCAGAGGACCAGCTTTAGCAAAGGTGTCATGGCATCAGGGCTAAGCAGGGCGTGTTCAAGAGAAGTCCGATGTGGTAGGAGCCTGGCATTTGTGAGGGAAGGTGGTGGAAGACACAGACAGCTGAGATTCTGGAGGTCCGACTTTGTGAAGCAGACAGTGAGAGCTGTGAAGATTTGGGGCAGTGCTGTATCTGATCTGAGTGCAGATTTGGGGTTGGTAGAAACGTCTGATGAAGTCCAGGTACTCAGGTGGCTAGCCTCCCTGGGCAGTGCCATCTGCTAACATTCGTGAGAGAGGCAGCATTTGTTCTGCATATCTGCATTGCTGCCAACATGCTGGAGGTTTTATATTTATTATCTCTAGTCTTTACCACAGCCCTGCAAAGCAGATGAGACTAAAGCTCAGAGAGGTTAAGTCATGTGCTCAAGGTCACCCAGCTAACGAGTCAGACCCAGGTGTGTGTGATTCCAAAGCCATGCTCTTTGCGCAGCATATGGGCATTTCCCAGGAGACCAGAAGACCAGAAGACATGAAGACCATTTTCCTGCTCGTCTTCACTCCTGAGAGGCCACCTTTCCTGGTGTGAACTGACAATGTGGCTGTCACTTAGCACTGATTTTACCTGCAAAGAGGTACCTTCCACCAGGGCCTTCCACTGCCATCGCTGTTGACAGAAAGGGCTGGGAATACACACAGCGAAGGCACTCACTCACCAGAGCGCAGTCTCTGGAGCAAGGCCTCTGGGGGAATAACTTGTATCTGGAGGTACTGGGGGTAGCTTGCCTGTCCTCTGCTCCGTCTGTCACCATTCTGAAACAGCCAAAGGCTCTGCTAGGCCATCTCTGCATTGCTCAGAAGCACCCCAGCTTGGAATGAAACCAACTGGTCCAGTTAAATGGCATACGGGAGCCTTGATATAACTCTGCGGGTAAGAACTCGCAGACAGTTTTTCCTTTGGTTGTTTGCCTCTTTCAAGTTGCCTTTTGAGTTTACAGATGTTAAGCCACAGCTGGTTTCCTCCTTTCCATAAGGGTCCTTTGGTAGCCAGTCAACTGAGTTTTCCATTGTTATTTTTCACAGATCTAATAGCTGTTGGCAATTACTCTGTGTTATTTTGTTCACATAATTATTCACTGAGCCTGAAATACCCCCAAGTGACCATCGGCATCTCAGCTGTGGCCTTACTTGCTGAAGTCACCACTAGGAAGTGGTTAAAACCTTGAGGATGAAAAGGGGAACTTTTTCCTAATGAGGTTGATTCAGCCGCTAAGAGCAAAGCCCAGTGCACGGATTGAGTTCTAGCTCATCCTGAGTTGCCATCGCATGATTGCCCCAAGTGCCCTGAGTTCTGCCAGGTCTGTCTGTGATCAAAACTCTTCTTAGAGAAGTGTTTTCAGGAAAGACAGGCTAGCCTGCTCTCCCTGGTTCATGATTAAATTTTAGGCCAGAGACCACTGAGCCCCACGTGGAAACCCCCTTCCCTCTGCCATGGGTCTTTCTGTTCTTCAATAGCTCATCTTTGAGCGGCAGCTGCTAAGAATTCATGTTTCCAGCACTTGGTAGAGCACTGATACTAAAGAGAGAACACTGAGACTGTGACCTGCTCTCTGCCCAGGCTGGCTGGGGAGAGAGAACTAGAACTTGTCCCCTTCACCTCATGGCCCCAAGAGCAATTCCTGGCAGTGACATTGAGGGCCAAGGGAGGGGGGAGGAGGGCAAGGGCCGTCAAGCACACCAATGGGCAAGGTCAGAGCCTTGTGCCTCACCCGAGACTCGGAAACAATTGCAAGTTTTCTGCGTGTGTGAAAAAGAGTCCTAGGAAGTCTTTTGAGTCTTGAAAAAATATCTTATAAATAGAAGGAAGAAAGAATTTTCCCTTGGTAAATTTCTGAGGACTACGTTCCAAGGCTCTTGAGGAAGGAATAGGAAGGAATTTAATTTCCCGCTGGAAGGATCTGCACGCTGAGGGGAGGGGCAGCAGCTCCCACCAGTGGTTGCTGCACAGGGAGCACGGGCCCCCTCAGGCAGGCTCTGGAGGGAGTTCAGAAGACCAGCCCAGTTTCGGGGGCCTTATGGCAAATCACTCACTTTTCCTCAGACTCAGATTCCCATGCAGCAAGTTAATCCAACAGCCCTATGCACGGGGTTGTGCAGGTGGCTGCCTGGTCTCTGCTCCTCCAAGGGCTGGTGACCTCTGAGCCACCACCTGCTTCTCTGCCTAGACTCAGGTTATCTGCAGCTCTGGCCTCAGTTTCCTCGGCTGTCAAATGGAGGTAATTGCAGCCCCATAAAGCTTTGGGGGGGCTTAAATGGGACAATGCAGGGAAAGTACTCAGCCCTGTGACTGACACATACTGACTGCATGCTCAGTGGTTACTTTCTTTTTTTTTTTTTTTTTCAGTACACGGGCCTCTCACTGCTGTGGCCTCTCCCATTGCGGAGCACAGGCTCTGGACGCGCAGGCTCAGCGGCCATGGCTCACGGGCCCAGCCGCTCCGCGGCATGTGGGATCTTCCCGGACCGGGGCACGAACCCATGTCCCCTGCATCGGCATGCGGACTCCCAGCCACTGCGCCACCAGGGAAGCCCAGTGGTTACTTTCTTAAATAAATGTTTTATTTTGAAATAACTTTAGTTTTTGGGACGTTGCAAAGATAGTACAGAGAGTTCCCATATATCCCTCACCTATTTTCCCCTAACGTTAGCATCTTACATAACTATGGTACATTTGTCAAGACTAAGAAACCAACTTTGACACATTACTATTAACTAAACTCAAGATTTTATTTGGCTTTTACTAGTTTTTCTACCAGTATCCTTTTACAGTTCCATGATTCAATCCAATTCAATCATATTTTGACTTATTTTTCTTAGACTTCTGCTGGTCTGTAGACCCCTAAAGAGTGCAGTAATGTCTTCTCTTGTCTCAAACTTAGCACAGTCAAGCACAGGGCCTGGGTACAACCAGAGTCGGGGGTGTGATCCATGACTTTACTCTAAAACATCTTGCCTAAAATCTCTGTCCTTTGGGGAGACCATCAGGGCCCAGGGTGGCAGTCCTTGGAGCTCCCCCAATCCTCAGCCTCCCAGCCTTATGGGGGATAGAGCCTAGGGCATGTGCAGAGGAGCCCTCCTGGACCTCGGGGCGCAGGGGGAGGTGGGACCACAAAGTTATTTCATTGAGCCCATTTCTGGGAAGGGGTCATCTTCTGGCTTCCTGAGGCTCCCAAGCCGTTCTTGGCCCTCCCTCCCACCCTAAGCCAGTGCAGGGTCAAGTGTACTCTGTGATGGGAACCAGCCCACAGCCTTTGTTGAAACCTGGCTCCTTGGAGCATAGGCCCTGGCCCTCCGAGCCCTGCTAGGAAAAGGTTTAGAAAGAGCTTTGCTCAGCTTCCTGTCAGGGCCTGTGGAGGTGGAGAGAGGAAGTGGGTAGGCCAGAGGGCTTAGGGCCTGCATGGCATCTTCCGGCCTCATGGTAGATCCTTCCTCTCTGGCTTCAGGCCTCATGGAGGTTTCTGGGGACTCTGAGAGATGGGTTCCAGCCTGAGATGAGATGCCTCAGCAGGGATCTCTATTCCTGGGCCCACTGAGGTGCTTATGAAGGGTGGGTGGTCCCCAACCCCACTGGAGTAGTACAGATTATCATTGGAGAGTTTGAGATGAAGACCCTTAGCCCTTGCTCTGACTGGAGAGGTCATCTTCTTTTAGGACGTGCTCTCGGGGCAGCCTCTCAGGCCTGACACTTTTACATGGAACCACACTGCCGTCTGAGCACTTTGGGGGCCTGTGTCTTGGAGTCATGGAGCAGACGCCCGACACGCTGAGTCCCAGGCCACTCACTGAAGCAGCCAGCCTGCCTGGCGCTGGAGGATGGCTGACGACCAAGAATGTTCGCTTAACACACATTCCTTCTCCGAATCCTAAGCGCATGAATATTTTGAAACCTCAAAGTGGTTTGTTCCTTAAAAACGAGAAGCACGTGCCCACAGAGGCAGCGTGCTGATGCGCTCAGGTGTTTCACATGTGAGATGGGACTCCTAGGGCTCTGGTGGCAGGAGTCCTGGGCTCCAGCCCCAGCTGTGCCACTAAGGGCCCTGTGACCTTGGGCGGGTCCTTGCCTCTCCTGGGCCCTCAGTTTCTCCATCCATCAAACAAGAACACCGGGATCTTGATGGGCCTACCAGCTCTGAGGGTTTATGAATCTTGGGGGGATGGAGACTCTGAAGTTGACTGCTTTATAGGGAAGTTTATTTGAAATCCATGAGGGCCTGTGATTGCTTGTAAATGTTTAAGATGCATTTTTTTAGTAAGTCTGAACACAGGCAAAAATGGCAAGAATGTAAACGGTCCTTAGAAAGGCCCTTTCTGCTGGCCTGTGGTTGGGGACTGCGGTAAGAGCACACAGGCAGGCAGGAAAAGGCAAAGGTGCGCGGCGATCTTTCATGGACCGTGGCCCTGGGGGCCTAGAGGACTGCTCCAAGGCCACCCAGCGCTGGTGCAAACCGGCAGCGTGGACACCTCCTTCCCTGCCAGTTGTTATGGCAGGAACGAGGGCTTGACATCTGCAACCGTGATGTCCCAGCTCCCCTTGAGGAGAGTCCCCTGGACTCCCTGTTGCCAGCTTTGAATTCTTGTCAGAGCCAAACAGCTGGGCAATAAGGTCCCCAGCTAACCAATTAATGGGAAAATGGGGCAGAGGCAATGGCCAAACTTTGGCCTGTGACTAGCCCTCTCCCGGGGTTGGGGAGCTCTGGCCACCACAGGAGCCTCTGGTTGGAAGAGCTTCAGGATTCTGGGGTAAGAGTGCTTTAGGAGAGAGAAAGAGTTCTGTCGCTAACAACACAAATTAGAAAAAAAAGTTACTATAAATGATCTACTTGGTGTCAATTGGCTGGGGAACCCCTTGTGAGAGGGACATGAGTCTGTAGGGCTTCATTCTTCCCTTCATGGAGTGTTTGCTGAGTGTCCAGTAGGTACCAGGTACAGTGTTGGTGCCTGACTTGATGGTGGAGCCTGGCAGGAGAGAAAAAGCATAAACAGGTGAACCGCAGTTGAGGAAGTGGTGACCGTGGCAGACAGGGGGCCCTGATGATAATGGAGTGCAGACTCAGATACAGTGGTCCAGGAGGACCTCTCTGCAGAGGTGACTTTACTCTGAGACTTGAAGGATTAGGAGGTGCCAGTGTGCTGGGGGAGGGGCAGGGAGTCCCTGGCAGACACAGCTGCACAGGCTGAGGCTCTGAAGCTGGAAAGGGCTGGGCTGAGAGAAGGGTTTGAATGAGTGGGAAGATGTGGGCATTGAAGATGCACATGTAGGGTCTGCTTGTCTGTGTGCCCTGAGTAGGGGGTGGCTTTAGAGCAGAATGGTTGTGTGGGCAGCATGACCAAAGGACTGTTTGTGTGCACCCGTGAGCATCCTAGCACAATGTCCATGCAACTAAATGCCAGACTCTTGACTAAGAAGCTGAAAATCAGGGCTCCCAGGGTCTCATTCAAACACCAATGAATTCATGGAGACTTTCCCGCCTCCACCCACTTCCCCTGCCAGTCATTGTCAGATGCCATTCTCATCTTTTGTCCTTGTCTCACAGTTACTCATAGTTCCCCCAAATCTGCATGTTTACATTTCCTGCAGTCCCGTTATTCCAGTTGGCCCGTAATTGCTTGAGGAGAGGGTAGGCAGAAGGTCCTCCTGAAGTGTCCTGTTCCTGCCTTCCCCGGTCAGAGGAGGAAGCAGAGTGGGAAGAGGAATTTGACGGTGGCACACAGCATGTACTTGATGCAGCTCCTGCAAGGAGAGCCTGCAGGAGGGTGTAGATGAGTCAAAAGACAGGACCTGAGAGAGCGGTGGTTGTGACGAGGAGATGAGGGGTGAGGGTGCCGCCTCTTCTGCAGACTGTTGGTGCACTCACTGATGGATGCCCCCCACCCTCCAAAACCTCCTGGTCTTTGAGACCCAGCCCCAGTGGCAGCAACTCTGTGAAGCTTTGTGCAACTTTCTAGACCCTGTTGAAGCCTGTGTCCTCTGGACTTGTGAGTTTTAGAGTTGCCCTTGGTTGTCTAAGCCACACACCACAGACTCCTGCTACTCACAGTGTGGTCCATGGTTTGGCCACTTTGGCATCACTTGGAGTTGTTAGAAATGCAGATTCTCTGGGCCTTCCCTAAACCTTCTAAATCAGGATCTGCATTTTATGAAGATCCAAAATGATTCCTGTGGTGCTTAGAGTTTGAGAAGCAGGGCCATAGACCTTCATCACCTGCTCTTCCAGAGGTGGGACTCTGCCCTCCTTGATGGGACGGTGAGCTCCTAGGAGCAGAGCCCCAGTCCCCGCTCTTGAAGCTAAGAATAATGGTGATCTAGGCAGGGACTTAGCAAATCCTTGATTGGACATATTTGGAGGAGGTGAGGGGCAAACCAAACAGAGAGGCAAGCGGGGAAGAAAAGAAGAGAGCAGTGATGAGCAAGCAGTTCATCCAGGGTCTCAAGAACCTTGGACAAGGCTGTGGATCTCTCAGAATGTTCTTCGTGCAAGATCGTTTTCACTTAGTGAGTCCTAAACTGAGATGTTTATGAAATCAAGGCTACAGCTTAGAGATATTGCAAGATTGAGAGCGCAGTGACCGGATGTGACCACTCTTTTCCTTAACCCAAAGTCCTGGAGATCCCAGGGGGGCTGTTTGCTTCTCTATTTCTCTTTCTAAAAGCCTGGGTTACAAAGGGAAAAGGTCAGAGAGACCAAAATTGTGAACCAGCACCAAGATATGTCAAGGACAGCTCCTCTCCCTCCCTTTCCCATCACCAGCACTCCAAGCTTAGTCATGAGGATGGAGGGACTTTGCCAGCATCCAAGAGGTCAGAGCTTTGGTGAGGGTGATTGAAGATGATGCTTCTTTCCCATGAAGGAGCCTCCAGACACACACTGATTTCTGAGGAATCAGCTGGAGTCATTGTGGGGCTGCTGCCTCAGAGAAGAAGGACTCCAGGGCAAAGGATGACCCTGGGAGTAAAGCACAGTCACATGCTGATGGCGTGGAGCTGGAACACTCTTTCTTTCAAAGAAACTGATTATTATTAAGCACCTACCATTAGCCAGGTTCTAGAGAAATGAGAGAAGTTGCTCAGTTCAGTGTCCCAGTTCAAAGTTCAGACCCACAGGAGTTGCTTTGTAAGGGTGGCTTGCTTAGAGCTGAGCCAAACTCAGAACACACATCCAGCCCGTACCCTTGGGTTGAGCTCATCGTCTTATTGGGATGGAGGAAGCTCACAGTCTGCCTCCGACAGACAGCCTTTCCTCATGACTCTAACCTTGCCCCCTGAAGAAGAGTTGTGTCTGTTCAGTTTATACATAGAGTAATGTACTGTTGTGTGTTGGTCTGCTCCCTGCCTTCCTCTTTGACCCCATCTCCTAGCACCCCCTCCCAGGCCAGTTAACAAGTTATTGCCATGCAGCTCCAAACTCATCCTTATTTGCCTGCTCTGTGATAATGGAGGTGGGCTTTGTAAGTATTTTTCCTTTGCCAGCAGCATGATGCTAAGCCTTGTCAATAGAGGACATTGAGGGGACACTGGAGAAAGAAAGGGTTTTCTTGTCCTGGTTCCTGTGGACCTCATTTTCCCAGGCTTCTATAGAACACACTTTCTCCAGTGCTCAGGTCTTGAGAGCCGTGGTTTCTGCTGTGCCAGGCTCCTGCAGGGCACATCCTTCTCTAATACCTGGCTCCTGCAGAAGCGGCTTCTTGAGCTCCGGCAGTGCCCAGTGGCTAGCAGCTCTCCACCCGCCACATCTTCTTGCAGTTTCCCAAAGGAATGCTACCAGCAAGGCACCTCCTTGTGAAAGGCCCCCTCCAACACTCCCTTGGATGAATTTATAGTGAGTTCTGAGCTGTTGTACCTCCTTGTGGACACCTTCTCCTGACATCCCAGAGGGGAGAGTCCTGGCAAGTCCCATCAGTGAGGTATCTAGTGACTTTTCTGCCATGCAGTGAACCACGACTGTGCCCTCTCTGAGGTCTGGATCCCAGCCCTTGTTGGGGGACTCTTCCTTGGGCACTAGGGCACTATCTCAGCTGTAGGGATCATGGCTGTTCCCTATATCTCTATTCCTGCGTTCTTCAGACTCTCCAACTCTTATTGGCCAAGTCCCCATTACTCCAATCCCCTATTAACAGTTCTTTATATTAATTTTTTATTTGAATTATTGTGTGGTTTCTATGTCTTTATTGGACTTCATGGGCAGAACTTTGAGCGGTATACTTGGTTGTCCACTAGTGTGAAATGAGAGATGGCCGGAAGTGTGGATCTACATAGATTTATGGGCAGTTACTAATGGTTTGGCTGGATAGTCAGAGGCTTGGAAGGAACATGATTGAAAGATTAGTGACAAAGTCTAGGGAAGAGGTACGTGGCTGGACCTCTCTCAGAAGGGGCACAAAGATATCTGTGAAGATATTTGTGTCCCATGTGATGCCCAAAGGGAACTCACTGTGGAGAAGGTAGACACAATGACGTGTTCTGTAGACATCAGTCAGCCTTTTTCCCAGCCACCCCAGTGCCCGCTCGATGGACCCATGAATAAAGGAGCCATGGTGGCAGGGACGGAGGCTATGCAAGGGCTTAGCAGCATGGACTCCCCATCACAATGACTGTTCTGGGTAATACTATGGCTGTGTGCCTAGTCTGCCTAAAGCAGAAGCCAACACTGAGACCCTGATATGACACCATTCCCTGGGGCAATAGCCAGCCACCTGGTGGCAGGTTGATTACATTGGACCTCTTCTATCATGAAGGAGGCAGATATCTGTCATCATTGAAATAGACACATTTTCTGGGTATGGATTTGCTTTCTTTGCATATAGTACATCTGCAGCACTACCATCCATGACTCACAGAATGCCTTATCCACCATCATGGCATTCTCCATAGCATTGCTTCTGATCAAGTAACTCATTTCTCAGCAGAGGAAGTGCAGTAGTGGGCTAATATGCATCCCATGAAATTAATTGGTCTTACCATGTACCCCATTAACTGGAAGTGGCTGGGCTAATTGGAAGGTGCAATGACTGAAGCCCAGTGGCAGCACCTTTTGTGAGACACCATCCTGAAAGGATGGGGTCCTGTCTTATAGGACATAGTATATGCTTGAATCAAAGACCATAATGTGGTGTTATCTCCCCATAGCCAGGATACATGGGTTCAGGAATCAAGAGGTATAAATGGGAGTGGCATCTCTTACTATTATGTCCAATAATCCATGCATAGGAATTTTGATTCCTATTCAGGTATCCTTCAGCTCTGCTGGTTTGTAGGTTTTAGTTCCCTAGTGGGGAACACTTCTAAAAGGGGCTGCAACTGTGATTCCATTAAATTGAAAGATGCGACCTTGCCACTTTGGACTTCTTATGTACTGAATCCACAAAAAGGAGTTAACTCTACTGGCTGAATGATTGATCCTTATTACCAAGGTGTAACTGGGTTGCAACTATACAATGGAGGAAAGGAAACTATTTCTGGACCCAAGGGATTCTCTGGGGTACCTCTTAGTACTTCCATGCCCAGTAGTAGAGGTTAACCAAAAACTACAGCAACCAAAAAAACAGTCAGGGTGACTGAGGACTCAGACTCTCCAGGAATTAGGGTTTCAGTCACTCCAGCAGATAAGGAACCCCAACCAGCTGAGGTCCTGACTGAGCATGGGGGAAGCACAGAATGGTTAGGGGAGGAAGAAGCCATGCATATTAATTATGACCTCAAGACCGGTTACAGAAAAGAAGGCTGTACCAGCTTTGCGTATTTTCTCGTTTATTTTACATACGTGTTTATTTGTATATGCTAACTAATTTCTTCTCTCTCCTTTCCATTTTTATTTTCTGTACAAGTTGTTGGAGGTTAACTGTACCATTTAGTCTTTAGATAACAGATTATTCATTGGGTCTGTGATGGATCCAGGAGTAATTAATATGGCTACAGTGATAGATGCAATGATTGTTAAGACAGTGGGTCTGTTCATTTTGGGATAGCATGAGAAATTCTTCACTTGGAAGGAGGTTAGCTGTATCTTATGAGGTGGAAATATAGCATTGTTACATAGAAGGTCAAATGTGTGCTGAAGTGTGCTTGTGGAAACTGAGTAGCCAAAGGAGTGAACTGTGTGAGGATCAAATCTATTGCTTCTGAGCTCTAAACCCACCCTTCTTTGCCGGCTGTCAGAATGGAGGTGGGTTCTGCAAATGTTTCTTCTTTGCCAGCTGTCATAATGTTAAGTCTGATCAGCAGAGAACCTTGAAGGGACAGGGAGGAGGAAGAGACTTCCTCTTCCTGGTTCCGGTTTGTCTCACTTGCCAGGCTCCTGAAGAGTATGCTTTCTCCAGCCCTCAACCTGCAGAGGCTGACTTCTTGAGCTGCTGGTTCCTGTAAGCATGCTGCAGCCAGGAGAGCCTAGTGGCCAGCATGGCCACTCTCTAGCAGCGTCATAGTGGAATGCTACCAGCAGGGCACCTCTACCTGAACAGTCTTACCGACATCCTCCCAGGTAACTTTGAAGCGAGTTCTGAGGCGTGGCACCTTCCTGTGGAGGGCACCCAAGAGCATATAAATTGAATAAATTGGTAGTCCCACCATTATGAGTGAAATGGAATAAAAGATTTACTATAGGAATGAAGAGGGAATGCAATTGTGGGAACTGGTGAAGTCAATGGAAAGCTCTTTTCTCTGCATCTCGTGGTGGGCCTGAAGTTGCTATGGGTCCCAGAGCTGGCGGTCAGGAAGAAAAGCTGGATGTGAAGCAGGGAGAGTGAGGACAAATGAATTTGCGTGTGATGGGTAATTTTCTGTGTCAACTTGGCTCTGCTACAGAAGCCAGTTATTTAATCAGACACTAATCTAGGTGTGGTTAACATCTACAATCAGTTGACTTTAAGCAAAGGAGATTACCCTCGATAATGTGCGTGGGCCCTGTCTAATCAGTTGAAGGACATAAGAGCAAAAACTGAGGTTTCCCAGAAAAGAAGACATTCTGCCTCAAGACTGCAGCCTCCAATCCTGTGTGAGTTTCCGCTTTTCCCACATAGACTGCAGGAGCCCAGCCTGCCCTGCTCCTGTGTATATTCCTAGCAGTGCTGAACACAGGGCTTGGCCCAGAGTGGATGCTCGATAAATATTTCCTGTCTGGAAACTACAACCATCTGTCAGAGTCAGTGTGAACAGAGCTCTGCCTTGGGGCAGGGGCGGAAGCTGAGGGACGGAGGAGGCCCTTTCCTGTCCTTAGATCCTATGACAGTGAGTGGGAAGCTCTCCAGATTGAGAATAGGTTTTTGGGAGACAAAGTGGGAAGGGAATCTGAGATCTATAAAGTAAAAATGAAAATTTAGGAGGAGTGCTGGAAGAGATGCAATTTAGGAGAAAGATTCTGAAACTTCAGCTTTGCTGGAGTGGTTGCTGCAGGCGAGGACTTCTGTGGGCTGTTCCAATGTGTCAGGCACTTTCTAAGAGCATCACATATATTAACTCATATCACCCTCACAGCTGCCCCTCGAGATAGGTACTATTATGATCCCATCTCGCAGATGGGAAAAAGGAGGAACAAAGAGGGCAAGTAGCTGGAAAAGGATACATTTCACCTCGTGAGTGCTCGTTCTCCAGGCACATCCTCTCAGGCAAAGGGAAGTGGCCCCTTTGTCTATCCAGCCCAGACCCCCACTTGTATTTTCTGGAGTTTGCCCAGAAAATCCCATGAGGCTAAGTGGGTTTCCTATTTTCTCAGGGACCCATGGTTCGTTCTGCATCAGCCCTGGTGGTCCTCAGTGTGGGGACAGATGTCTGTGCAGATCTTTTCACTCAGAGCTGCAGAGCGGGCTTTGTGGCTACATGTGCGATTCATAAAGTTTGCATTTTCCACAGGACTTGGTTTCCAGAGCATTTTGGCCTGAGCGCTACAAGCTTTCAAGAATCTCAGCCTAGAAATTCTGTCCACAGATTGCTCAGCTACATATATCCTTCCCACGGCTGTGAAGTTTGGCATGGGCGTTCTGTTATTGCTCCAGGATAGGATTTGGAGTTTTATTTTATTAATATTCTTTTCTGCAAGGATTTAGAGGGGAGGGGACCTGGACCAGCACTAGTTTCTTCAGGTTCATCATTATTCCCCACTGACATCCACATTTGGCATCTATCTGTCATCTTTGACCCCGTTTGCGACATTGACTCGTGTCTTCTGTACCTTGAGGGCTGGTCTTTGTACAATGCATGGAAATGAGAGTGTGGCTCTAGGTGAGGGGATATGTTTATAGTCTATAAATTTGAAACTCCCACATTGTTTGGGTTTCAGAACTATGTTTACATTAATTGTTTCTAAGTCAAAATAATCTTGACTTCAAGGCCAGAGCCTGGCTTTGTGGGATTTGATCTTGGGCATATTGGGGCTCCTGGTCTCACTGTCCCTACCCTGGGCTGTGTTCTCAGGACCACACTGGCCAATATCCTCAGGGAACATGTGCTGGTCCACAGCCTACACTGGCCACCTTGTCCAAGCCCACAAGTTCCAGGGCAGGCAGCATTGTGGCTTCTGTGCCCAGCTTGGGCACCAGATGGTTGCGAAGGCTGAGAGCACTGGGTCCTGGGTTCCATCTCCCCACAAAGCTGTTTCCCTGGGAGATCTGCTGTCTTCCCACCATGCTCCCAAGACATTCAACCTTGCTAGTCATGGAACCCCTGGGCCACTATCTTCTTCTAGTTCTGAGGACTATCCCACTTCTGTTATGGGTTATATTGTGCTCGAAATAGGTATGTTGAAATCAAGTCCTCGGAATGATCTTACTTGGAAATAGTGCCATTGCAGATGTAATTAGTTAAATTAAGATGGGGTTATACTGGAATAGGATGGGCCCCCTAACCTGACGTCCTTATAGGCAGAGAAGAAGAGACACAGTGACACACAGGGAGAAAGCCATGTGATGACAAAGACAGAGATAGAGATTGGAGTTACGTAGCCGCCAACCAAGGAACACCAAAGATTGTCATCACCAGCAAACCACCAGAGCTAGGAAGAGGCAAGGAAGGATTCCCTACAGGTTTAAGAGGGAGCATCGTCCTGCTGACACCTTGATCTCAGACTTCTAGCCTCCAGAACAGTGGGAAGTGACATTTCTGTTGTTTTAAGCCACCCAGTCAGTGGCACTTTGTTACAGCAGCTCTCGGAAAGTAATACACCCTCAATCTCAGGGTCAGCAGCTTTCTTGTCCCTCAAACACACTCCACCCTCCAGAATGGTCCAGCATAACCCCTCCTCAATGGGTATTTGGACACTTTTTGGTGGTGGATGCCCTTTTCAGAGGCTGAGTGTTGCAAAAGTGATGCTGAGACCAGCCACTTTTCTTCTATCGACAAACTCCGTTATTTATTTCTATCACTATTGAGTTCTAAGCAAAGCTACGTCGTATGAGTAGATGACCAGGGTTAGATAAAGTTTGGAGCCATCATCGAAAGGCATGAATTTTCCTTTCAGTTTACCCTCCCATTGTAGAGACCACGCTGAGACCCCGGTTTGAACAAAGATATTTCTCAGAATGCTGAAAACAGGGCTGTCTGTGAGAAATGTAAGACTTGTAAAAGTCAAGTGTTTGTGAAATGCAAACTCTTTCATATTTTTATGGCACAGGGCTGCTATAATCAGGGCATGAGCTATGAGATGAAGAAAACCACCAGTCAGCTTCCTTGTCCTTTAAAGCGTTGGGATATTATTTCACTTAGCCTTGGGCTATGTGGGTACTAGGTGTGTACCTCTGAGTTTTGGTCTTTCTCTCCTTGGTGTTCTTTCCAGAAAGTCTCAGTCTTGAATTTCTCACCCGTGATCACTCAGTCACCCTCGGCCTTAGGGCTCCAGTCTGGCCACCCCTCCTGGGCCTTAGCTACTTGGTTCTCACCCTGACGTTAGAAAGAAACAGCTTTCAGACTGGCTTCAGTTTGTATGCATTTAGTCCTGGGCTGCATGTCTGCTCCTGGCTCCATGAACTGGGGTGAACATGGGGGCCCTCACCTGTGCCCTACAGGCTGAGAAGAGATGAGGTCCTAGGGCTCTGCAGAAAGAGGAATTTCTCCAGAATGGCCAATGGGCCATAAAGTTATGGTTAAAGAGTGAAGCTACAAGCAAGAGAAGCAGGACTGAGCCTCAGCTCTTGAGTAGATGCTATGTACCAGGGGCCATGTGCTAAGAAGACTGATGAACAAACCAGATTGAAATCCCTGTCACTCAAGGGAAGAAGCAGGGAGACGAGGCTGGAGGTCCTTTGCTCGGAGGATTAGAGCCACTTTGGGAAGTGGAGTGCTCTGGGGTCAGGACAAGTGACTCACGACAGAGGCTGCACAGTGCTAGTGCTGGTGGCATATTTTCATGGAGGACTGGAGTCAGGCCATGGGGTGAAGTTTATTTCCCTTGTTAAGACTAGATGGTGGGTGTGGGAGATCTCATCTGGAGTGTATTGACCAGTCTTCTGGATATTTCCAGTGAAAGGGATGGAATTAATAAAATCTTCAGCTAAATCCAGTGAAGGAGATGGAATTAATAAGATCTGTAGCTAAGTATCATCTTCCAATGAGATCTGAAGAAAAAGGAGATGTAGAAATAGAAAGAGAAGGGGCAGAAAGAAGAAAGGCTGATTCTGGCCTCCTGGCTCCAGTCCACAAACACCACAGTCCCCAGGCATGGTAGAGTAGCGCTCCCCTTGGGTACCTAGGGACACAAAGGTCTGCCGAGATGCCACCCAGGGTGAGAGGCACGTGGTGGCTTCCTGGGCCTCACAGGTGGGTTTCTGTGTTGGGATGTCAGCTCCAATCCAGGTGCTGGCTTCCGGCAGTGGTCAGCATAGGAAACATCCATCACATCACGGACTGGCGTGCAATGTGACTGAGATGTTGCAGTCCCCAGGTGGGCTCTCTCCATCCTCATTTTGCAGAGTTCCCTGCAGCCCAGCAGGCCCTACTGTGTTCTGAATGAAGAGCTGCCGACCGTGTGTCTGGTCTGGACTCTTGGAAGAAGTGTCAGCAACACCTACCAGCCAGCTTCTGCTGTAAGCAGGCTGCCACAGACAACAGCCAGCTGGAGGAATGCATTAGCCCGATGAACCAACCTCCAGGGAAGGCCTCTTTTCACTTTAGAACTTTCTAGCCTTTTACAAAAACACCTAATTCAGGGGACTGAACCAACCATTGGCTTCAATCAGAAGTATGCGGTACACAACACACATCTCACACACACACACACACACACACACACACATGCACACACACACACGCATGCAGGAGCTTTGGGGTTCGCCAGTGGCCATGTTTTTGTTTTTGCAGACTGTTAATTGCAGTCTCTCTATCTGCACTGATCTGACACCTAGATAATTCCCTTCCTAAGACATTCTGTGAAGAACAGGATTCAGGATTCTGGTTTGGCTCTTTGCTCTTATAAGTCAGCTTGAACCAAGAGGCTCTTCTCATTCTGTTGCAGGCTGGGAATGGTTTTCCTACCTTAATGCTCTCATGTTTTGTTCTTTTGCATCAGTACTGCTTTATGAGATTATTTCTTTCTAAATGACTTATAGGCTGTGTTTGTGGGAGGCAGGCACACGTGTGTGTGTGTGTGTGTGTGTGTGTGTGTTGTAGGCTGAGATTCTGGAACTAAGGAGAATTGTGTGTTAATGCACAAACGGAACGGTTTTGGTATATAACTGCACTTATATTGGTTGCCTCCCCTCATTCCCCAGGCCTTTAATTGTTCATATTTTAACTGGAACACACTTCTGATCCATATGCGTAAGATTTAACTTTGGCTCACTCAGCAGGGTCCTAAGCTTGAACAGTTTACCTATAGAGAAGCCTTCTTCTTTTCAAATTGAAATTCTTTTTGAGATTCACACACAGTTGTAAGAAATAATGCAGAGGGATCCTCTGCACACTTAACCCATTTTCCCCCAATGATAACGTCTTGCAAAACCATAGTAAAATATCACAATCAGGATATTGATGATGATACAGTCAAGCTACGGAACAGTTCCCTCACAATGACGCTCACCCTCCACTCCCACCCACTTCCATCCCTTGCCCCTGGCAACCACTTCTCTGTTCTCCAGTTCTGTAACTTTGAAAGACATGTCTTGTTTTGTTTTGTAAATCAGGCTAATCTTGGTGAAGTTGACTTTATGGCTCACTAGCGTCCTAAGCCCTCTGCCGTTGGCTAGAGAGCAATTTAAAGCAGCTGTTCTCCATGCTCTTTACAGTCAGCATTGTGCTGTAGTGACGGATAGTGCGGGCTCTACAGGTGGAATCCTACAGGAATTACTAGCCTGGTGATCTAAGACAAGTTGCTTAACCTTCATATGCAAAATGGGGATGATAATAATAGGACCCAGAGACTGTTGAGGGATTAACTAGGTTAATAGATCCGAGTACTAAGGACAGTGCTTCTCAAGCTTTACTGTCACTCAGAGCTCCTGTCATTTTATGGGGCCTGAGAGTCTGCATTCTAACAAGCTCCCAGGTGATGCTAATGCTTCTGGCCCTCAGACCACACTCTGTAGCAAGGACTCAGGAGTGCCTGATACACAGTAAGCACTCAAGAATCGTCGGCTGTGTTTTTTCAGATGAGTCTGAAGCTATGTTGGATAGAAGCCAGAGCAATGAGCCTGAGTTTTAAGGTTCAGAGCCTGGAATGCCCCTAGCTTTGCCAGCCCCAGAGCCAGCCTAGACCTCAAGAGTGAGGCTGCTGGTCAACTTTAACAGAAATGGGTGAGAGAGTGTGGGTGCGCCCCTGCCCGAATCTCTATCCCCGTGCTGTTTCCTGTAGGAAGAGGCACGCCCCAGGAGTCACTTCTCTTTCTTACTAGCGTCTCCTGCCTCCAGAAATGCAGCTCCTGCAGGTGGCTCCCTTCTCCACCTGGGCAGGCAGGTGTTGGGGGGCGGTGAGAGAAGAAAGACCACCTGTGCCCAGGTGGCTGTAAACTGCCTGGGGCAACTGTGCCCAGCGGCTCTAAACTGCCAAAGGTTGACTTGCCCTTCATACATCAGGGATAATAGTGGGAATGATAGCTGTGCCCTGGCAGCAGCCCCACCACGTGTCCTCGTGGAGTCTCTGTGCCTCAGGCAGCCACGGTTACTGGTCCTGAGATGGCAGCCCTGGGGAAAGTGAGCAGGCTGGGGTTTTTCTGTCCAAGGCAAGTTGGAATGCCATCCTCCTGGCATTAAATCTCACAAGTGACCCAACCTGGTTGTAGAAATACAAATAGCACATAAGTACACTCACAGGTGTGTGCGTGTCCACTTGACACACCCCTGCTGTTCCAGGGTATCCCCCAGCTTCTTCATGCCTGTCGACCTGCTGGGAAAAGATAACGTCTTGTGCTTGTTTTAAGTTGCATTTCTCTAATGACTAGAAAGGCTGAGCCTCCCTTCTGGTGTTTATTTGCCGCCTGCAGCTCATGAAATCAGGTTTCTAGCAACACCCTGGCCACCAGCTCGGCACACCAATGAGGAGGCTTCACAGGAGGAGGTGAGCAGTATTTATTTGTTTAACGTAAAGACTCTGCTGCAGAAGCAGTGGCTGCAGCCCCCAGAGGGCCAACAGCTCATGTTGGAAGAGAGAAGAAAGCTTCCATGTGACACCCGACTCTTTCTGTTCTGGTAACTATTCATCGTCATTCTGTGTCTGTGATGGTGCAGCTCCAGCCAGCCCATCTGTGTCCAACAAGAGGGCCATTCACGGATCCACATGGTCCTGAGGCAGTGTGATGCAGCCAGCGGGAAGAGCCCTAGGCCTGGGGCCAGCAGACCCAGGTTCAAATCCCAGCTCTCCCTGCGGAGAGCACGGGTGACTTTCCCCCAGCTCTCCTACTCTTTGCCATCTTGCAGCTTTTGACCTGCCTCCACCCGTCCTTAGGCCTCACTGCACCCTTGGCCTCTGTGGTGCTGTTTTTTCCAGCTCCTCTCCCAGCCCCTGGGACCACTCTTCCCCTCTGCCCTTGAAGGGTCCTAGTCTGGGTGTCCTCCAAGTCCCTGTCTGTACAAGCAGTTCCTCCTGATAGCACCCACTGGGCAGCTTCAGCTTGCCTCCACCCAGCCGGCTTCCGGCAGGCTCTCTCTCCTGGGCCCCTGCTCACATCCCCCTGCTTTGCAACAATGCCATCTGGAGCTCTGTTCCCAGGAACGCTTGCTGTGTCCACACCTGAAGGCATTTCTCCCTGAAGCTGCTTCTGCTGTGGGCCGGGTCTTAGTAAATGGTACTGAGTAGTCACTTGAGCCAAAGACCTTAAGAGTTCGGCCCTCCATCTCTGCTGCTAGAAACTTTTCCATGACTCCCCACTGCACACTGAATGAAATCCAGGCTCTCTGGAGTTCTTTCCTAACTTAAATTCTTGATTTTCCTCCTCCACTGATTTCCCTGAATGTCTGGTTCATTCAGGTCAAACTGGACTACTTACAGTTAATCATGTACTACCCGGATAATCGTGTACCTTCTGATCTCTGCACCTAGAGAGCAGGGTTTCAACGTTGGCACTATTGACATTTTCAGACAGATCATTCTTTGTGGCGAGGGGATCTCCTGTGTATTGTAAGATGTTCAGCAGCATCTCTGGCCTCTACCCAGTAACATCATCTCCCCAGTCATGACGATTAAAGATGCCTCCAGACATTGCCTAATGTTCCCTGGGAGGCAAAAACTGCCCCCTACTGAGAATCACTGATCAAGAGTTCATATTGTTTCATCTGCATGGAAAGCCCTCTCCCATGGCTCCCTTCCCCTAATTTGTAATTCAGTGATAAATTCAACAAAGTAAATTATAGAAAAATACGCGCTATGCTTGTTATATGTGCAAGGGAATGAGGAATGGAATAGAATATGCAAAGATGAACATAGTGATGTAAGGTGTGTTTCCTCAGGCTTCTCTTGTCGAGGGTTAAAAATGTGATGCCTTCTTATAGAACCAACCTGCATTTGGCTGTCTCTCACTTCCACCTGTTATTGTAGGATTCTGGCCCCAGCAATTCCTGGGAGCAGTTAATCTCCCATGGCTTCACAAAAGAATCCCATGACAGACAAGTTACCTCTCCCACGGAATCCACCCCCGGCCTCAGACACCTGTCAGGCTGGGTGATGCCCATACATGAGGTACCTGCCAAGTGCTGAGGGTTCTGCACCTCGAAGTGGCCCTGCATCTGTGGGAGCCCTCGCGGCACCACTGTCCCTTTGTGTTCTCTCCAGAACTATAGATACGGGATTCTAATGAAACTACTCTTTGCTGCTTAGACAGGTACCCATGGAAGGCTGGGCTGGGAGTCAGCCCAAGGGACAGATACTATGACAGACTCGTTATTCTGCCACCTTGGCTTTGTTACTTATCCAGCGTGTCATGCCTGATGCTCTCCCAAGATGCCCACTGGGGCAAGGTCCTGGTGGCTGGCCCCCCAGCTCTCCGGATCCGCTGAAACATGTCTGAATCCCAGTGGCATCAAACCATAATCAGTCTCAAGGCTGCAAAGAACAAAGAGCTTTATTGGGGGTCTTAAGTATTACATTTCAGGATACACAGATCCTAGTGAAACCAAAAGAGTGTTTCGGAGAGGGGAAAGGGTCAGGGGCTTATAAAGACAGAAAGCCACACAGTTGTTCTAGTTGCCCAGGGAGAATTGTGATTGACTTTGACGCAAGTCAGGAAATATTTGTTCTTAAGGAATTGCGAGTTGTTTTAGGGTAGGAGTCCGATAAGTGGGTAGGCTGTCACAAGTTATTTTAGGGTAAGGGTCCAATAAGTTTCTTGAGTTTCTGGCAGATCTGCTGGATGTCTTTGTCAGGACAATAAGCAGTCAGAAGGTCAGATTCCATCCAGGTTGAGACGTGAATATATCACACCTCTTTAATGGCCTCCTGGCTCCATTTTAGAGAGCTCTCTTAGCAATTACGATTCCATTTTGATTTTCCTTCCACAGCAGTGTCAACTGGAAAAAAAACACAGTGTAAGAGCTGTGAGCTGAGTTTTATTCAGTGTCTTACTGAGGACCACATACCGGGAAACAGCCTCTCAGAGAGCTCTAAGATTATATATGTGATTTTGGCTAAGCGGTATGTGCAATCAGGCATACATCTGCTCGTCACAAGGAACAGACATCTCAGCTAATGATTTTAGTGCTTTTTCTAAGTATGAGAAGATGCAAGAATCTGGCTTCATAAAAATTTCTCCTGAAATATATCCGAGGGCCTGTTTGCCTGTTTTCCCAAAGCACAGTGTCTTATCTTGTTCTTCATCCTGAATTCCCTTCAGAGTGTACTGTAGGACAGTGATAGCATGGCTAATGACATAATCCTCGAGGAATCAGATGGTGAGTGACAGTCCTTTTTTTTACAGTGGTGAGCATGGACCAATCTGGAATAGATACTCTGTGCAATGGGCTGTGACATTATGAATGAACCTTTTTTTTAATATCCAATTTTCTTAAACACTCTTGTTATTCTTTTTTTTTTTTTTTAAAAAAACCTGATTCATCTTCAAGTCTTGCCTTCAAGATTTCTGAGCTTCCTTCCTTTAGACCTCTCTGCTCCCAATATGACGGAATGTGGGCTCTCACTCTCCTACGAGGTCCTACACTTTGACCCTCTTACGGACCTTTAATAAATTCTGCTCTGTAGTATAGGTATTTGGGTACTTTTCTCTCGCCTCTGATGTGAATACTCCTTGAAGACATGGCGTGCCTTAAACCCACTGTAGGTGCCATCACTGTATAATGAAACTCCAGCTGCGTGACTGGACTTCGTGAGTACATAACAGACATCATGTGCCATGAACTGGTGACAGGTGAACTGCAGGTGACATGAGGGTGTCACCTCATGTGACACCTACATGGAACATCCAGGACACTGTTGAACGAAAAAAAAAAAAAAAGCACAACGTGAGAGTTGTGAGTTAAGTTTTATTTGGGGCAAAATGAGGACCATAGCCTGGGAGACAGCATCTCAGATAGCTCGGAGGAACAGCTCCAAAGAGGTAAGGGGAAAGGTCAGTATTATATATGATTTTAGTGAAGGGAGGTATGTACAGTCAAGCACACACACGTTTTAGCAGGGGTTGCTGCTAGTCACAAGGAGCAGATGTCTCCATTCGTGATCTTAGTACTTTTCTAATAGATATGAGAAGATGCAAGAATTGGGGCTTATAAAATCTTCTCCTGAAAATAACTCTGAAGGTCTGTGCTGCCAGTTTTCCCCAGAGAACAGAGTGCCTTATTCCTGACCTTCACCCTGAACCCCTTTCAGTGTGTGCTGAGGGTCAGCAGCTGCAGTGGCCATTGACTTCATCTTTGTAGAGACAGATGGCGAGTGCCAATTTTTAATTGGTAACACAAAGATCTTTGACCTGCTCTGCCACTATTTCACTGGGGCCCTGGCCAGCTCTCATAACTCCTCCATCTCAGTGTCCCATCCATAAAACGAGGGAAACAGACCCCAGGGATCTGGCGAGACTCCATTTATGTGAACTGAACCACTGAGAGGAAACCCTCTCCATTTATTCAAGGGCTATTTTCCGTAATCTGTGCATTTTAGACCAGGAAATAGTGGTGTGGTTTTTCAGTAAAATACCCCAGTGATCGCCTGTCTTCAGATATCGTTCACATAAAGAGCTTATATTCAGGAAGAACTCAGCAGGTTGGAAGTGAGGGTTGAAATCCAATTCCCATCACTCCTGGCCTAGATCCCTCTGCTCCTCAGACGCTTTCCTGTAGTCTTGGGGAACTTCTGGAAGCCGGGACCAACTTACAGCCACAGCCAAAAACCAGGACCCTTACTCCAGGGCACCAGGGCTCTGGGAAGGTTCAGGAAAAGCTTTGATTTCTAATAGAATCCTGTTGTTCAGGAAATCAGAGAGGGGTAGTTTAGGGGCAGAAACTTCATTGTTCAAGAGCCCACCTGCAAGTTGTGAGGGACCTGGGGGTTGTAGGTGCTGCTGACTAGGAAAAGGAAAGGTGTTCCCCTCTCCCCACCTTGCTGATTTTGCAGAGGGTGGGGACCACAGTGAAGGGAGGAAGGAGTTTGCATGGGAAGTATAGCTATCACAGAGCCTTGCTCATCCAGAATTACGGGAATAAGGTTTGCCATGAGTGGATTTCCCAGAAAATAGAATATCAGCCCTGTGAGCAGATTTTGAAAAAGTATTATCATCTGGGGAGATATCTTTCTGATGGGTGTTGCACCTTGCCCAGCTCCTTAAAAGGAGCACGTGGAAGAGCATTTTGCTTCTTCCACAATTCAGCCTTATAGCCCATCACTTGCACCTGAGCTTTAGCTAGTCTCATGGGTTCTGACACATGCCCCATGCTTTTCCTTCTGAGCCTTGGTGCCCTTGTCTCCATATGTCTTCATCCTATGACCTTCTACTCTGTATTCTCCCCAAAGCACACACAGTGAGTTCCAAATAAACATCTTTGAATGAACAACTTAGGGTCATAAAGACCCCTACCATTTTGAAGTTCTGTCCAGTTGGCGAAGCATTTTGCTTGTCTTTTTTGAAACAGAGTTGTCCTCAGGGGCTCCCATAAGGGGGAAACTCCTGTTCATCCTTTCACTCCTTCTACAAACATTTCATTACTTCCTCCTTTGTCCTGGCATGATGCCAGGCATCAGAGGTGTAGAGACGAATCAAACCTGCTTCTTTCCCTCAAGGAGCTGATGATCTAAAATTTATATGAAGAAAGTGGACACAATTTAGTATGCAAGTGCTCTGCTGGGTCATGCCCCACCTGCCATGGTACACAGAGAAGGGGATAGTTCCCCTATGCCTAATGGCTAAGACAAAGGTGTTTTTAAAAATTCTTTTTGATTTCCTTCATTCTCTCTCTTTTCTCACTGTCATGCCTTGATATACCCGGTACACCTTCTCTTACCATCTCTCCTTCCCTCTTATCACCTGCTGTTTCTCATCTACTTATTTCTAAGAAATTGGTTGAATTCGTCGTATCCTTTCCTTTTAGCAGTGGGTTTCAACTCTGCCTGCCTGCACTTTACAGGTACCTGGGAATCCGTTAATCCCCATACTGTGTCCCAGGCTCAGAGATTTTGATCTAATTAGTCAGAGTAGGTCTCAGACTCCCAGCTGATGCTGGTATGCACCAGAGTTTAGAACTGTTTTATGGGCAATTGTAAATCTATAGATCTGACAAGGCTTGGGGATGGCCCTAGACCAACCTGCAGATTAAGGGCATGGGTTTTGTGACAGCTCTTTTCTAAGCACAGAATCTATTCTTAAATCACTGGAGTCTGAAGACCCAGTCCTGGCCTCTTTGCAAGTTGTAACAGCCAGTGGAAGAGTCAACAGATAGAGTGGCCCAGGGCCAAGAAACGGCCCAATCCATACTCCAAGATGTCTTAACACCTCACAAGCAGTTGTGATGGTGACTGAGGTAATTTCTAATCAGGTGTTTGAAATCTCAGCTAATCAATGTTGGTGCTAACAAGGGGCCAGAGATTTTATCATAATGGCCAAATCATCATAACTCAGTCTATAAACTGAGAAGCTTCAAGATCTGTGGTTTGAAAACTGAATATAAGCTATTTATATACCCAGAAAGGTTAACTGTCACCTGACATCCATAAGATATACCTAGGAGGGCCAAGTTACCAAAGTAGTGACAAGCTGCCACCTTCTAATTTCTGAAAGATCTTCTCTCAAAAATCAGCGTAGCCATGGCACTTCCTTGGCGGTCTAGTGGTTAAGACTTCGCCTTCCAATGCAGGGGGTGAGGGTTCGATCCCTGGTCGGGGAGCTAAGATCTCACATGCTTCGCGGCCAAAAAACCCAAAACAAACAAACAAAAAACCAGAAGCAATATTGTAACAAACTCAATAAAGACTTT
The DNA here is from genome assembly GCF_005190385.1 of Monodon monoceros. Classification (NCBI taxonomy): domain Eukaryota; kingdom Metazoa; phylum Chordata; class Mammalia; order Artiodactyla; family Monodontidae; genus Monodon; species Monodon monoceros. The sequence continues at coordinate 113,207,232 of NW_021703768.1, forward strand.
AAAAATGGTCCACATCAAAAAAAAAAAAAAAAATCAACCAAGTCAGGCTCTGGCTGCATCCAGCTGTCGGTGAAGTGAGTCCACATAGCAGCCACTTGGTGCTGTTTGCAACACTCAGATGATTTTAGTCAATTGGTAAACATTTATGGAGCACCTGCTATGGGCCTAGCATAGAGGAACATGGACGTGGATAAACATAGATGTTGTCCTTGAGGCACTTGCTGTCTTGTGAGACTGACTCCAACTTTTCTAATGTATGAAGATGAAATCATAACCCAGAAGATAACTCATAGCTGCATCCTCCAGCCCAGGGCTCACGCAGAGCAGCAAACAAGGGCTGAAAAAGTCAATGGGGTAGGAGGCGCTTTAGGGCTCTGTTCCCTGAGCCTGAAACTCAGGGTAATTAGCATGCCTCCCTTGCTTTCACCCAGGAATAGGTAATGCAGAGATTAAACAAAGCGGTTTAATGCAACAGGTATGTAATGGGCATCAACTTTGTGATGAAATTGATGAAGCAGAGATGAAATACTCATGGTCTGTGACCTCAAGGAAGTGATGAAGGGAAGACAAGAGCTTGGTTTATTCTAATATAAAAGAAAATAATGACAGAGATAATTATGATGCTGATGATAATGGCAGCTCCCCTTTGGTGAGTGGTCAGTGTGTGCTGGGCACAGTGCTTAGTTCTCGTCCTGCACACATAACACACCCATTCTGTGATGTCAGTGCCCTTGTCATCATATACCCTTGAGAAAACCGAGGATGTGAGAGGTTGGCTAATGTGCCCAGGATCACACAACCTGTAAGGAACCTTCCCGAGATCCAAATCCAGGCCCATCTTCTCCATAGCCTGAGCACTCAACATCTGTGGTGCCTTCTAAGAAGAGAGGCCTAAAGGAGATTCTTTGGGGGCTGGAGGGGGCGAGGACACTTCTGGATAGGGGCTGGATTGGGCTCTCCCAGAAGCTGACCCTGAAATGAGGATTTGAATGCAAGTAGTTTATTGGGAGGTGATCCCAGGAGGCGCTGGTGGGGAGTAGTGATGTGAGACAGAGGGAAGGGAAGGCAAGGGAAGGGAAGGGAAGCGAAGGGAAGTGAAGGGAAGCGAAGGGAAGGGAAGAGAAGCGAAGGGAAGTGAAGGGAAGCGAAAGGAAGCAAAGGGAAGCGAAGGGAAGGTCACCAAGTCATGGTACATAATCGAGAAGTTCCCCCTGTGGGCAACTGGATGTCAGTCTCAGTGGGACACTACGTGAGATAGTGCAGACCCACTTCAAAGCCATCCTACCTGAGTGGTGAGGAAGCTGAGCTCCTTGTTACCATGCTTTTTACTACCTGTCATTAGTTGAGGGCCACTTTTTCTTTTTTTTTAATGTGGACCATTTTTAAAGTCTTTATTGAATTTGCTACAATATTATTTCTGTTTTATGTTTTGATTTTTTGACCCGAGGCACGTGGGATCTTAGCTACCCGACCAGGGATTGAACCTGCACCCCCTGCATTGGAAGGCGAAGTCTTAACCACTGGACCGCCAGGGAAGTCCTGAGGGCCACTTCTAAGGGCATTAATTCTTTGGTCCTCTGGCTGTGGGCAGAGCAGGCTCGGAGTTCTCAGTGGACAGCCTCATGTATCTAGGCAAGTGCACTGTTCTAGGCCTGTCTTGAGCTATGGGCCCTGGAGGCCCAGGGTGAAGGATGGCAATGCAAGTCCTCCCCGATCTGCGCTGGGGAGGCTGTGTGATATGCTTGAGCTCAGAGACCCACACCACTAACTATTCTTCAGGATTAGTGGTTTTCAGGCTCCACGGGCGTGAGTGCGAGCCCAGCAGAGAGGGACTTCTTACCCATAAACAGGGTACTTTGCAGCATGGATACTTTGCTGACCTCCCCACGATGATCAGAATGATGTCCCAGCATTTCAAAGATCAAAGATCTGGGAGTTTGTTCGTAAACTGGTGTAGAAGCCTTTGTCGACTGAAAAAAAAAGCACAACCTAAAAGTTGAGAATTATGTTTTATTTGGCGGACAAAACTGAGGGCTTTAGCCCAGAAGACAGCCTCTCAGCTCTTACCAAAGAAGTAAGGGAGGAGCCTGGATAGATAGAGTTTTGCAACAAAAACCAGGTAGTCGGAACATCAAAAGATTACGGTTAATCAAAGAAAACCAGACATCTCAAGTTAATGAATTTAGCGCTTTTCTATGTATGGGAAGATCCAAGAGTCTGGGCTCATAGAAATCATTACTTTAGCTCTCTAGGGCCACAGTCCTATTCTTTCCCACCCTGAGTCATCTCAGGGTACACAGTTGGGGGTGGCCGCAGTGGCCTCAGTGGCTGCTGGCTTGATGACTGCAACATCTTTTGTCTACTGATACGGCAGGCAACATTTTTCATCCACACCCTTGGAGACAAATTTTACAAGCCCTGCTGAATTTCAGGGCAGTGGACCTGGATTTGAGTGTCAGCTTTGGTAACGTCAACCAGGCCAGCCTTTCTGGGTTCTTGTTGACTGGCCGGCCTGCAGCACCCCATGTCACTCAGCGCAGATCTGGACCCTCTCTTGGGAACATGGGGCAAATGACCCACTGTGTGAGCTCTTCTGCAGTTCCATGAGGGATGGACACAGAGCAGTGGAAAGGAGCATGGGCTTGGAAACCAGGGACCAGGATAGAGGCCTGCTCTGCTCTTTACTGGCTGAATTGCTCTAGGCAAATCACTTAGTCATTCTGAGCCTCATTTCCCTCATTTGTAGGTTGGAGATAAAAATACTCCATTCTTTTTAGTGTTGTTGTGAGAATTAGGTCAGGTAGTGCCTGTGCGATGCTTAGTATGGCCTGCAGGACATAGCAAGACTCAGTAAATGGTGGCTTCTTATTATCATCATGTTGCCCCAACTAGGATCCTACTTGGTGGAGGCAGGAAGGGAGCACTCCAGTGCTTTGTGAGCCTGGAAGAAGTCCTGACGTCATGGGAGCAGATGCTCTTTGCTTGTCTCTGTCTGTAATTGTGAGGCTTTGTTCTTTTCCACAATTAGACATATCAGGTTCAAAAGAGTCATTGTCTCACGCTAATGAATAGATTAATAACCTCCCTCCCCAGATGCAGGAGACTTTATCAGCCTCTTGAAATGTTGATGATATCTCTGAAAGGGAGCTTTAGGGAGACGCTCCTGAATAAATCATTCATCCCTGCCACACCTGAGCCCCACCCTTGTCTGAGAGGTGGGAGCCTGCGGCCATGGCACAGCGTACTGGCTTGGGGGTCAGTCGGGGGCACGTGAAGTGGGTGCCCACAGGCTAGCCACTAACCAGCTGTGTGGGGAAAGATGAAAAGCCCAACTCTAATATCAGGGGGCAGGATAAAGGCTGAAGGAGCTGGAGAAAGGAAAAGGAATGCCTTTCAAGCTTGTGCTCAAGCTTGCGACTCAAAAGTGTGTTCAGGCAGGCCCAGCTCTGAAGGCGAGAGGCTTGTGGTCACTGTGCCCCTGCCTCCCCTCTCTAGAAGACCTGCTTCCCGATTGCTGTGCCCTTGGCTGAGTCTCTCCTGGCTCGGCATCAGCCTTTAGGACTGAGCATCATCAGTTTTGTTCCCCACTCTGATTTGGGGTGCAGACCGCTTAACGTGCTATGTGTGAAGGGCTCCTCTTCTGTCTTCCCAAGATTACCCAACCAATGCTCTGTTTCCTTTATCCCTGAATATGTATTCCAGCTGTCTGATGTGGGGGGCAGACCCTTAACTGGCAGAGGATCCCTGCTCCGATCCGGTGGGGAGCCCTACCCCTTTAGCATTTGATGAGATCTGATACTTTCTCATTTCCCTGCAGAAGGTCAACAGCCTATGGAGGAAGCAGAACTTTTCTAGAATGATGTTTCCCCAAATTGAGTATAGTATCAGAGCCTTTTAACAAACGCAACTGGATTTCATATTTATTCTTCTGCTTTCATAATAGACGTTGACCTATCCTGAAATGAACTATATACTTTTAAAATTACCTACCAGATCACACACAGAAAGCATTAGGTTTTTTTCATTCCTCTCCAGAATTAACATTTTAATTTGAGAGGCAGACTTGAATGAAAAACACTGAGACCAAGGTATCTAACAGTTCAAGAGAAAATGGTGAGACTTTAAAAATGGCAAAGTTCACCAGGCCAGGCCCCCCATCCCTGGTATGGCCAGTTTGTAGGAGCTGACCTTCTCAGAAGGATTGGAAGTCTAAGCAAAGCCAACCATTAGCTTCCAAATTGATTTTCAAACCAAAACTGGAACAGTTCTCAAATGGTCCCAGGATTTGGGGCTATTAATACCAAAGAACAATGAGAAGGAAAAAGTGAGTGTGTAAGAGGTGATTTATGACTGAAAGGAAGTTGCAAGTTTGGACACTTGTATGCAACCCAATCACAGACCCCTCTGGAGATGTTCCAGGGAAGAGATGGAGAAAGTAAAGGGAGAGCGTTTCCGAAGGATATTAAAGCTTATAAAAGGAGGTAATGTGGGCTTTGGGCCTGAAATGAGCAAGTGAGGCGCTGACCACGTTGAACTTCTCATAACCACAGCAGGCTTTTGTGCAGCTGTCATCGGCACCTGAGACACCCCATGGGCCTTCCCTTGTATTTATTTCGTACCATTAGTCCGTCGCCAAGCAGGTTAAATGGCAGGAAGAAAGTCTCCCCACCCGAGTGTGGGACTGTGACCGCTGCAGCTCAAACCCGTGGTCTCAGCTCGGGTGTCAGGTTCTTGGGTGTCAAGGCCACAGCTCCAGCTGCTGACCAGTAAGACCAGCTATGGCCCAGTGGGGGTGGAGGCACACAGGACAGTGAGGTTGGGCAGGCAGAGCCTGGCTGGGTGTTCTGGGAATGGACACCTGACCTCACCATTTCTTTTTTCATAGTTCTTGCAAAAGTTATTTATTATTATTTATAGCTTTATTGAAGTAGAATTGATACACAATAAATTATACATATTTAAAGTATGCAACTTGCACACTTTCTATATAAATGTATATGTGTACAGATGTGTGTATACATGTGTCTTTACTTGAAGGACTGGGGAGAATCAGCAAATCCATAAAATGTTTTGTTTGTGTGCAGGGCGTTCTTGTGGGATATACACCAATCACATTCCTTTGGGGTAAGACAAACAAGAGGAGGAAAGGCTACTGAGATGGGCTTCCAGCTATCAATCCCTGAGAGACCAGAGGTGGGACCAATGGCAAATATAAACCAAGTTCCCCAAATGGCCAGGCAAGTGTCTCTAAAAATGAACAGCATGTATTTATCTAATCTAGGGGGTGAGAACAATACCTTACACTGGTGTGGCCTGTTGCAGTTTTTAAACTGTTATACTACCAGTGTTTCATTGGGGAGGGACAACATATCTGGATTGTTATTATGGTTATTACTAATCATCATTTACCAAGCCTTCTCCTTAGAAGTCATTCGATGGCTAAATGGGAGAGGGTAGAAGGGATTCATGTCACTGGAGGGCTGTGGCTGTTTCTAAGATCTGCAGTCCCGCTGGAGACGCCTCTGAAGGGCTGACCAGATGACTTTCCACTGTTAACGCTACATCCACTTGGCAGCATCAATCTCAACCCTCCGCTGCCCAGACCATGCCCCCTGCTAATGCACATTGCTGCCAACAGAGTGAAAATAGAGAAAATACTGTGTGTTTAATCAGTATTGGCCAAGGAATGGGTGGGGCAAGGGCAGTGGTGCAGAAACATCTGGGAATGAGGAGAGATCTGGTATATGGAGGAGAGTCAAGCCTCGTAAAGGCATTTATGGTGTGATTAGGACCAGAATTGTTGGCATCATATGTTTACTGGTCCCCCAGGATCTGCAAGGGCTGGGAAGTACCTCCACTCCCAATCTCCCCTTCTGCCAACTGGCATTCTTGTTGACTTAGCCGTTATTTAGAACATCACCTCTGATCTCTCTTGGAATGTTTAGTTCTATATTCATAAATGGGATCAGGAAGAAATTTCTAAAAGCAAGGGCTTGGCTAGCTGTGGAGGCAGAAGTTCCATTTGGAGGGAGCATCAGGAAAAGCACCGCCCCCCCAAGTATGTGTCAAAGAGCTGGGTGGTCAGCAGCGCCAAGGCAGGGCGAGGCCAGGAGTTCCGTGTCTTCCCAGAAATGGGCCTGGTGGAAGGTCAGCCCCGTCACCATCAAATTGTTCCTGACCAGAGAACACGTATTACCCTGTACTTTCCAGTCCTCTGTAATGACAATTCGGGATAGCACCAAAGGCCCAAGTTTCCTCGGTGATGCCTGTGCTTTGGAATCAGCCCTATGGAGCGCACAGTAGGGATGCCCTGCAGGAATCATCTCTCCTGCACAGCCTGGCTTGGCTCCAGGATGTCTCCAAGGGTTTTGAAATGGAAAAGAAGTAACATCCTCCCTGCAATGTCAGCGGGCCAGAGGGTAACCTTGAACTCTCTGGTTTCAGTGTGGTGACCTAGGATGTCATCCTGGCTGAGACTTCATGCTGAATGCTGGCCATTATCTAACGGCTGGAAGAGACCTGTTTGGCTTTCTTAAACATCCTCTGCCTTCTATTTTTAAAGGCATGGCTGCTTTGTTTATTTATCTTGTCAATAGATAACACATCCTCGTAATACAAATTCTAAAAACACTGAAAGGGAAAGCCATGGAAAATCTTCCTTCTTCTCCTGGCCCCCCACCATCTAGTTCTCCTCCTCACAGTTAACCACTATTCCAGATTCTTACGTGTCCTTCTAGAAGCATTTTTGCACAGTAGAGCAAGTATGTAAATAAGTAATCCTTTTGTTACCTCTCCACACCCCCGCCTTTTCCTCCCCCCCAAGTGGTAGCAGTAGTAGGTTGGTTCTAAGGAAATAGACTGAGATGGGGATTCTGCAGGGCAGGAAGTTTACTTGGGAGTGTGCTTGGGACCCACATCTGTGAGGGAGAGAAGGAACTGGGACTGATCAGAGGGAGGGATTCTAACTGTAATGCAATTACAACAGAGGCCTCAGCTAGACCCTTGGGGAGCTCTGGAGCCAGGATGGCCCTTCAGAGTTATCCCAATTTGGGGGAAAAGGAACAGGGCTTTGATCAGTCTCTGGTTATGGACATAATCTTTGGTGAGGCAGCTCTCTTATGGCCTGAGCAGCCCATGGAGACAGATTTGGGGTCCCTCTAACACTTGCGGCCGCTGGGGAATCCAGGTGGGCCCGGGCCAGCCTCCACTTCAGCAGCTATGATACACATTGCTCTGTTCATTGCCTTTCTTCACTTTACAGGAGACCTTGAAGATTGTTTCACATCAGTACATGAACAGCCTCCTTATTCCCTTTTTAATGGCTGCAGAGTGTTCCTTAGTGTGGGTGTAGCATAATCTATTAAGTTCTCCATTGATGGACATTTATTTTGTTGGCGGACTTTCACAATTACATCCAGTTCTGCAATGTAGATTTCTCTCTTCATTCATGTGCAAATATATCCTATGGTCAAATTGCAGGGCCCAAGAATATATACAGTTTTATTTTTGGAAGATACTATCTAGTGCCATCCATTGAGGCTATATCAGTTTGCACTCCCACCAGCAATGTATGAGATTGTCTGTTTCCCCCAGTCTTACCAACACTATGTTATTAAACTTTTTTACTTTTCCCAATCTGAAAAGTTAAAAATGGTACCTTATGGTAGTTTCAGTTTGTGTTTCTTTTTTTTTTTTAATGAGTGACATTAAGTATCTTTTTGTTACATTTAAAATCAATTTGTATCACCTTTTCTGCAAACTTTTTGATTGTAGCCTGCATTTGATTTAGTTCTTGGCCATTTTCTTGTTGATTTCTAGAAACTCTTTATAATACTATGAAAGTTAGACCTCTGTAATATAAATTGACAAGTTCATCCTTTAACTTAGGCAGACACAGAAAGTGTTCTGTGTTTAGGGACCTTTTAATGAGTACCTTCTATGACATCTCTGTGTACGGCTTATGTTTTTCCATCCACCACTGAATCCATGTGCTGGGGATGAAGCCAGTCCCAGCTCTTCTACCTTCAGTGGTGAGGGCCCTACTTTGGCAACACAGTAAGTTCTGCAGTTTCCCTGGGGATTTTCCACCTGGGCTTGGTGTAGTGCAATCCCACCTATCTCCCATCTTCTGTGTCTCAGGTGACTGCCCCTGGAGCTGTAACATGTTCTGTGACTTGGTCCATATGAGGACAGAGTGAGCTGAACTTGGGTGAAGCTTCTCATGGTTTTTTCTCTTTATTTTCATAGCCACTGGGGTTGGACAGACCTGGGTTCACATCTTCCCTTTGTCACTAAATAACCATGTCATCTTGTTATTAGCCTCTCTGAGGTTCAGTTCCTCACCTGTACATGGATGGATGGATGGATGGATGGTCTGATGGATGGATAGATAGGTGGATGTTTAGATGAGCTGCCTGGGGTGTCATCTGACACTCTGGGAAGGACTTTATTTCTGAAGGCACTGACTTTCAAAGGGAAAAGAAGGGTATTTGACAGAGCAGTAGAAGCCTGACAAGAACGACCTCTTCTCAGCAGAACCCAAGCCATGATACCTTTTTAAAAATCCAGTAAGAAGGCATGACTGACTGGCTTTGCTCACCCAGTCTCTCCAAACCCAAAGTGTGTGAACCTGAGTCTCAGTATCCTTACTCTGTCAGTAGAGAGCCCTCGGGGAACTAGGAAGAATGACTGACATTAAAGAGCCTTATTTACTCTTCAAAAGTTACATACAGACTGAGTGAGAAGGTGAGCACTTTACCACCTAGAGGCTTCGAAAATCACTTAGTATGTTTTTCTATAAAAGCCAGTCATAATCTATCAAAAGATTAATCTTCAAAGATTTTATGGTAGCACTTAGAATTGCAGTATTTATACATGGAAAATGCGTCATTTATTACCAGCTTGAGGAACATGGTATTGCAGATAAGTTAGGTTTCTATATACCTGAGGTTTGGTATTTAAATATACATTTTATTTTTCCAACAGTATGTTATTTAAAAAATCCTTCTCTTGTAATTTCCTTCAAGTCAATTTTGGACAAGTCTTATTTTTTTATGTCACTTTTTATAAAAATATGTTTCCTTCCCTTCTTAGTAAACAGCACACCTTAGACACGAGTTACCAATTTCGTGAAGACTTGGGGTAGTCATTATAAACAGACATTATTTTCCTGGGTTCTTGGATTCAGTAATGTTTTTAGGGGCTACTGCAGTATTCAGGGCTGCTTGGCCCTGCAGGCAGTGGCCTCTAACTGCTCTGCTTTTATTAATGGTACTTCTCCTCTCCCGTTTCATTGTCCTTCTTGTGTCTCCCTTTATCCTGAGTGTGTCTCTTGCTGTACGTGAGCTTCTCGATAACTACTGACTTCTCTCAGGCCTTTTTTATAGCTTTTGTGGACAGAGTTGAAAGGTTGACCTTGCTGGGGGTCTGGTCTCTAGATAATACAGATATTCCTGTAGGAGATTATGACTTAACAACCAAGGTGGTCATTGTATTTAGTTAGGGCTGTGAGAGTATGTGTGGAGAGGCTCAGCAACACCGAAGAAGTGTGCCATGGAACAGTCTGTTTCAGCTTTAGAAAATAATAATAACAATGGAAAGAAATTGCTCGATAACTGATTCCGTGAGGGAACGTGGAGATTGTTATCCAGTGAATATTGATTTTAAAATTCAGGTTCATTGTAAACATGCTGAAAACAAAGGCTAAGATGCCAGCCCTCTGCGTGAAAAGCAAACACTTACCCACGCAATAGGATTCATTGGGAAAGCAGTCTGCCCTTGTCGGTGGGCAAGCATGAGTTTATTGAGCAGCAATTGTGTCTGTCACCGGTGCAGGGAGGTGAGGGGTAGGTGGGACTGTGGGTGGATGTTTTCACCACCAGCTGCCCCCACCTGAGCCTGGCTGAGTCCTCACTGGGGATCAGTGTCAATGGGCATTAATGGGACCATGGCTACCCATAGGATCAGATTATAACAATGGCTATCACTCTCTGAATGCTTACTGGGTTTCAACACTTTGCACACATTTCTCAGTGCATCCTTACAACAATCTTATAAGATCTATTATTACCTCTACTTTACAGATGAGGGAACTGAGACTCAGAGGGATTAATACATAAGATCAAGGCCGCACAGCTAGTAAGTCTGTCCAACTCCAGAGTCTGTTCCCCTAACCCACTATGCTTTGCTAGCTCTGATAAGTGATCTGCATTAAGTCAAGGGGAGGAGCCAAATGCTAGTCCTCTGGCCTCTGGCAGCAAGGAGTTGGGTGTTCCAGAGCCTCCTAGATATGCCATCATTCCTTCTTGCCCCACTCACGTCTCAGGAGGGAATCTATAGGCACCCTCTTAATCGTAACCCCTGAAACCTAGGGTAGCTATTGTGCCTCCCCATGTATAGACCCTTCCTCTGCTGCACATGGTTATGGGAGGGAATCGGAGAATGGGTCAACCAAGGTTTATGCTCATACGGATTGTCCCAAGTGAGGCAGTGCTATCATCTGGTGACAGCATACCTACATTGTTGAACAAGTGTCTGAAAGAAAGGGCCTTGAGAGGTAAATGTGAGAGCTTAAACCTTATATCGCAGAGTCCTATGCCAACAGAGGTGCCTTTTCAAAGTTCTGTTGTATGCATTAGCACATCTGGATCCACGCAGAGTAAGGATGGCAGGTGGCTCTTACTTAAAAATCTGAAGGTCCTAAGACTCCATGGTGCTGACTCATCTCCCTGTACATAAGAAGAGAGGAGAGATAAGCTCCAAAGTGGCTGCTCTCTGTAATGCTGAATAGTGCAAGGCTTTTCCCTAAAATAGCTTATTAGTGTAGCCCAGTTTTGTCACTAAAGGAAAACTGATCTTCCTGCGTGAAAGCGAAGGCATGATTTTATTCAAATTGGTTAATGTTAACCCAGTCCCACTCTATTCTGGGTTCTCTTAAACAACAAAGGTTTAAGACCTGGCTGCTGTCTTGGGGGCTCTGTCTGTTGGGGACTTCGGCTGAGGAGGGGGTAGGGAGAGGAGCAAGAAGCATTCCTTTGAGCCAGCCTGGCACTTGCATTCAACCTGGGTGACCAACTGTCTCTGTTTGCCTGGAAGTGAGGGGTTTCCCAGGAGAAGGGACATTCAGTGCTAACACCAGAAAAGACCTGGACAAACCAGGATGAATTGGTTACCCTAAAAGTTGCTAAACCTCCTTGTGCCTCAGTTTCCTTATCTGCAAAACGGAGATGATAACACTAGATTTCAAAGGTGATGTAAGAGAGAATTGAATGTGATAAGATTTGTCAAGCTGTGGCATGTGGGAGCATCAGTGTATGAATGCTTTAAGACATCAGGGAGGAACAAGAATCCCACAGAACTGTGGAACCTTCAGGAAAGGACAAAGCCAGCATGAGCCAAAGTGACCTGGGGAAGACTCTGTGGAGACAAGTGTGCTCCAGAGGGGGCCTTAGAGCACCAGTGAGACTTGGTCTGAAATTGTGCAAGGAGATTTGATTGTCTTAGAATAAACTATGGATGACTCTAGAAATAACTTTTTCCTTGCTTCAAGACACTTGTGTGTTTCAGAATTTAGCTACTGCTGTGCTGTGATTCTCAACCCCTTGTCTCCTGCCCCCCACCTGTCCACTCTTTTCATTGGAATTTGCTTCTGCTGTGCCATCGGCCTAGTTCCCCACCCCCCTCCCTAAAACACCTGCTCATTAACTGGCCACCAGCCCCCTCCCCATGAGAGGTGTCTGGTCAGCCAGGATTAGGGAAATTTAACCTCAGAGAGGTTAAGTGACTTGCCAGGAATCATCTAGCAGATCAATTCTGAATCCAGAAACAGGAACCAGATGTCTGCACCTTACTCCATGCTTACTTTGGAAGGTGGAGTATAGGGCCCGGGAGCCCTCAGCAGAAAGACTGAACTCCTCTGGGAGAGACCAAGAATTCCAAAGCTGTCCTGTAATTTATGGTCAAGAGTTCCCCCTAAGTGTGTCTTATGGGAAGGCATTTTTATAAAAATTCAGCTTTGAGGATACTCCCTGAGTTTGGAAGTTTTTACCTACGAAGGAAATCTCTATCATTTAGGAAAAGATGCCACAATGAATGAATTTAATGAATTAAGGATTTGGCACAAGCTATGTCAGGTATCAAGTAATGAGCTTTCCATTTCCAGTTACACATTCAGTGCTTCTCAATTCAGCCAAAATTGGCAAGAGTCAGACTGGTTATTAAAGCAAAACCTGGAAAAGGCAATTAAGTGCTCCCAGGGTTAAAAGGTTGAGTCCACTGGAAACACAAATCACAAATTTTACTCACAGATATTCCTGTTACTCAGAGGCTCTGGCTCTTAAACAGCAGTGCCGGAGGGGGAGGGCTCTTCACTTGGGGCAGGGTGATAAAAGGCAGGCAAGGACCGCTCCGGTCCTTTGTCTTGCTGCAGAGGAAGAGGGGAGTGCAAGCAAGTCAGCTCCCCAGGAGGCTCAGTCGTGTTCCAGTAGCTTCCCTGGAGGTGGAAGGCATTGTTCCAGGCATCTCGTGTGTGCTCCTTGGGCGTTTAGAAATAGGCTGACCAACCATCCTGATTTCCCCAGGACTGAGGGGTGTCCAGGTCACAGAACTTTGGTCAGTGCTAAAACTGGAAAAGTCCCAGGTAACCTTGGTGACCAAATTGGTCACCCTGTAAATGACCCTGATCTTTTTTTCAAGAGTACTTATTTCCTGCCCAACAATTTTGCAAAATGATAAAACGAAAGGTGTTGGGTGTAGACTCCACCTCCATAGCTGTCAAATGGGAATCACTGAATTCCCACCACCTGGGGTGGCATGAGGGTTAGCTGAGAGTAAGCAGGTGAGTGCTGGGCACAGAGCAGGGGCCTGGACAAGGTTGCCTCCCAGCTGTGGAGCCTATTTATTGTTCTCTTGATCAATGTGGCTGCTTTAGCAGCCCAGAGGGCTCAGAGGATTCCCTAGTCCTACCCAAGATCTACTCACATCGTGTCACTCAAGCTAACATATCTTCGGAGAAGAGGTGGACAGTAGCTCATGTTAGTTTTTTTTGTCCGAAAGTGGGTCCCATTTCAGAGCAGCCAGCAAGGAGAGCCGGTGCTCCTTGGAGAGTGAAGTGCACTGCCCTGAGAATGGTTTTATCAGTTTTCTGATCAAACGTATTTTGGAGAGTCTGTCAAGCAGGTGGAGAAATGGACAATCTTGGATGGATGTGTAAAGGAGGTTGTTTTAATGTTTTCGTGTCTATCCCACTTTGTCCTTTCAGAGGGTTATTTGCATGAAAAAGTGCCCCAGAGGAGAAGCTAAGGGACAAAGAGCCACTGCCACCTGCCACCTCTGAGAGCGGAGAGGAGCCAGCCCTGTGTGCATGTTTTAACCTCTTAGGAAAAAGTGACATAGCAGAGCATCTTAGTCCAAATTTACATGCAGTGCAGTCATTCACAGAGATGCTGTCTCTGCTAATAATCTAGCAATTAAAATGGAATGTGATGCTAATTAAACCTGCCACTCAACTCAAAGATGCGTTTGTTTTCTAATGGAGTTAGATCTGATCTGGCCTGTCTTCAGGATTTGGATTAGAAGGGAAGGCCCAAAGAGGAAAGTTCCTCTAAATACCTTTACATTTTCTTCTTTTGAAAGTGAACCTTAACAGCAGCTAAGATCAAATTAAAAGCTCAAACCAAATAAGTCATCTTAAATTTTAGAAGTGTACGTCTTTGGCATGAGTTTTCATTGATTCCTTCCCTCAATGTACTTTCCCTCATTTGATTTGTGAGTAGAACTTTAATAATTTGAAATGTTCATAGTTTGTTTAATGTTAAGCTTTCTTTAAATTTATATTTGATTAAAACCCCTACCATTTAGCTTGGTATTTTAGCAGGGATCTAAGGCTTCATAGTCTACTGTGAAGAATGCCTGCCCAAGAGGATTCTGGGCTTGAAACCTGTTTTCGTCGCCATATAATTAGGGAATTTTGAGTCAAGTTAAGGAAAGGAATGGATCAGGCTTGGGTGGTGCTGCGCAATTCTCCTTGGTAGGGACTGTCCTGTGAGCCCCACATTGACATAAGCTGATTGGAATATTGGGACTAGTTGTGCCAGGTGATGCAGCAGTTTCAAAATGCTCAGCTACAGAGAAAAGGAAGATGCGGTTGTATGCTAGGTCTCTTTCTGACATCTCCAAACTTGCCAGCCTGTGATAGTATTGGCAAATAAAAGGCATGCGTACCTCCACAACCTTCTCCTGTGCTCAGGGCAGACATCTATAATCTATCCCTTCACTATTTCCTCTTGAACCAAGACATGGTCTGAAGCCCTGTTTACACTATTCTCAAAGCAGCCACTGCCAAGCGAATGGAATGGGAATTCAAGTGAGACATTGCCACCATCCTGGCTGTAAGGCATCCTCTGAGCACCTGCCATGTGAGACAGGAAGAGGGTTGAGAGAAAAGGAAAGGAGGCTATCAGGATGCAACTCCATTTGCAGCCTGAGTGAGGCCGGCACCGTCCTCCTCCTCCTCTTCCCCTCGTGCCTGGCTCTAACTCACAGAGTGTAGAGTGCATGTGAGGAGATGGGCCTCCCCAGCTCCCAGATAAGCCTCTGGACCCTTTGTTCCACAGGCTTCTGGGGTTAGTGGGATGGAATATTCTAGAGAAAGAGCATTTCCTCACCAAATGCTTTAGGAGACACACTTGAAAGGCAATGAGGAAGGTGTGACTGGTGAGCTCCAGGCCACCCGCTCACCTTGGCAGCCCTACAGGGTGTCTGTTTCCCGGCAGCATCTCACAGGAAGCCAGGCAGCCACAACAGTGGGCAGGACCACGGGAGGGCTTGCATGGAGACAGGGAGAGACTTTGCAAGAGACTCTTGGCTCCTGGATGAAATACACCGGTCCCCTGGGCGGCCAGTGTGCTGCATTCACTATTTTTTATTGAACCACCAGCTACACAGATGTGTCCGCCCACACAGGCTTTAAGAGGCCCAGTCCTAGCCTTGGGCTCCACGGAGGGAGGGCTGCAGAGGGTCAAACAGAAACGACAGTCTTCACCTTGAGGTATATGAAGACGAAACCAGCTCCCCTGTTAGGACACTACTTAGGTATTTAGGGATATGAAATGGCTCTGGGAAATGGCTGCAAATATTAACATTAAGATTAGCATTCTATCAGCTCCCATCTCCCTGCTTTGACTTCTGCTCTCTGGAAATTCATTATCCACCTGGCAGCCAGAATAGGTGACCACTCTGGCCCTACCACCTCCCACTCACCCTTCATTCTCTGCACTTGCATCTTCCTGCTTCTCAAAAGCACCAGGCCTTTCTGGGCCTTGGGGCGGTTGTGCTAGCTGGTCCCTCTGCCTGGACCTCTCTTCCCCGATACTTTCAGGGCTGGCTGCTTCTTGTCACTCATGGGCCAACTCAATGGTCCCCTCCACAGAGAGGCCTTCCCCGAGCCCCTGTCCACAGTGGTAACCTTCCCTTCCCTCACAGTCACTCTTGAGCACATCACCCTGCTCTCTCTGCTTCCCAGCATTCACCTCTCTTTGAAACTGTCATGTTTAATGACTTTTTTTTCTTGCTTATTGTCAGTCTCTCTCTACAAGAATAAAAGATCTCTGAGAGCAAGACCTTGCACCCAGCACAGAATATGTTCTCAATAAGTATTTGACAATGAAAGGACCTTTGCTAAGTCTCCTAGGACCAGAGGATTACTTTTTCCCTGGGTTTTCCCCGCTGGCTTTGCAGGGTGGTGAACTGGAATGGAAGCAGCCTGACCTTCCTGAAGCTGATGTGCCAAAGCTATGCATGCACAGGCCTGGGTGACTTCTTTCTCTTCAGCCCCTGCTGGATTCTGACAGAGAGCTGCCTTCCACCCACAGGGGCCTCTCTCCGGCCTGCCTCGCACCTCGGGGCAGCTGTGCTGGCACCTTCCTCCCGCTGCCTGTGCTGGAGGTGGCTGTGTTTCCTTTTGGACCCCAGCCACGGGACAGACGCTCCTGGGAGCCTCTCTCTGATTCTGGCCACATGTTTTTGCTCCTGCCCCAACCTTCTTCCCAGGACACGGGCTCCTGGGTTTAGAAGAAAAACAAATTCCCAGCAGCTCTGGGATGCAAGGGAGGCTGGTCTTAGTCTTTTGGAAAGAGAGAATTTGCTGAAGACTCAGCAAGAGTAAGATCTCTCCCTTCTTAACCGAGACAGCCTATCCTAACCCAAGAGGACGCAAGTCTTGGCTCTCTAACCTGCCGAGACTTGAAGCAAATCCAGGCAAGAGATGCACCGATGAGAGCCCTGTGCCCTGCTGCAAAGGTGACCTCTCTGAGCCTGTTTCATCACCATAAAATGGGTGTAACAGTAATATCTATGCCCAAGGGCAATTTTGAAAAGCAAAGAATGCAGCACGTGCATGGAAAGTGCCTGGCACGAGCTCAATGCAGAAATACCCAGGAACGCCATGGAGTACTAGGGGAATACAGAGCAGCAAGGCTACTAGGTAGGCACCAGACTGACTGGGCTCGCAGGGGATGAGTCAAAGAGGGGTGGGGCAGAGCCCTCCTCTCCACTCCCAGCTGAGGACAAGGTAGGGCCGTGAGTCATGCCAAATTTGGTGGCGTTATCAGGAAGTATAGGAGCTCTGAGTGAGGAGGATCTAAGTCTCACTTTTCTTGGACCCCCTGTGACAAATTCTGTGCCAGTTAGAGAGTAGGTGTGAATGAAGAGAGAGATGTGCAGTAGTGAATTCCAGGAAGACAGGGATGCTCAGCGAATGCTGAATGAATGAATGAATGGAGAATCATAGTCTCCCCCGCCCCCTGACATCGCTGCTGGGCCCCTCCATCTGCATGCCAATTCAAGCCCATGCCATGGAATGAGGGCAGGCCCTGGAGTACCTCTGGGAGCAGGTTTTCACACAGAAGGAAACTCATCTAGGGAATGTCTGCCACACCATCCCAACTGGGACCTATTGGGGTGGCAGCTCCCTGCACACCTGTGGGAGGTCTGCAGGTTCGCTCGGAGCTAGGCTGGCCCTTCCGTACTGGAGAGCAGCTCTAGCCAACCCTTCCTACCTCCTGCCAGTCATTGTGCTGAGGAGTGTGGGGCTGGTCCCAGTTTACAGTGGACCTCCCCTCTGAGCCAGCATGGGAGAAGCCACTGTGGCCTGGAAGAGCAGGGAGGTGGGACTGGGACATGACACCGGGGGATGAGGGACTGGACAATTGGAGCCTCATCTCCCAGTGGCTACCTCAAGAAGAAGAGAAAAGTGACAGAGGATAATGGAAAGGCCTCTTTAATTCTGTTTGAAAAGAGAAAGAAGCAGAGTGCCTAAGCGTGTAAAAAGCACTATTTAAATTTCTTGTCTGCAGCATATACTCGAACCTATAATTATGGCTTTGGGGGAAAAAAAGGATAATTATGAACATTTCTGGGCTCATGAAAGACACACAATTGACATCCAAAATTATTTGAGTTAGAAATGATGCTGAAATGAGTCTCTTTTAAGGAGACCCAGAGGAAAAGAACTTTGCTTTTTAAAAACTCTAAGTTCTGGATTAACCCTGGGTGTCACAGGTCATCTCAGGTAATGCTTCACTCCTCGAGAAGGAGGTGACACACAGGCTGCCCCCTCTGCAGTGCCGGTTCAGCTTGGCCTCCAAGGGCCAGACTTCTTGGGCTTGGTGAGTGGTGATTTTGGGGACTTCCCACAAACGGTGGTCACCAAGTACCCTGCTGGCCGTGTGTCTTGCTGAGGTAGCCGCCCTGCCCCAGGCTGCTCAGGACACCAAGGAGCAGTCAGAAACCTTTGACCCATTGGTTTCCTCAGGATATGGCACGACTCTGAAGTCAGACTATTCAGACTCAAATCTCTATACCATATGGCTCACCAGCTGTGTGACCTTGGCACATCCCTGCCTCTCTTTGGAGACGTTGGACCAGTAGAGTATGGACGACTGGAAAGCCTCCTTTGCCAGAGGCTGGACCCTGCCCTTTCTTGAGTCCCAGCTGCACCCTCTCATCCCGTGTGCCAACACCGTGATAAGAACGCCGGGTCTGACGTAATAGGAGGGTAGACCAGGTATATGACAGGTGTGCCAGCAGAGACAGCAGGGCACTGAGGGTTTCCGAGAGAGAATACCCCAGTAGCCTTCTCCCGGGGCCCAAGAGATGGCCATCCCTCGTGCATCCCTGAAGTGATAAGAAGCCATTTCACAGGCCCTAGCTGTCGCGAGAGCTTCTAGGAGCAGGCTCTCAAAGGCTGGGCTGCAGGCATTTGCTCCTAGGAGCACAGCCTTTGAGGGCCTCCCCCCATTGCTGCATGAGGAGCCCATCCCCTCATGACCTCCCGCTGCCTCTGACCCAGGCTCCTGTATCACTCCGCCCCTGGACCTGCTGCCCTAACTGTCCAGGCTCTCCCCGGGCCGTGTGGAGGGCTCTGACATCTGCTGCAAGCAGGCCTTGCCATCTTCAGGAATGTCTGCATCCCAGCCCTGAGGAACTTGCTAAACCATGCCATCTTCCAAGGTGTCAGTGCAAGGAGGCCTCTGAGAACCAACTCAAGGGGGCAGGGCTCACCTGGCATCCTTAGTGGTCCTACTAAATGCCTGGGCTGGGACCTGCTATGGTTCCCAGGGCCGCAGTAAGGTCACACTGTGGTTATCTGAGTTAGGAGTTGGAAGCTCAGTGCCCCCTGGATGGACATGGGGAAGTCGACATCGCTGTTTATCTGGCTCGTGGTTCTTAAGCCAGCCATTTGTGTCCTGTGGTCAGTCGGTGGTGACTCTGTGATCAGTCAGCCATGACTAACAAAGGCTTTTTCTTAGAACTGATATTATCTCTTCAGCCTGAGGCTTAAGTGAAGTCTGATCTTCTAAAGAATCTAGAGTGTTTCCTTAGTGTTTATGGCTCTAATCAATACAACTATTTTAAAAAATAACAATTTGAGATGGATCATACACCTAAATGTAAAATCTAGACTCAAAAAGCTCTAGGAAAAAAAGAAGAAGGCTATGTTCACAGCCTGGTGTAAGCAAAGATTTTTAGACAAGATACAAAAAGCACTAACCATAAAGAGAAAGAATAATGAATTCGTTGTCAAAGCTAAAAGTTTCTGCTTTTCATCATCAAAAGATACTGTTAAGAAAATGAATAGGTAAGCCACAGAAGGGAAACTATATGAAATACACGTAGCTGGTAAAGGGATTATATTCAGAATATATCAAGAACTTCTACAGATCAAAACAAAAAGACAAACAAGCCAATTTTAAAACTGAGAACGGAAATCTCACAAAATAAGATATATGAATGGCCAATAAGCACGTGAAAAGATGCTCAACATCATTAGTCATCAGGGAAATGCAAATGAAACCACATTGAGATATTGTTTCTCACCCAATACAATGGCTAAAATTAAAACAGGGCTGATTGCACCAAATGCTAGTGAGGGTATGGAGCCACTGTACCTCTCATACATTACTGGTGAGAATCTAAAATGATACAGCCACTTTGGAAAATGGTTTAGCAGTTTCTTATAAACATATATGTATGTCTGTTAGCATAACTGACACCATCTTGGGCCTGTTTGTTTCCTCCTATCCTTCCACTGACCATACCCAGGGCTGTACTATGTAAATCTCTTCTCTGTCATCAAGGGCTTTGTAGTTAATATTGTTTAATGATCGTTAGGTCTAGGTGGCCTCTATGCTCTGTTAGTCTCCAAACAATGATGAAGACCTTCCCTGACCTATTCCCGGTGCCCACGAGACTAGTTACCTATTCATAAATCTTGACGTAGGAATGTACGTGTATGGCACCTACCCCCATACCATCGATTAACTATAAAATTGTCCCAGTGGCCCCTTGGCAGTGTGGAGTGCAGCTGCGAATGCTGCTGGATGGCCGTCTGCCCGATCCCGCTCTGTTGGGTACGTTAAACTAACCCATTCACTACATGGAGCTGCCTGCCTTGTTTTTTGGTCTCAAGGTCCCGTCTCAGTTCTGTGGGAGATTTTTGTTCCCTCTGCCCTCCAACAATATATCTATTCTGTGACCCAGTGATTTCACTCCTAACTGTTTACCCAAGAGAAGTGAAAACATATGTTCACATGGAGATTTGTACAAGAGTGTTTATAATAGACTTTATTATAATAACCCTAAACTGGAAATAAACCAAATGTTCATCAACAGAAGAATAGATTTTTTTAAAAGTGATATATTCATACAATGGAATACTACACACCAATAAAAACCAGCAAACTACTAACACCTACAACAACATGGATGAGCCTCAAAAACATTATCCTGAGCAAAAAAACCATAGACATAGAAGAATAAGTCCGGGGAACATACTATATGATTCCATTTATATGAAGTACTAGAATGAGGAAAGGTCGTCTAAGATGATGGAAATCAGAAAATGGTTGCCCCTGGGAGCAGGGAGACAGAAATTGACTGGAAAGGAGTATGAGAGACCTTTCTGGGGTGATTGGAATTGTCTCATATCTATACCTTGTCTTACATGATGGCTACATAGGTTTATACAGGTTTATATTGCCAAAACTCATCAAATGAAACACTTAAGATCTATGCATTCTATTTTATATAAAATTTTATATATTTCCTGTCTCAATTTAAAAATATCAAGAGCGGGGCTTCCCTGGTGGCGCAGTGGTTGAGAGTCCGCCTGCCGATGCAGGGGACACGGGTTCGTGCCCCGGTCCGGGAAGATCCCACATGCCACGGAGCAGCTGGGCCCATGAGCCATGGCTGCTGGGCCTGTGCGTCTGGAGCCTGTGCTCCGCAACGGGAGAGGCCACAACAGTGAGAGGCCCGTGTACCAAAAAAAAAAAAAAAAAAAAAAGAGCCAGCATTTATTGAACATATACCCTGTGCAGGATTGTGAAAGACTGCCTATTAATGAACTCAGCAGTGATCACAACCTAGAGGGGTAGGACCCATCATGACCAACCTTCTTATCTGTGGGGTTGCAGAGACCATTAAGTGGGGGAAGCAGAACCTAAATTCCGTGGCCTGAGGACTTATTCACTCTAATCGTCTCTCATTTTGTTATCTCTGCATCCCCATCGGCATTTTTCACATGGCACATAGAAAATGGTGTTGGACTGAAAATGTGGATTTCAGGCATTGTCAGTTATTGAGTGAACGTGTGCTAAACATCAGGCACTGTGCTGGGGCTGAGGAGAAGCAGTGAACAAGAGGGGTGCCAGCTCAGGAGCCACAATCTGGAAAGGTCTGCGCAGGCAGGCACCTGGTCTCCCTGAGTGTTTGCTACCCCGCTGCTCCCCCTGGATGGCTTCTGGGTCCAGCCTTAGGTTTTATTTTCTGTTGCTTCCCAAGGCTCCACCCTGGTTCCAGAGGGAACTCTGGTTGGAAATTCTTTCCTTGATGTGCAGGTGCCCTTTTATCTTCACAGGCACTGGTTCCAGAAGCAGGTCAAAGCACAGGCACCCTGTCAGAGAGAGACAGTTCTCAAGTTCCCTCAGGCTCCAGTGCACACCTGGGCTCCCCACCTCGGGGTCTCTGGGGGATGTTCTGCCAGCAGCAACACAGTAGATGCCGCTTGTGCACATGCTCTGAGGCCCAGGCCTACCCTTGCTTTCAGTTTCTAAACACAGGTTTGGTGCAGGTTGAGACATTATGGCCCCCATAAATCACGGGGAGCCAAGGCCTTAGGGAGCTTGCTTTCCTGCCTTGGGATCGACAGGCAGCTCTGCTGGGTCCTGTCCTGCCTACAGATCTGGTGATGGGCATCCTTCCCTCTCGTCTGCACAGAGTCACCTGGAGACCCACAGCTTTCCCCATTCCCAGTGTGTTCCCGGCCGCCAACCTCAGCAGCCGGTGGGCAGTGATGCCCACCTGCCTGAGAGTTTGGGCCATTGGGCCCCTCATCAAGATACCCGAGTGACCTATCCCCTGCCACTTCCCCTGGTCCACTCTGTCCAGCATGTGCACCACCTTGCTTTCCCTGCACCATCTTTGGTCACTGGCAATCAAAGGCCTCAGCACACAGCTAAAGATGGGTTCATCTGGGGGTCATAGGCTGAGGTTTAACACCTTCAGATCTTACGAGATTTTTTTCTAATGATTGCCTCTGTTCTCACTCACCTTGGGATCACAGTAAGCCAGACAACCTGACAGGGACACTTGGTGACCTTCTGGGAGCAGTATGTTGAAGGGCGTAACCCCTACTACTACCACCAGCACACACACATCTTGAGCCCTAACTTGCATATTACAAAGCCCTTTGCTGCACATATTGTCACTCAGTCCTCATGTCATCTGGTAAGGAACACACCTTACTCTCACATTTAGAGGAGAAAGTGGGCTCCAAACTTTTGGTAGCTTGGCCCATGTCCTATGGTGGTGTCTGAGCTGACAGACAGTGGTTCAGACAGATAGCCCTGACTCCCTGTCCCCAGAGCAGGGCCTCACGTGGTCCAGATTTGGGCATTCCTCACACACATGTATTACCATGGACCAATAGGCTGTATGGGGTGTTTCCTGGGATGTACCCAAGATATACCCAAGATGGGGCCCAGCACGATCAAGACAGAGTCTGGCCCCTGCCAGCTCATCTTCCACACAGAAACTAGGGTGATTGTTTTCTTCCAAAAAATTAGTCTGACAATGTCACTCTCCTGCTTAAAACCCTTATTGTGTGCTGAGCGCTGGGCTCCATGCTTTATATGTTTATCTCTTCAATCCTCACAACAGTCCTATGAGATAGGTGTTAGGACTTTGACGTGCAGATGAGAAAGATGAGTCTGGAGATACTGCCTTTACTAACTTGCCTCCAGCACTGTGACAGAACACATTTCTGTTGTTTTAAGCCACTGGTTTGTGACTTCGTTACGCAGCTTTATGAAACCAATACACGATCTTACTCTTACAGTGGGGAGAGTCTGGGCCGTGCCCATGGGTGCTATGTTCTCTTCCTGGAGATTTTCAGTGCCCATCTGTATATGAAAGGCTGCGAGAAGTCCCAAAGCCAGGAAACCTGTTCAACATTTTTAATCAAGTATTTTCCAAACAAACTTGATCTTGAGACTCCTGTCTCACAAAACACTTTTTAGCTGGTGTGAAGCTGGGGCTCCAAGGAGCACGTTTTGAGAGATGCTGTTAAATGCCAAACAGGCCTCCTTTCTGGATACATGCAGGGAAAAATGCCTTCCTGA
The DNA here is from genome assembly GCF_005190385.1 of Monodon monoceros. Taxonomy (NCBI): domain Eukaryota; kingdom Metazoa; phylum Chordata; class Mammalia; order Artiodactyla; family Monodontidae; genus Monodon; species Monodon monoceros. Next base: position 113,230,409 of record NW_021703768.1, read on the forward strand.
TTGGACCTGCCTGAGCTTTTTCATCACTTCTGACAACCCTTCGCCACTCTCATTAGCCCTGGAAAAAAAAAAAAACTCAAGAAATTTAAGCACTATAGAAATGGCTATGAAAATGCCATTCACAGTGAGCAGTGAACAAGATGGTAATATTTTATATCAGGCAGGGACCCACAGGCAGAAATAGCAGAGGCAGATGCGTGGGCTTGTGTTAAAGTCTGAGATCTGGAGGAATTTCCCCAAAGGCAGACCTGGAAACTTCAATTGCTACTCAGGGATGCTTTTCGCGCCTCAGTCTCCAAGCCAAGAATGTCTCAGGGATAACCGCACAAGGCAGCCCAGCCAGGCCTCCCTTTGGTTCAGTCAGAGGGTGAGAACAGCAGTTTCTCACCCTCTTCAGCTGCAGATGCCAAGGTCAAGGATGAACCACACACTTGCTTAGTCTGCAAGGAGCTGTTTGCACCCCGACCCCACTGTGTTGTAACAGGGTGGGCATTTTTTTTTTTAATTAATTAATTTATTTATTTAGGCTGTGTTGGGTCTTCATTTCTGTGTGAGGGCTTTCCCCAGCTGCGCCGAGCGGGGGCCACTCTTCATCGCGGTGCGCGGGCCTCTCACTATCGCGGCCTCTCTTGTTGCAGAGCACAGGCTCCAGACGCACAGGCTCAGTACTTGTGGCTCACAGGCCCAGTTGCTTCGCGGCATGTGGGATCTTCCCAGACCAGGGCCCGAACCCGTGTCCCCTGCATTGGCAGGCAGATTCTCAACCACTGCGCCACCAGGGAAGCCCCGGTGTGGGCATTTTTAAAGCAAGCTCAAGTAATGCACCTGACATCCAGCTGCCCACCTTCTTCCCTGCCGTCCATCCCTGCCTGGCTAACTTCCCTGACTCTCCAGTCTACTGTGTCCCCCTGCTGTACTCTCCCCAAGCACCCTGGATGTCCTCCTTAGAGCCGCTGACACCACGCTGTGACATGCTCAGTGGCTCCATCCAGAATGGAATGGTCATAGTCACCTCTGTGTCCTCAGCACCCAGCACAGTGTCTGGCCAAGGGGACATCTTTGCTCTTCTCTAGATGCTTCCTCAGTCCCCACTGCCACGCCCTTGAGCATCCTTTCCCTGTATGCCAGCCTCCCAGACCTGAAGGGAAATGGTTGCAGAATCACCAGCACCCATGAGCGAGCACCCTTCCAGTGATCTGTACACAATGCCAGGCTCAGTGTTTGGTTTTTACAGCAGGCCACTCTCTTGCAAACATTTCCATCCTGAGATGTGGCAAATATCTGTGTCAATTGGCACCGTTCAGTTAGCGTTCCAGCTGTCACATCCATTTTGGACCTGGCTTGAAGTCATGAAGAAGGCTTAGGTTTTAGTGATGGGTATGTGCACTGCTCCAGGCTAAGGAGGCTCAGGGGTGGAGAGCAGCCTCTGCTGCCCACACCGGGGTCCAGCTGGAGGTCTCCTTGCTGTGGGGCTTTGCTGTGGGACGCAGTCTCTGAAGATGTATATTGGTGGCAAATCAGGTGAAAAACAAGGATGTTTTCTTAACCATCTCAACCTCTAAGTTACATCCGATCCCCAACCCCAGTCCTCCCCTTAACTAGAGCAGGTAGATTCTGGATTAGCTATCTAGGGGACAAGGCAGTTTATAACTAGTCTTCTCCCAGGCTCTGGGCTTTCCAGAGACCTTCCTCGTGCATCAGCAATGCAGATTCTTGTCAAATATTGAGTAGGATGGTGGCAACATCCCCATTTTGAAGAAGAGAAAACTGAGGCCCAGAGATGTGTGGTCATTTCGGTAAATTCACAGCCTCAGGACTTCTGACTTTCGGGTCAGTGCTATTCAGCTAGTTACTTTAGGGGACATGTATAAGGGTCAAATTGGATCAAAATTAGCTAGGTTTTTTTTTGTTTGTTTTTCTCTTTGTTTTCTATGTACTGTGTTCCAGGAAGTATGTAAAGAGCTTTTGTGAATTATCTCATTTAATTCTTCTATTAACTCTTTCAGGTATTATTATTATCCCCATTTTATAGATAAGGAAACAGAGGGACTGAGAGGTTAAATAACTTGTCCAGCATCACACAGCTAATACATGGCAGAAGCAGGATTCAAACCCAGCACTGGCTGATGGAAAAACTACGCTCTTAACTGAGTTTTCTGGCAGCTTCCAAATAAATATCTAGATAGCTCTCTGGTGTCAGGCAGACTGCAGCGTGCAGTCTAGGTTGATGATGCAAGCCCACCGGTGTCCCTGACTGCCGTTCAGGTGTTAGGGGCTGGGAGGACAGCTGAGGGTGGCCTCTGATATAAGTGGGCATGGCTGGGATGGTTAAAGGGGCGCTGGGGGCTGCCAGGAGCATTCTTGGCCGAGAGTAGATGACCTGGGCCTGGGAGGGATTGGTCAGTGTTTCTGGGGCCCTGACTCCCCCCTGCCAGGCTCTGGAATCCCTTCCTGTTGTCATGACCACAGTCTTCTTCGCAGGCCTGTGCTCAGGCCCTTGGTCTGGACCACCCGATTCAGAGCTCCTTATCTGGTTTAGGGCCTGCACTTTCTAGATCTGACTCAGAGAGCAGCGGCCCCTGCAGGGTGGGCAGCTGCCTTTGTGGCAGTCTCAGAGCTGCTGCTCAGTGAGAAGGCAGCCCCAGCACGTATCAGTGTCGGGTCTTGGGTATGTTCTACAGCTTCTCGGAGCTGTGGTTTCCTCATCCCGAAAGTGGGAATATTCACATTTCTCTCCCGAGTCGCCGTGAGGAGTTAGTGCGGTAATATATGAAGGCAACTAGGACACAGCAGATATTCCCCGCCTCTTAGCTCAGAGATCACATGATGGTGATGAGTGATGACGACGATGGTGGTGGCAGCAGCGGCAAGGATGACAAAGCATGGGCTGTGTGCCCAGCAGGTCCCAAACCGTGCTAGACAGACTGTCATTTCGTGCTCAGAAAAACAGAGGATGGGACAAAACTGCCTGGACGCAGTGTGGGCTGGGGTCATCCTGATAGTTTGTATCTGGGCTCTGGCTCCTGCACACTGACTTTGAACAAGCAGCTTAGCCTCTCTGAGCTGATCCGCTCAGAAAGTTTACCAGCAGCACGAGCACTGGGCCTTCACTCCCAGGAGATGCCCTGGGCCTTCCCAGGGCATCGGGATGTCAGTAGCTCCTCATGGGTGACTGACCCCCATGGCAAAGTCGTACATCCTGGCAGGTTGGCAGAGGCTGCTCTTGAGGGTGTGCTGGCCTGGCTGGAACACAGATGAATCTGTGCAGCCACTGCCCACTTTGTTCTCAGGAGTCAGTCACCCTGCAACCACTCTCTTTGAACTCAGCTGTCTCATTCCAGCTGCCCATCTGGCCATCAGTCCAGCCCTTTCTTTTCCAAGACAGCTTCCTGTCTGTGAGAAAGGAAGCATCTGAGGCCAGACCCTGAGGCCAGACCCCCCTGCCTGTTACACCTGGCACCTGGGTAAATATGGCCTGTCTGCTGGCCACTTCCCCAGGGCAGGGCCTGGCTCTAGGCTGGGCAGCCTGGAGGGAGATGTGTGTCCTGGGCCTCCTGGGCCCCTGGTGACTTGTGCCGAGCGCTGAGGGTCCAAAGGTGATTCAGACCCTCTCTCCCATGGGATTGGGGGTGGGAGGTACAATAGAGTGAGGGTAGGATATCTCAGATAAACCTCCATTCAAATCCTGGTTCTGGGGCTTCCCTGGTGGCGCAGTGGTTGAGAGTCCGCCTGCCGATGCAGGGGACACGGGTGCCCCGGTCCGGGAAGATCCCACATGCTGTGGAGCGTCTGGGCCCGTGAGCCATGGCCGCTGAGCCTGCGTGTCCGGAGCCTGTGCTCCGCAACGGGAGAGGCCACAACAGTGAGAGGCCCGTGTACCACAAAAAAAAAAAAAAAAAAAATCCTGGTTCTGCTACTCACCAGTGTATGAAGACAGACACTTATATTCTTCTAGCCTCAGTTTCCCCATATATGAGCTGGGGTAACAATATTACCCATATCAGAGGATGGATGGGAGCATAAAATGCACTTAGCACACAGCCTAGCACATAATAAATACTCAGTATTTACCACCCATCAGCCATCATTGCTCTTCTGCATGGAGAGGCTCCTGGTTTACAAGGAGATGGACAAACAGACAAACTCAGGGTGGCTAGACCAGTGCTCTAGGGGAAGCAAGTGCTGGATGCAGTGGGAGCACTGGAGAAGGGGCCCCTAGAGCCACGTGGACATCCAGAAGGTACCGCCCAGGATGAGGCTTAAAGGAGGAAGAGCTCCCAGGAGGATGAAGATGTAAGGGGCTCAGTCCCTCCCTCAAGCTGCTGATGTGTGGCTGTGTCTCATCTCCCCAGAAACGACAGGCAGGGACACTATGACAAGTGTCCTCAAAGAGCTGAGGGGACACCGTGGGGCAGTGATGGGCAAGGGCAGCAGCCCATTTTGGCTTTAATGATCAAGAAGAGCTTCATGGGGGAAGGAAAATGTGTGATGGATTCAACAACAGCTAGTGTTTGAACATGTAGACAGAGGAATGCGCAAGGAGAATATGGTGAATGTGGGAGGTGTGGGTGTGCGTGTACAGTGAGTACACTCTGGGCTGGGGACCCCCCGGTGAAGTGTGAGGGGGCCAGAGCTGGGGAGGGGGCAGGTCCCCCCGGAGCAGTGGGTGGGAGACTGGCCAGGGTGGCTCCCTTTATTCATGTCCTTTTGGGCACGACCCTTGTGTTTGGAGACTCTGAGCCCACGGTCCAGGTGCTACCGAGGAGGGGTGGTCCTTGGTGGGGGGGGGGGCTGACCACATCTGATTGGCCAGCTCTGCAGCCCAGAGAGGACGCCCTGTGGGGCTTGGCCCCTGCTGACCTCTCTTTCTGGCCTCGTGTTGCATCTCTGCTGCTCACTTTCTGGCCCTTTTCCTCCCCCATCACCAGGCCTCTGCTTTCCCTCGGTGGTTCCTCACCCACATTTTCCCTTCTCAGTGCTCAGCCTCTCTCTTCACCCAGTTGCTCAGACCCCCATCCCAGGAGTTGTCCTTGATTCTGCTCGTCCTCTACCCCTCCACTGTCAGCAAGTCCTCTACCTCCAAAAGCTTCCCAAGTCTGACCTCCTCTTTCCCTCTCCTCTGCTGACACACTAGTCCAAGTTGTCCTCACCTGCTGCCTCAAAAACTGCAGGGATCTCCAATCTGATCCACCAGCCACCATTCTTATCCCCTAATGTCTCTTCTCCTCACTGCAAACCAGAGCATTCGTGGCATCCCTCTCTCTCCACTCAGAGTAAAATCCAAGCTCCCTGCGAGGCCTGCAAGGTCCTGCATGATCTTCCCTGCCTGGCCCACCTCCCTGATCTCAGTTCCTACCTCTCTCTCCTGCTTGCTGCCTTTCAGCCACTTTGGCCTCTTTGTTGTTTCTCATATACCCCCAAGCACACTCCTGCCTCAGGGCCTTTGCACTTGCTGTTCCCTCTGCGTGGAGCACTTCCCTGAGATACACTCATGGTTCACTGCTTCCCTACACTCAGGTCCCTGCTCCCATGTCACCTCTTCAGAGATGCCTCCCGTGACCCCCTTAGCTAAAGCAGCCTTCCCATCCCTATCTTTCCTAACATCCTGGTTTTTTTTTGTCTCGTAGCTCTTATCAGTCTGAAATGATCTCAAGTATTTGTCCATGTGTGTATTGTCTGTTTCCCTGCTAGCCCGTGAGGTCATGGGGACAGGGGACCAGGCCTGTCTTGTTGCAGGGCCTGGCATGGAGCAGGCTTCATAGTAGAAGGAGAGTAAATGTGGGTTGAGTGACGGATGGCGCTTGAGGCCTGGGTGCCTGGGGCTGAGCTTGAGGAAAGAGGGTAGGGCCTGGGCAGTTGGGATTTGGGCTGGGACATCCTTTTCTTTTTGGCCCCATGCTGCTGGAACTTGGACCTTCCAGCCTCCCAGGCGGCAGGGACTGGGGAAAAAGAATATAGATTATATATGGGTTCCTTTTTAGTTTTTTAATTTTTTATTATAGAAACTTGCAAACATCTGCAAAAGTAGAGAGAACAGGATAATCCGTACCTGTGAAGATGACACTTGCTTTGCCGAAAGTTGGTAAAACGCCATTTCACTGGATAGTGTTTTCAGTTAGGTTGCATGACTGTCCTGCCAAGGTGATTTTATTATTACAAAATGTACAAAACTCCATTTCGAGAAGAAAATAGCGCACAGCAGATTTTGCTCCACATACTGAAAATCTTTGTAAATTGAGATCTCAACCAACAACTCTTTGAGGTGATAGTAAAATAAAAATCCCTGTCACCTCCTCGGGTGCCCCAGCTCCCAGATGCACACCGGCTGCCCACTCAGCCTGCCCAGCCTGAGAACTCGCCTGCCTCTGGGGAAAGAGCTAGCATCAGAGTCTGGACACCCCAGCTTCGGGCTCTTGGGCCAGTTCCTCCAGCCCCACCCAACTTCAAGACCAACTCTCTGGCCAGGTTTCCCACTAAATTTTGTTGGAAGCTATGGGAAGACCCCAGCTAGAGGCCAAATCTTAATCCATAAGTCTTCATTTGCATACGTTAGTGAGCGGGAGAATTGCCAGCAAGCTCAATGTGAATCCAGAGTCCTGTGCCCCGCCTCAGAGGTTCTGTGTCAGTATATAAGGGGCAAGGCCCTGGAGTCTGCATTTTAATAAACCAGCCCCAGTGCTTTTGAAGCAGGGGGCCCTGGACCGTATTCCAGAGGCACTGCTCTGCTGAGAGGTTCAGTGTTGTGGTTAAAAGGCACCGTTATTTGTTGGAAATCCTGAGTTTGAATCTTGGCTTACTATGTACTTAGCCTTTTTTGGACTTAAGTTTTCTCCTTTTTTTTTTTTTGTGGTATGCGGGCCTCTCACTGTTGTGGCCTCTCCGGTTGCAGAGCACAGGCTCCGGACGCACAGGCTCAGCGGCCATGGCTCACGGGCCCAGACGCTCCGCGGCATGTGGGATCCTCCCGGACCGGGGCACGAACCCGTGTCCCCTGCGTCGGCAGGCGGACTCTCAACCACTGCGCCACCAGGGAAGCCCCTAAGTTTTCTCCTTTTTAAATGGAGATAAAAATAATATCTACATCATATGGTTCCTAAGGGTTATGTAAGATAATACTTAAGAGCTCAGCATGGTGCCAGGAACGTTGTAAGTGCTTAGTTCATGTTGGCTGCTATTATTATTACTATTATTTGCCACCATTCCTCAGTGAACATCTGCTTGCTTCCCCAACACACATCTTTCCCAAGAACACCATCAGCTGGATCTCCGGGTTAAAAAAAAAAAGCCCTGATTTGCAGCATTTACCAGTTCCCGTGGTGTAAGTACTCCCACCGTGGCCAACTTAAAGTTCCTAATGTGATGACATTCACCATGGAGTTGGGAGGAGGTGTGCACAGCTGGCTGGCATGTGCCGGTACGAGCTGGCTCCGGGGCACCACCACTAAGTCTGTCTTCACTGTGAGAACCCGAGTACTTTGTCCTGGCTTCAGCTGGAGCTGGTAAGTCCAAAGGGCTGTGAGCAGAGTCTGATGTAATTGCTACCGTCTGCTGCAAGGGGCAGCTGGTCTTCGCAGTTTTGCTATCTGTGTGTACTCATAGCTAATGCAGGAAATGGTAATTGTAGCCTCAAATTACTGTCACTCGGAGCCCAGAGCAGACATGATATTCAAAGGGCAGAGATGGCTCCAACACGCTAATATTTACCATTTGTCATGGACCGCATGAAAGGATGTGAGGCCTCTGAAGCCGCTGCTGTCTCCTTTGCTGGTTCTGGTTTTGTTTTGTTTTGATCACTGAGAAAAGCAGACTTATGTTGTGAAACAAGTGGGGGTCTTGGAGCCAGACTGTCTGGGATCAAATCCCAGTACTGTCATGTAACAGTTGTGTGACCTTGGGCCAGTTAGCCAACCTCTCAGTTGCTCGGTTTGCTCCTCCGTAAAGTGTGCGTATTCATGAATACATTGCAGACTGTCATGAGAATTAGCTGTGACGTGTGTCATGTGCCTAGGATAGGGCCTGGCAAAGAAGAGCAGCTCAACGAATAGGAGCTAAGTTACGGCTATTCCTGGGAGGAAGGTGCTGCCCACGTGGCCTTTCTGAAGCTGTTCTTTATCCAGGAGTTTAGAAACTAGCTGAGAATCCATCCTTATTTGTACAGGGGACAGGGTAGACAGTTTTCATATGGCAAATTTCAAACATTTCATTTCTTCCTCAAAGTGATCTTTTCTACACAAAGTTCTTTCCTATTAACCCATCATGTGAAAGAAGCTGGGTGGAGTTTTGTTTTGGTTTTTTTTTTTTGCCAAATTTGGAAGCTATCTTTGGGATGCTTATATAAAATATAAAATAGATGGTTACATGCCACTTAGAGGCCTGGCCGTAAAATATGAAAGGCTCAGGGATGGTGGAGCCACACAGTGGAAGGAGCCTGGATGCCTGAGTTTCCTTTTGAGGAGAACAATGCAGGAAAGCAGGCCAACCAGAAATATCCACTGTGGATTTTCTGCGAGTGAGAAATAGGCCTTTTCTGTGTTAAGCCATTGAGAGGTGAGCTATTCTCTTATAGCAACTAGCATTAGCCGACACTGACTAATAGCAATCGTATAAGTAAAACACACTCTGAGAAGCCTAGGAACCACTCAAAGAGACGGTCAGTGATAGTCCAAGCAGCTAAACTGAGGTCCAAGAAGAGCTGCCACATTCCTCCGTTGTCTTAGATGTACAGCAGCAGTAAAAAGATCTGGGCAGAGGAACCCTAACGTGAAAGACACAGGGTTGAATCCAGTTACGGTTTGTGCCAAGCCACACCAGGTGTATCAGCTAATTTAGAATAAAACACAAAGGTCTTTTCATCATCCTGAGTTCTCTCCTGCTGTTCAGTCTGAGGGGAACTAAGGTTGGCAGACATGAGGCTTGCGTGGAGTTGATGATATTCAGCTCTGTGTGGATTATACGTGTCCCCAGCCCGTGGGAGAATTGCAACCCTCTCCAGTGTTGGCCTGGCAGGTTCCTTTGGCCTCCTATGCGGGCGTGAACTAACCATGCAGGTGGGTTCTCAGGAATGCCTTCGAAGAATCTGCTATTTTCATGCACTCTGGGGGGAGGGGAGGAAAGCTTCAGTGCTAAAGGCCTCTAAGAAGAGTGTCCCTGAGAAGTAGAGTCCCCAGCATCTCCTTTCTCTCACCAATCCTCTTCGTTCACTTCAACGCTCTCCCTCCCTATAGGCCCAGGAACGTATAGAACCTGCACAGACAAAAAACAGAGGCCTACTTTCAAATTGCTACTGACCCCACAAAACTCTTCCCAGCATGTTAAAAATCTGTCTATCCTTTTGTGCCCTCTCCTCATTGCCTGGACCATATTCTTCAGTTATCTGGAGTTGGTACCTCAAGATTGCAGTTGTCTCCTGGACCCTCCTTCTGTGCAGTTTATTCAGTGCCAAGCCCTGGTAGTTCTCCCTTTGCAGATTCCTCCTGGGTCCTTCTTCCTAACTTCCACTCCTGCCGCCTCCGTGGGCCTTGAGCTTTCTCACCTGGGCTGTTGCAACCACCTCCTTACTGGCCCCCCTGCTTCCAGCATCCCTCTCCCACCTCTTCCCACCCAGGCACCCTGCAGGCTGTACTCTTTATTGTACCCCCAAAGCACAATGCTCCCAGCTCCTCGTGAGTCTGCTTGAAAACTTTCCACGTCTTTCTTGGCCGTGACCCTGATTGTCAATGATTTTCTGATGGAATCAGAGCATCCTTTGTTCCAAAGTTTTCTCATTATTTTCTTTCCATGGGATTGTAGAAAACATCTCCCGTCAGGCACACCCTACTGTTTTTGTGAAAATTATAGGCTGCAAATAACTGCTTAAGTCAACTGCCAGAGGAGGTACTCTCTTCAGAGGGAAAATTCCAGCTGTTGAACAAGTTTATGGGCTTTATTTTTAGAGCAAAGAGTTCATCAAGTGAAGAAGAGAATTTTCCAGGTGCCCCAGCTCCATTCTTATTGTAAAGCACATGTGTTTGAGTGGGCTACTTCTTTCAAGGGCAAATTTATGACCCCAGTACATATCCACCTCCTCTTTGGGCCCCTTCTGCAGCCTTACAGTAGACACTTTGGAGAACACACAGAGAGAAACAAAGACAAGAGAGGAGAGAGGGCCTGAAGAAGGGGCCACACCCCACCCCACTCCTCCTGAGATCTGATGAGTTCCCTGCCTCAGGCTCTGAGTTGATGCTTTGTCCTAGGATAATGTCTGGCTTAAGCCAGTTTGTTCCCTGAATCTGAACAGTCTCAAGTGAGACCAATCGAAGACCAGCTTCCTCCCCTTGCACACTTGTAGGGAGAAGAGGGTGCCCAGAAGAAGCTGCCCGAGATCTGTGCTCAATCCAGGCCAGCCTCTTGCCCCTGGGACAGCCTGCCTTCCCACAAAGCATCTGGGACACAGCTGAGGAGCCCATGAAGTGTGTGCACCTGTCCCCTCCTCCAGACCTCACCTCCCTCAAATGCCCCTGTGCCTCACTCTGTCCTGTAGATGGTTAGACCATCCTCAGTGGCCACCATTGAGGGAGGCCCCATATTCTAGAACTTGCCCATTGTCAGGCAACCCCATCAAAATTTATCCATCCTGTGTTCTTCTCCCCCCAAATCCTGCAGTCAGCTGATTGAATAAGCTAAGTAACATTTTGGATTTAATGAACAGTAATCACTCAGCATTAACCTAATACCTTGTTATTCAAAATGTGACCACTCACCTTATCTCTGATAAAGGAGGCAAGAATATACAATGGAGAAAAGACAGCCTCTTCAATAAGTGGTGCTGGGAAAACTGGACAGATACATGTAAAAGAATGAAATTAGAACACTTCCTAACACCATACACAAAAATAAACTCAAAATGGATTAAAGACCTAAATGTAAGGCCAGACACTATCAAACTCTTAGAGGAAAACATAGGCAGAACACTCTATGACATAAACCACAGCAAGATCCTTTGTGATCAATTTCCTAGAGAAATGGAAATAACAAAAATAAATAAATGGGAACTAATGAAACTTAACAGCTTTTGCACAGCAAAGGAAACCATAAAAAAGATGAAAAGACAACCCTCAGAATGGGAGAAAATATTTGCAAATGAAGCAACTGACAAAGGATTAATCTCCAAAATATACAAGCAGCTCATGCAGCTCAATATCAAAAAAACAAACAACCCAATGCAAAAATGGGCAGAAGATCTAAATAGACATTTCTCCAAAGAACATATACAGATTGTCAACAAACACATGAAAAGATGCTCATCACTAATCATTAGAAAAATGCAAATCAAAACTACAATGAGGTATCACCTCACACGGGTCAGAATGGCCATCATCAAAAAAATCTACAGACAATAAATGCTGGAGAGGGTGTGGAGAAAAGGGAACCCTCTTGCACTGTTGGTGGGAATGTAAATTGATACAGCTACTATGGAGAACTATGGAGGTTCCTTAAAAAACTAAAAATAGAACTGCCATATGACCCAGCAATCCCACTACTGGGCATATACCCAGAGAAAACCATAATTCAAAATGAGTCATGTACCACAATGTTCATTGCAGCACTATTTACAATAGCCAGGACAGGGAAGCAACCTAAGTGTCCATTGACACATGAATGGATACAGAAGATGTGGCACATATATACAATGGAATATTACTCAGCCATTAAAAGAAACTAAATTGAGTTATTTGTAGTGAGGTGGATGGACCTAGAGCCTGTCATACAGAGTGAAGTAAGTCAGAAAGAGAAAAACAAATACCGTTATGTTAACACATATATATGGAATCTAAAATAAACTGGTTCTGATGAACCTAGGGGCAGGACAGGAATAAAGACACAGATGTAGAGAATGGACTTGAGGATACCGGGAGGCGGAAGGATAAGCTGGGATGAAGTGAGAGTGGCATGGACATATATACACTACCAAATGTAAAACAGATAGCTAGTGGGAAGCAGCCGCATAGCACAGGGAGATCAGCTCAGTGCTTTGTGACCACCTAGAGGGGTGGGATAGGCAGGTTGGGAGGGAGGGAGACGCAAGAGGGAAGAGATATGGGGATATATATATGCATATAGCTGATTCACTTTGTTATACAGCAGAAACTAACACACCATTGTAAAGCAATTATACTCCAATAAAGATGTTTAAAAAATAAAAAGAATGATGTGTAAACTCAAAACAACAACAACAACAAATGTGGCCACAGACCAGCAGCAGCAGCACCACTTGAGAACTTGTTAGAAATACAGAACCTCAGGCTCACCCCAGACCTTCTGAATCAGACTCTCCAGTTTAACAAGATCCCCAGGTGATTCTAATGCACATTAAAGTCTGAGAAGCAGTGAGATTTAAGCGACATTTTGTCCCTTTCAGCAGATTACTTTTAATGTGAGACATTTCATGTTAATGATGCTGGTGGTTTGGCATTTTCACACTTTTACTAAGGTTTTTCACAAATATGAGCTTCTGTGGTTATCAGAGCAGCTAGATTATGAGTTCCTGGAGGTGCCAGGACCCGAGGAATTTCTCCAGCCCCCCTCAGGCCTGGCATGTGACCCCAGTTTAATAAGTAGCTGAACAAATGAATAAATTTAGGGGCCCCTGAGGGAGTGAACAGCAGACATCATTTCCATTTTGCACATGAGGAAACTAAGGCTCAAATAGGTTGAGACTTGCTCTAGCTTAGGTCGTAAGTGTCAGAACTGAAATTCCATCACTAGCTTCTAACTTCCCATCTCCAAGTGATGGAGGCTCTTTGATGCTCTGTTTCAGGGAGATTTGTGTGGTCCCAACTCCTCCACCCCACCTCTCCTCCTCATAGCTGTGGTGTCTGCATGGAACGCCCTCCCTGCTCTGGGGCTGGGTGAGCAGAGAACCCCGGGGGCACTCCGCACAGCCCACCTGAGCCTCCATTCTGGCAAGCTGTCACAGGCCTGTGCCCACAGGGTGCTCCCCTCGACACCCAGGTGGCCAGCTGTAGGAAACCATGCCAGAAGCAGTTCCAGGAAAAGGGACTCCGGCTGTTCACCTCCCTTGCCCCTCCCGGCAGGAGTGCGGGCGAGGCTTATTGAGAATGATTTCTGGATTGTGAAGCTGTTAAGTTGGAATCATCTACCCTGAGATGCCCCCTTCCCTCTGAGGGTGCTGGGCCCTGGCCATGCACGTGGAGCAGGTTAGATGTGGCCCGGTACAGAGAGGCACATATTCACTTGCTTGTAGGACCTCTGGGTGAGACCCTCAGGCAGAGTAAGTAATCAGGCAGAAGTGGGGAAATCCCAGACCACAGGAATGCACCGAGCCTCCCACGGGGAATTACTGCAAAGGATAGAAGCAGATGAGGGCTTTGCGGTTCCACTGATTCCCCCAGCCCCAGTCCTGGGCCTCACAAATGGGGCGCACAGACAAGGAAGGAGCCAGGAGGGTAGATGTCAACCTTCATCCTTTCCCACAGCGGCAGCCCATCACCTCGTGCCTTCCTGAAATCAATTCAGCTTGTTCTCAGGTGGAAGCCTGCCTCGATCTCTGGCTTGCAATGCAGACCAACCCCAGTGGGGTTGGGTATGGTCACCCCCTACACAGTGTGGCTTAGGTGCCCTGGCCACCCAAAGCACCGAGGAAAGGTAAAATCACTAGTGAGAGTTGGCACTCTTTGAGCACTTTCTACACCTGGCACCTACTAAACACTTTACCTGCATCAAGTCATCTGATCCCCACCCCAGACCAAAGAGATAGGAAGGCCCTGTGATTATCCCCATTTTACAGATGAAGCAAAAGAAGCCCAAAATAGCCACGTGATTGCTCAAGCTCACACACTTGTGAGTGGAAGACCCCTTTTAACCACATCTCGGGGTTAGTGAGTTAGGGGACGACAGCATGGCTTGGAGGTAGAAGGGGTCCCTGTGGCCCTGTATGGTGCAGTAACAGTCTCTGTGCCAAGGTGACAGGCAGACCACACTCAGCCCAGTGCTCTGGGCTCAGGCCTGGAGTGGGGGGCGATGACACTGGAGAGATGATGCCGAGGGGCAGGCCAAGGAGTCTGAGCTTTCCCCACAGATGAAGGGAATCCCTGAAGGGGAGTAGGAATCTGACCCATGGTTCAGGAAGGACCCATGGTTCAATCTTGGGGGCCTGACTGGAGAGGCAAAAGACAGGACTCCTAGAGGCTCAGAGGAGGCTCTTTCGGCAGGGCAGACAGGAGGAGGTGAGGGCTGAACTGGGGCAGAGACAGTGGGGCTGAGTAGGCAGGCCACATCTGAAAGAAATGGCAGAGGTGCAATCAATAGAATGGGACCATTGATCCAATGTCTGCAGTGGTTCCTCTTCTGGGCTGGGGTTTCAGCCCAGAATGGGCACTTCGCTGTCTGTCTTGTCTCTCTGTGGACGTGGGAGTTACTACGGCAGGGAGGAAGTGGGTCAGGGTTGTGTTCAGGTTCCTGGAGTTGGCCCAGGGCCCCCCGCCCCAGCAGGGTGGCACCACTCTTCCCCGAAAGCCTAATGCGTTGGTGAGTGACTTGGGATGGCTCCTCTTGGCTTCGGTGGCCTTTTCAACCCCACCTTCCCACTCCTCCCACCCTCCCCCGCATGGCCTGAGCCATGTCCCTTCACAGGCTGATGTAGACACTGTAGTGTAGCTGCTGGCTGGGCTGCTGCCCAGGAGGGCGTCAGGAGGCTGTGACTGGCGGAGGTGACTTCACCTCTCAGGACTCTCTCTAAAGCCCCAGGGAGTGGATGAAAAGTTTGGATATGGGAGAGATGGCATAAAAATACACGTGTAGATAAAAACAAATTTCTTAAATTACTAATCCATCCGTTCTGTGCTAATCCCTCCTGAAAGAAAACTTTCAACTTGGATAACACAGCCTTTTCTCTCTTGGAACCATTCATACCTGTAATTAGGAAGCTGTGCCTCATTAAAGCCATGGCCCTGGATTACAAAGCTGGAAGGCCTGGCTTGACCAGGGTGTAGCTTTCTGGGGCTAAAATCAGGTTCACGTGCCCTTACCCTTGTGCAGTCCTGTTTCCCTGGGCTGCATGGCTCCCTCTTTACATTTCCTGGCTTTTACTTGGTCAAGTAGATGCCTGTCGTGATTTATTCTTTAATTCCTAGCACCATTAACTGTGCCAGTTACCCAGAAACAGTTGCAAGAGTCTGTTTTCCAAGGCTTTGTGGTAGATGTAGCTTGGACCCCTTGTCACCTGGTGGTGTGTTTCCACCTTGAAACACGACTCTCACTGTTGAGAAGACATTTTGACAGAACCGTCTTCCTTTCCTCAAGACAGAGGCTGTTTCCTACAGGGAAAAGTGACCTTCAGTCTTACCTAGCTCCCAGATCCTGGACATCCATCAGATCCTCGTCAGGGAGAGAAGCAGGACTGAGCGCAATCACTGAGAAAACTTAGGGAGAGCTGCTCAACTCTACAACCCCCTACCATGCACATGGTTGGTGTACTGACTTAGACAGCTGGGGTTTTTTTTGTTTTTTTAATCTTTTTTTTAAACATCTTTATTGGAGTATAATTGCTTTACAATGATGTGTTTCTGCTGTATAACAAAGTGAATCAGCTATACATATACATATATCCCCATATCCCCTCCCTCTTGCGTCTCCCTCCCACCCTCCCTATCCCACTCCTCTAGGTGGTCACAAAGCACCGAGCTGATCTCCCTGTGCTATGCGGCTGCTTCCCACTAGCTAGCTATTTTACGTTTGGTAGTGTATATATGTCCATGTCACTCTCTCACTTTGTCCCAGCTTACCCTTCCCCCTCCCCATGTCCTCAAGTCCATTCTCAAATCTGTGTCTTTATTCCTGTCCTGCCCCTAGGTTCTTTAGAACCTTTTTTTTTTTTTTATTCCATATATATGTGTTGACAGCTGGGGTTTTAATGAGCACCTTTATATGGGCCCGCGGGTAGGTGGTGGTCTGGCTTTCAAGAAGAAGAAGGTGAGCTTACTGCTGACCTAAGCACCTCCAGAATCTCCTGTACAGCCACAGAGGGTAGATAACATTTCCCACAGGGGCCATTCTCTGATCTCATTGGTTATCATTTCTTTTTTTTTTTTTTTTTTTTGCGGTATGCGGGCCTCTCACTGTTGTGGCCTCTCCCGTTGTGGAGCACAGGCTCCGGACGCGCAGGCTCAGCGGCCATGGTTCATGGGCCCAGCCGCTCCGCGGCATGTGGGATCTTCCCGGACCGGGGCACGAACCCGTGTCCCCTGCATCGGCAGGCGGACTCTCAACCACTGCGCCACCAGGGAAGCCCTGGTTATCATTTCTTTACACCTTAATGTGAATGAGTCTGCTACTTCCTGAGGAGTAGTGTGTAAACCTCTCTCATGGTAGACAGTTGGCTTCGTTTCCTCTTCAAGAGGTTTCAGGCATCTGTAAGAGGAATCTTGTCCAACAAAGAGTCTTTCCTGATATTGTGATAGAAAGGCAGTCCCTGATTTTATCTATGTAAAAGGTTAAAAAGGGATATAGACCCATGGGTCTGAAACCTTAAATTACAAATACGGGATTTGGGTTGTGGAAAGCTCCAGATTAGGAAGAATGGCCTCTGAGGCCATTTACCCCAAGCTCCTGCCAGCATGACAGTCCCCTAGTAGCAGTGTTTCTCAGCCTATTTAGACATTCCCCCCTAACTGCTGCCTTCTGTGAAATTTGAGTATCACAGATACATCATATATCTGTTTGTGTACTATGGCCCTTTGGAGGGCCACAGCCATTATAATAGCTAAGACTTTTTGTCCCCCAAGCACTGATTTTATCCTGTTGGTGTGTATCCCTCTCACTGAGAAAGCTTTCTCTCTAGCCTATCCGTGAGCAGTAGCTATGCAGCTTCTGCTTGGATGTCACAAGTGTCAGGGACCTCACTACCTGTCTCCTTCTCAGGGTAGCCTTGGAATACTGCTCAGCAAGAGAGAACTATTGATATGCACAACTTGAATGACTCTCCAGAGAATTATAGCATGTGAAAAAAGCCAGTCCCAAAAGGTTACATACTGTATGATACCATTTATATTATGTTTTTGAAATGATAAAATGTTAAAAATGGAAACCAGGTTAGTAGTTGCCAAGGATGAGGTGTGGTTATAAAAGGGCAATGAGAGGGATTCTGTGGCTCTGGGGCTGTCCTGTATCTTGACTGTAGGGGTAGATACAGTAACCTACACATGTGATAAAACTGCGTTGAGTTGAAGACACACACACACACACACACACACACACACACACACACACACAAGTACGAGTCAAAATAGAGAAATCTGATGGACTGTATGATTGTCGGTATCCTGGCTGTGATATTGTGCTATAGTTTTACAAGATGTTAGCGTTGAGGGTTATGGGATGAAGGGCACAGAGAATCTCTGTATTTCTTAAAGTTTCATGTGTATCTACAATTAACTCAAAACACAAAGTTTAATTTTAAAAATAGCTAACTTTGAAAATAGAAATTAAACAAATTAAAGAGCCTATGTTTTCATTTTACAAATCTGGGATTTGTTTTTCCCTTTGGAATTTTCTTAGGGCCCACATCGATTGTCAGAGTCAGTCAGATTGACTTAAAAGACATGCAAATGAGCCCACTTGTGTACCAGAGGCAGCAAGAGTGTGCATCCCAGTGTCCTAGAGGTGGGGGCGGGGGGCCGTGTTTGCTGGGTGGGTCAGTGGAACTGTTCAGACACGCAGGAGATTCCCTCCCTCCCCATGGAGCCCCAAGGGGAGGGACGGATGGGGAGAGGTAATGGGGGGCAGGAGAGGATGCTCCCATATTCCCCCTGGGAAATAACCTTCAAAGGAAGAACAGGGGCAGGAAGGGAAGGCACTCAAGCTGCTACATGAAGAAGGAGCCAGGCAGAAGCTGAAAGCCCACAGAACCTTCAGTCAGGGAAGTGCCTAGACCTGCTCAGGAATGTGGGAGGGGGTTCGGGCAGCCCAGAGCTAGTCTCTGTGGATTGCACCTGCCCTGCCCCTGCCCCTTCTCACATGGCAGGGACATGCACCACTTCTGCACCAACTTGGAGGTCAGGGGTGCAGAGGCTCTGCCTAGCGCAGAGCAGAGCTTGGCTGCAGCCCATCCAGAAAGGGTTTTTTTTGAAGCAGACTCTGAAGGGGCTCATAGATCAGTTGGATCAACAGTCCCCTACCAAAGTCATTTGTTTTGAAAACTCTGTGTAATCCATTTCATTCTTATAGCTGGCTGAGGTTGCAAATGCAGTGGCCCAAAGTCACTGCAGCCCCCGCTCATTTTAGCAGCTGAGCTCCTTGATATGAGGTGGGGCCTTTCCCCAGGAAGACCCCCCCCCCCCCAGGTTGATCCAGGTGACTCAGACCCATCCCTCTGGCCTTACAGACAAGCCCCGTTTCTTGGGTCCAGGGCCGGCTGAAGCGGACTGCTGCCTGGACCCACAGAAGGGATTTGCATCGCCTACGTGCCCTTCTGTTGCCAGGACACAGCTGAGGTGCTTTTTAAGCACCTGAAAGCACCTTGGTCGATGTGGAATCACTGCCTAGGCCCTCAGTGAAAGGAAGATGTGGATTTGGTGATGGGGGCCAGGCCCTGTGCTGAGCTCTTCACAGACACTCAGACACAAACACACACACACACACACACACACACAGAGCCTCCCCATTGCCCCACTCTGACTTTGTCCTCCGTTCTCCTGCAGACGAGGCTTACAGAGATGAAGGAACTTACCCAGGGTCCCAGCACTGGCCGTGCTCACCCTGAAACTTAGGTGTGTCCAACTTCAGAGCGGAGCTCTACACAACACGGCCATCTGCTTTCTATTCACAGGTCCCACTCTGCAGGGCCTCTTCTCACCCCTCTCTGTACCCGGTGAGGCAAGGCAGGTGGGGATTATGATCCCCTCAATAGAGAGGAGCTCAGATCTCAGAGAGGGCGACGTGTCCAGAGACCCCCAGACTTGGCAGCAGAACTGCTCTCTGCGGCTGGCTTCAGTGTCCTTCCACCTAAACCACGAGACCCCTCCTGTGACCTGGGAGACTTGTGTGACTGAGGACACGTCTACAGAGCAGGAAGCTGGCTCTCATGGGAATCAATGTCCTTGTGACCCCAGTATTTGCTGTCACTGGTACTCAATAACAGTGGTTCCCTCAGCTGCTTTGGTGCCCAGAGAAAGTTCCATAACACCTTTGGTACAGGTGTCCGTCTGGCCCTGCACAGCCCAGCCCCGGCACTACCCTGGCAGATCCTGGTCTCCTGATTGCCCGCCACAGCCCATTGCACAGAGATGCCAGGGTGGAGCAAGAAGGGAAAAGAGGAAAATCCTAGAAACCACTGGATTTACACCAACAAAAATGGGGAGTGGAGCAGGGGAGTGTAGGGATGGGATAAGGCTATTTTCTGGTCTTTTCCTGGGGGGAGGGGTGGGTCCTCCGGCCGGAGTTATAGCACACCCAGGTTCTGGCTCCACCTCTGGCACTGACCCATGTTGTCTCCGCATTCTTGGGCATATCGGAGTGCAAGTGCTGCCCTGACGAAGGGGTGCTCTTAGGGGTAGCAGAGAGGGACCTGGCCCGAGGGCTCTGAGCTCCTGTTCCCGTTTCAGCTAGCATTGTTCCACCTCTGTCTGATCATACAAGGGCGCCCACCTAAGATTGCTGTTGAGGGGATTCCACACCTGAAGCTGGTTGAAAGCTACCAGCTGGGTGGTCTGAGTGCTGCACGATGGCAGCAGACCTCTGCTCTCCAGAACCGAGTGTAAGAGCCAGGAGAAATAAGAAGTAAGGACAGTTCCTGCAGGAGGGGGGAGTGGGCCAGGGAAAGGGAGAGGAGGCGACAAAGAAGAACTGTGTGTCCACAGAAGCTGCTGACAGCCCTGATCACTGACTGGACTGGTGCCAAAGCTCTGGGAAGATAACCTGGACTCAGCCCAAGGAAGACATGGTTGTGATGCCCTGGACTTCCTCTTCAATTACTATAAGATGTGCTCTGGTGACAACATGTTGCTGAAAACCAGAAATGACCAGCAGAGAGGGCCTGCAGCCCAGGTATGTGGGACTTCTCCCAGCCTGGGCAGAGTGCAGTCTCCATTCTGCAGGCTCCAGGCGCCATGCCGGAGGGAATGGTACAGTGTGGTTTTGTCTTTGTTGTGAACAATTTCAGAAGGCCCAGAGCAGAGCAAAAGCTGAAAATCAATTCTCTTCTCTTCCGAATCTCTGTGTAAGCATGCTAATTGAGCGGGCAGGGATCAGCAGTCTGTTTTTCTCTTTTAAATTCCTAACATTTCTCATTCATGTTTGCTCGACTTGAAGACGGCACTGTGTCAGGCCTGACACAGTGCCGTCTGGGTCTGTCTGTCGGTTGGTCCGTCCACCTGAAGTTCTATGCTGCCTGTCCCCAAGCTTCTCGCACTGTTAATAGCAGTTGGTACCTTCTGGGCAGTTTGACCATGTAAACTGGCTGTCTGAGGGATCTGTCGATTGGTGTGTGAGCACAGAGGGAATTTTGTTTCCTTCCTCTTTCCAGGCACGTGGCTGCTCCTCCACATTTTTCATTTGTGCGGACAGTCAGGAGCATGGTGTGCATTTGCATCATGCTGTCATTTACAAGGACACGTGGCCTTGGACCTCGGACGAGTTACTTGTTTCTTTGGAGACTCAGTTTCCTCACCTGGAGAGATGCATTCCAGTTTATGGACTGCCTGGGAGAGGCCACAGGAGTGGAGAGCCTGAGCCCCATCACAGCTGAGCTGAGGTGTGGCCTGGCCTGGTCCCAAGGAGGCTGGCATTCCAGGGCACCTTCCAAGATCCCCGACTGTCAGGACAATGACATTGCTGTTGTTCAAACATGAGTGATTATTACAGGTACTGCATCTCTCCACCCTGGCCACCCACAGGGGTCACAAGGCAGGGCCAGACGGGGCCAGAGCACAGGGGCCTGATATCCCTAAGTGACCCCTTTGCTCACTACACAACATCTGCCTCTCTTCCAAGAGGCCTGTATGGCTGGGTATCTAATGGCTGATGAAGTAGCTGGCCCTTGCGGGCCTCTTCCTGAGGGTTCAAGGTTTCTTGATTCACAGGCTCCTTGCAGGCATGTGTTTTCATGGTCTGGCTCCCCGCAAACTTTCCCTTTGCCCTTATGTCTCTTTAACTCCCCATTGTGCCAAAAGTCTTGATGACAAAGCCCAACAATGTTTTTTTCACTGGCCAGTCGATTGGCTATTCTTTCAGCTACTGTAAATTTGCAAAATTCCCTCTTCAATAGGTCCTTTGGGGCCTGGAGCCATTTTGAATGGTAGCAAGTGGGAGAGGTGGAATATCAGAGAGAGAGAGAGAATGAATGAGGGGGACAGCTCTAGGGGTGGCGCCAGGGGCCCCTGAGCTACACATGCTCCCTTATCCTCTCTCTCTCTCCCTTTTTTACTTAAAAAATGGGACAAACCACAATGTAACAACCATAACAAAAATGTTGCTTTAATCACTCCTAATCCCATCAGTCAAGCAAATCAACTGTTTATAATTTTGGCTTCCAGAGCTGGTCTGTAAGTAAACATTTTTCTAAACAGCTGTAATTGGAACACAATTTTGCATCCTGTGTTCCCCTTCTCTGCTAAGCCTGGCCTCACATTGCTACACAGTCTTCATAAGTATCATTTTTAATGGCGCACTCAATTGTGGCCTCTGGAATTTACTTGTCGTCCCCATAAATGGCCATCACGTCATTACTTGTAAGAGCTAAAATTATCTGGGAAACAAGTACCTAGGTTATTCTATAATTTCTCAAGGTAACTGAATTCTAGAAGTATCTGGCCTTAACATGCTTCTTTGGGAAGGCACATCACTGTTCCAAGCTTGGAGCTGTTCTCCATGCCTCCTGTGTAAATAAATTTTACATTTTTGGAGGAGGCTCCAGCCCAGACCCCTTTGTCAAGAGCACAGCCACAGGTCATTCTTTGCACGGTGACTTTTTTGAGTATGAATTCGCCTTGATGGAAGAGAGCTCTTCCGTCAACATTACCATCATCATCACCATACTAAGAGCTGCCGTTTATTGAGCATTTACCCTGTGCCAGGCACTGTGTTTTACATCATTATTTTGTTTAATCCCATGACTTGCTACTGCTTTTATCCTCAGCTACAGATGAGCAAACTGAAGCTCAGGATGCTGAAGTGGCTTGTCTGAAGTCTAATAGCTCTCAAGTGTCAGAGGCCTTGTCCAGCCCCACACCCCCGGGAGGCATCCCTCCAGGATGGGTGAGCCTTTGCACCATCTACCTCCTCACGTGAGGGCCTTTCATCCAGGGCAGAGTTTGTCTAGAGCTCCTAAGGTGGGCTGCTGGGCCCAGGGAACCTACTGTCTTAGTCCATTTTGGCTGCTATAACAAAATACCACAGACTTGTGGCTTCCAAACAACAGAAATTTATTTCTCACAGTTATGGAGGCTGGGAGGTCCATGATTTATGGCACTGGCAGATTCGGTGTCTAGTGAGGGCCTGCTTTGGTGTAACCTCACATAGCATAAGGGCAAGGGAACTGTCTGGAGTCCCTTCTGTAAGGGCACTAATCCATCCTGAGAGCTCCACCCTCATGACTTAATCACCTCCCAAAGACCCTTCCTCCTAACATCACTTTGGGCACTAGGTTTCAACATATGAATTTGGGGGACACAAACATTCAGTCTATAGCACTATTACAATGAACCTTTCTCTAGAAGGGAAAGGAGACCTTCTCCCACCCCACAGGAGCCCTGGGCAGGAGGGAGTGCCTGGTGAAGATAGAGCCGGGAGGCCATGATTACTTTATAGAAATCGAGGCCCAGAGACGCCCAGAGCTGGGAAGGGCCTCACCCAAGGTCACGGGGTGAGTCACTGGCACAGCCAGCACCCACAGGAGGTGGGTCTCCTGACTCTGTCCTCCTCACTGGGAAGTGATTTCAACAGACTACACCTCAAACTGAAGGAGAGGCTTTGGAATAGTCTAACCTCTCAGTTCTCAGAACATGCTGGTGCTGTCACATAGACAGTGCAGGGCAGGAACAGGAGAGAAGGCAGTGACTGGTGGCAAACAACATCGACTCAGATATGTTGGAAACACAACCCTGACTTGACTTGTCAGACTTACTAAAAAAGCTCCAGCCGAAGGGATTGCCAAAAAGGTGGGGCTCTTTGCTCTTCTCAGTCTTCCACAGGCAGCAAAACCCCCTGAGAGGGACCTTTACTATGACCACAACCTTTCCTGGGCAAAATTAAAGCTGCTATAGGAAGAGAGACAGCTTCATTCACTGATTCTTTCAACAGTTATTTATTGAGAGTTTCTGTGCCAGGTAATGGGGATAATGGGGGAATAAGACCAACTTCCTGTCCTTATGGAACATCCTCTTTGGTGGGGAGAATAAACTAGTAAACAAGATACTTCCTGAAGATAAGTGCTTTGAAGGAGGAGGGAGGTGTGGTGAGGACAGTGGGTGGAGGTGAGAGTAGGAAACCAACTTGGAGGGAGTTGTCAGAAATGGACGGCCCTTCTGGGGAAGAGGCGTGTGTGCTGAGACCCAGCAGAAGCTGCTCAGATCTGGGGGCAGAACACTCAGGCTCTAAGGTGGGAAACAGCTGGGGGAGTTGCCGGAACAGAAAGAGGGACAACGGGAAGAGGTTATTTTAGGTTCAGCATTAGTGCTGTTTAGAGCAAAGGGAGAACCCGCTGGAATTCCTGGCCTGTCTCCCCTTCCTCAGTCATCCACCTGGGCTGTATTCCTCCCTTGCCTCTGTACGTCACTCCAGATTGTCCCCTCATGGGCTCTGTGTGCACGCTCCAAGGAGCAGTGTGTGGTTGGGCACTAGTGCAGACAGTAGCCCTTCAAGATGCACTGCTCCCTCCAGATTCTCAGTTCTCTCAGTCTGATGGCTTGTGTACATCTCTGATTGCTGCCTCCTCATTAGAGGCTGTTAACAGATCAAAACAGCTTTTCTTGGACTTTGTAAAGTAATAAGTCATGTTATGTTTAGCTTTTGGTTACTAGGCGGAGTGCTAGGGTTTGCAAAAAGCCAGCCTGTGGTTATTTAATTGGAGAAACCTGCTCTTGTTAAGGACTCAGCTCAACAGCCATTAGTTCCGGGAGAGACAGACCTGAACCGGCCGTGCCTACTCATTTGCTGGTTCCTGATGGACACTAACTGACTCCCAGATCTCACTGCCCATGGGCAGGGCTGATCCAGGTGTGCCCTGCACTGAGGCTCTGCTGCTGGGGTCTGGGCCTGGCTCAGCACTGACTGAGGAGAACCCCTGCCATCCCATCTCCTCTTCTCCTGAGGCTACAGACAGGGCAGGGGAAGGGAGTGCCCTGGGGGCTAATAGTGGACCCCCACCCCCATGGCTCTGACTCTGTGCTACCACCTCAACAATGAGGCACTCCCAGGCATAAACGATATGCCCCATCTGAGTCCCCTGCGGGATTCGAGGCCTTTAATGAAGCCCACAGTACACAGCCTCGTGTCTGCCAATTTTCTGGGTATGGTCTCATCTACTTCCTTTTTTTTTTTTTTTTGCCTTGTTTCAGATTTTTTTTTAAATAGATCTTTATTGGAATCTAATTGCTTCATAATACCGTGTTAGTTTCTGTTGCACAACAAAGCGAATCAGCCATATGCATACACATGTCCCCATATCCCCTCTCTCTTGAGCCTCCCTCCCATCCTCCCTATCCCACCCCTCTAGGTCATCTCAAAGCACGGAGCCAATCTCCCTGTGCTATGCAGCTGCTTCCCACCAGCCAACTATTTTACATTCGGTAGCGTCTATATGTCAATACTACTCTCACTTCTCCCCAGCTTCGCCCTCCCACCCCATGTCATCGAGTTCATTCTCTATGCCTACCTCTTTATTCCTGCCCTGCAACTAGGTTCATCACTACCATTTTTTTTTTTTTTTAGATTCCATATATATGCATTAGCATACGGTATTTGTTTTTCTCTTTCTGGCTTACTTCACTGTGTATGACAGACTCTAGGTCCATCCACCTCACTACAAATAACTCAATTTCATTTCTCTTTATGGCTGAGTAATATTCCATTGTATATATCTGCCACATCTTCTGTATCCATTCATCTGTCAATGGACACTTAGGTTACTCCCATGTTGTCCTGGCTATTGTAAGTAGTGCTGCAATGAACATTGTGGTGCATGACTCTTGTTGAATTATGGTTTTCTCAGGGTATATGCCCAGTAGTGGGATTGCTGGGTCATATGGTAGTTCTATTTTCAGTTTTTAAAGGAACCTCCATACTGTTTTCCATAGTGGTTGTATCAATTTATATTCCCACCAACAGTGTAGGAGGGTTCGCTTTTCACCACACCCTTTCCAGCGTTCATTGTTTCTAGCTTTTTTGATAATGGCAATTCTGACTGGCGTGAGGTGATACCTCATTGCAGTTTTGACGAGCATTTCTCTAATAATCAGTGATGTTGAGCATCTTTTCATGTGCCTCTTGGCCATCTGTATGTCTTCCTTGATGAAATGTCTATTTAGATCTTCCGCCCATTTTTTAACTGGATTGTTTGGTTTTTTGATATTGAGCTCCATGAGCTGTTTGTACTTTGGAGGTTAATCCTTTGTCTGTTGTTTCATTTGCAAATGTTTTCTCCCATTCTGAGAGTTGTCTTTTTGTCTTGTTTATGGTTTCCTTTGCTGTGAAAAAGCTTTTAAGTTTAATTAAGTCCCATTTATTTATTTTTGTTTTCAGTTCTGTTACTCTAGGAGGTGGGTCAAAAAATATCTTGCTGTGGTTTAGGTCAAAGAGTGTTTTGCCTATGTTTTCCTCTAAAAGTTTTATAGTGTCTGGTCTTACATTGAAGTCTTTAATCCATTTGGAGTTTATTTTTGTGTATGGTGTTAGGGAGTGTTCTAATTTCATTCTTTTACATGTAGCTGTCTAGTTTTCCCAGCACCACTTATTGAAGAGGCTGTCTTTTCTCCATTGTATGTTCTTGCCTCCTTTGTCGTAAATTAGGTGATCATATGTACGTGGGTTTATCTCTGGGCATTCTATCCTGTACCATTGATCTATATTTCTGTTTTTGTGCCAGTACCATACTGTCTTGATTACTATAGCTTTGTGGTATAGTATGACGTTGGGAAGCCTGAATCCTCCAACTCTGTTTTTCTTTCTCAAGATTGCTTTGGCTTTTCAGGGTCTTTTATGTTTCCATACGAATTGTAAGATTTTTTGTTCTAATTCTGTGGAGAATGCCATTGGTAGTTTGATAGGGATTGCATTGAATCTGTAGATTGCTTTGGGCAGTATAGTCATTTTCACAATATTGATTCTTCCAATCCAAGAACATGGTATATTTCTCCATCTGTTTATGTCATCTTTGATTTCTTTCATCAGTGTTTTATAGTTTTCTGAGTACAAGTCTTTTGCCTCCTTAGGCAGGTTTATTCCTAGGTGTTTTATTCTTTTTGTTGCAATGGTAAATGGGAGTGTTTCCTTAATTTCTCTTTCTGGTTTTTCATTTTTGGTGTATAGGAATGCCAGAGATTTCTGTGCATTAATTTTGTATCCTGCAACCTTACCAAATTCAATTCATTGGTTAGTTCTAGTAGTTTTCTGGTAGCATCTTTAGGATTTTCTATGTATAGTATCATGTCATTTGGCAAATAGTGACAGTTTTACTTCTTCTTTTCCAATTTGTATTCCTTTTATTTCTTTTTCTTCTCTGATTGCCATGGCTAGGACTTCCAAAACTATGTTGAATAATAGTGGTGAGAGTGGACACCCTTGTCTTGTTCCTCATCCTAGTGGAAATGCTTTCAGTTTTTCACCATTGAGTATGATGCTTGCTGTGGGTTTGTCATATATGGCCTTTATTTTGTTGAGGTAGGTTCCTCTGTGCCCATTTTCTGGAGAGTTTTTATCATAAATGGGTATTGAGTTTCGTCAAAAGCTTTTTCTGCATCTATTGAGATGATCATATTGTTTTTATTCCTTAATTTGTTAATGTGGTGTATCACATTGATCGATTTGTGTATATTGAAGAATCCTTGCATCCCTGGGATAAATCCCACTTGATCATGGTGTATGATCCTTTTAATGTGCTGTTGGATTCTGTTTGCTAGTATTTTGTTCAAGATTTTTGCATCTATGTTCATCGCTGATATTGGTTATAATTATCTTTTTTTGTGATATCTTTTTCTGGTTTTGGTATAAGGGTGATGGTGGCTTCGTAGAATGAATTTGGGAGTGTTTATCCCTTTGCAATTTTTTGGAAGAGTTTGAGAAAGATCGTTGTTAGCTCTTCTCTAAATGTTTGATAGAATTCACCTGTGAAGCCATCTGGTCCTGGACTTTAGTTTGTTGGAAGATTTTTAATTACAGTTTCAATTTCATTACTTGTGATAGGTCTGTTTATATTTTCTAATTCTTCCTGGTTCAGTCTTGGAAAATTGTACCTTTCCAAGAATTTGTCCATTTCTTCATGGTTGTCCATTTTATTGGCATATAGTTGTTTGTAGTAGTCTCTTATAATCCTTTGTATTTCTGCAGTGTCAGTTGTGATTTCTCCTTTCTCATTTTTAATTTTATTGATTTGCGTCCTCTCCCTTTTTTTCTTGATGAGTCTGGCTAAGGGTTTCTCAATTTTGTTTATCTTCTCAAAGAGCCAGCTTTTAGTTTTATTGATCTTTGCTACTGTTTTCTTTGTTACTATTTCATTTGTTTCTGCTCTGATCTTTATGATTTCTTTCTTTCTACTGACTTTGGGTTTTCTTTGTTCTTTTCTCTAGTTGTTTTAAGTGTAGGATTAGATTGTTTATTTGAGATTTTTCTTGTTTCTTCAGGTGAGTTTGAATTGCTATAAACTTCCCTCTTAGAACTGCTTTTGCTGTGTCCCATAGGTTTTGGGTTGTTGTGTTTTCTTTGTCATTTGTTTCAATGTATTTTTTAATTTCTTCTTTGATTTCTTCAGTGATCTCTTGGTTATTTAGTAATGCACTGTTTAGCCTCCATGTATATGTGTTTTTTACAGTTTTTTTCCTGTAATTGATTTTCAATCTCATAGCGTTGTGGTCAGAAAAGATCCTTGATACATTTTCGATTTTCTTAAATTGTCTGAGGCTTGATTTGTGACCCAAAATGTGATGTATCCTGGAGAGTGTTCCATGTGCACTTGAGAAGAAAGTGTATTCTGCCACTTTTGGGTGGAATGTTCTATAAATATCACTTAGATCTATCTGGTCTATTGTGTAATTTAACACTTGTGTTTCCTTATTTATTTTCTGTTTGGATGATCTGTCCATTGGTGTAAGTAGGGTGTTAAAGTCCCCTACTATTATTGTGTTACTGTCAGTTTCTCCTTTCATGGTTGTTAGCATTTGCCTTATGTATCGAGGTGCTCCTATGTTGGGTGCATAAACATTTATAATTGTTATATCTTCTTCTTGGATTGATCCTTTGATCATTATGTAGTGTCCCTCCTTATCTCTTGTAACAGTCTTTATTTTAAAGTCTATTTTATCTGATGTGAGGATTGCTATTCCAGCTTTCTTTTCATTTCTATTTGCATGGAATATCTTTTTCCATTCCTTCACTTTCAGTCTGTATGTGTCCCTAGGTCTAAAGTGGGTCTTGCAGACAGCATATATATTGGTCTTGTTTTTGTATCCATTCAGCCAGTTTGTGTTTTTTGGTTGGGGCATTTAATCCATTTACATTCAAGGTTATTATCAATATGTATGTCCCTATTACCATTTGCTTAATTGTTTTAGGTTTGTTTTGTGTGTCTTTTTCTTGTGTTTCCTGCTTGGAGAAGTTTCTTTAGCATTTGTTGTAAAGCTGGTTTTGTGGTGCTGAATTCTCTTGGCTTTTGTTTTTCTGAAAAGCTTCTGACTTTTCCATCAAATCTGAATGAAATCCTTGCTGGGTAGAGTAATCTTGGTTGTTGGTTTTTCTCTTTCATCACTTTAAGTATATCCTGCCACTCCCTTCTGGCCTGCAGAGTTTCTGCTGAAAAATCAGCTGATAACCTTATGTGAATTCCTTTCTATGTTATTTTTTGTTTTTCCCTTGCTGCTTTTAATATTTTTTCTTTGAATTTAATTTTTGTTAGTCTGATTAATATGTGTCTTGGTGTGTTTTTCCTAGGGTTTATCCTGTATGGGACTCTCTGTGCTTCCTGGACTTGGGTGACTATTTCCTTTCCCATGTTAGGGAAGTTTTCCACTATAATCTCTTCAAGAATTTTTTTCAGGCCCTTTCTTTTTCTCTTCTTCTTCTGGGATCCCTATAATTTGAATGTTGGTACACTTAGTGTTGTCCCAGAGGTCTCTGAGATTGTCTTCAATTCTTTTCATTCTTTTTTCTTTATTCTGCTCCTTGGCAGTTATTTCCACCATTTTTTCTTCCAGCTCACTCATCCATTCTTCTGCCTCTGTTATTCTGTTATTGATTCCTTCTAGTGTATTTTTCATTTCAGTTATTGTGTTGTTTATCTCAGTTTGTTTGTTCTTTAGTTCTTCTAGATCTTTTTTAAACATTTCTTGTATTTTCTCAATCTGTGTTTCCATTCTATTTCTAAGATTCTGGATCATCATTTACTATCATTACTTTGAATTCTTTTTCAGGTAGATTGCCTATTTCCTCTTCATTTATTTGGTCTTGTAGGTTTTTACCTTGCTCCTTCATCTGTGACATATTTTTTTGCCATCTCTTTCTTTTTTTTTTTAATTAGTAGGATTGTGTTCCTGTTTCACTGGTTGTTTTGCCTGAGGCTTCCGACTCTGGAGTTTGTAGGCTACTGGGTAGAGCTGGCTCTTGGTGCTGAGATGAGGAACTCCGTGAGACCTCACTTTGATGAATGTTCCTTGGGGTTTGAGGTTCTCTGTTAGTCCAGTGGTTCGGACTCTGAGCTTCCACCGCAGGAGCTTCCACCTGACCCCTGGCTCGCAAATCAAGATCCCACAAGCTGCATGGGATGGCAAAAAAAAAAAAAAAAGACCAATAACAAAGTAAAAAATAAAATTAGACTAGGAAACTAACAGATATGTTAGAAAGAATGTAAAAATAAAAATACAGATGAATTAACAACCGGAAGGTAGCTCTTGGCTATAGATAGAGGGGCCTAAGCAAGGGCGAGGTTTGGGTGGTGGGTGAGGCCAATGCTTAGGGCCCACAGGGCTGGAAAACGCCCTGGGGGCTGGGGGGGGTGGGACTTAGGCTCAAGGAACAGGAGGGGCCCAGGCGTGCCCCCCACCCTGGTCTTAGATGACAAGGACCTCACCTGGGAGCCCAGCAGGCTTCCTGAGCTCAAGAGGGTGGGGCAAACGCCCTCCTCTCCTCTCCTGCTCCTCCGGTCTGTGGTCTGAGAGGACCCCTCCTGCCTGCCTCTTCTGATCTCCCCGACCTCCCTCCTATGCCTCCAGGACCAATGTGGCTGGTTGGGGGGGTGTTGAAGGGGGGTCCTTGGAGGGCAGGGGACTGGCCTGGGAGCTCAGCAGGCTCCCTGGGCCCCAGTGAGCAGGGCAAACTCCCTCTGCTCCTCTCCCGCTCCTCCTGGATGGCCCCTCCCCTCTGCCACGCCAGATCTCCGGCCTCCCTCCTATGCCCCCAAGACCCATGAGGCCTGGATGGGGCTTTGGAGGGGGGAAGCAGCTTGGGAGCTCAGTAGGCTCCCCTGCCTGAGTGGGCTAGGCGATCGCCCTCTGCTCCTCTCCTGCTCTTCTCAGAGAGTCCCTCCCTCCTGCCTCTCCTTATCTCCCTGGCCTCAGGGGCACTGTTCTTGTCTGGCCTCCACTTCTGCTCCCCTCTTGGTCCCCCTACATCCTACCGGTTCATTCTGGGGTTCCTCCCATCTCCTTGAGGGTCAAAGACCCCAACAGTGGCCAGTAGGCGCCCTAGTTGTGGAGAGATGCTAACTCCACGTCTTCCCACACCGCCATCTTCTCATCTACTTCTTATTCTAATTAAGCCTTTTATTTTGAGATCATTGTAGATCCACATGCAGTTGTGAGAAATAGTACAGAGAGATCCCACATAGCCTTTATCAAGCCTCCTCCAATGGTAACGTCTTGTGAAACTCTAATACAGTATCACAACCAGAATAGTGACCTTGATAGTCAAAATACAGACATAAGGATCCCCATGTTCCCCATAAGGATCCCTCGTATTGCCTCTTTACAGCCACACCCTCTCCCCATCCCTCCACCCCTCCTTTACCATTTGCACAACCATTAAACTGTTCTCCATGTCTGTAATTTTGTCATTTCAAGAACGTTATGTAAATGGACTCACCCAGAATGTACCTTTGGAAATTGGCTTTTCCCACTCAGTGTAATTCTCTGGAGAGTCATGGTTGTTGTGTGTATCAATAGTTCCTTCCCTTTTATCATCAAGTAGTATCCGTGGTACGGATGGGCCTCTGTCTGCTTAACCTTTTACCCATTGAAGGACATCTGGGTTGTTTCCAGTTTTGTGCTACTCTGAATAAAGCTGCTATATACATTCATGTACAGGTGTTGGTGTGAACATACGTCTTCATTCCTCTAGGATAAATGTACAGATGTGAGATTGCTGGGTTCTATGATAGTTGCATGTTTAGTTTTTTAAGAAACTGTTTTTATGAGGGACTGTTCTATTTTACATTCTCACCAGCAATGTATGAGTGATTCAGTTTCTATATATTTTCTCCAGCATTTTGTGTTGTCACTATGTTTTATTTTAGCCATCTGATAGGTACATAGTGATATCTCATTGTGGTTTTAATTTACATTTCCCTAACAGGTAATGGTGTTAAACATCTTTTCATGTGCATATTGGCTATCTTCATATCCTGTTTGGTGAAATATCTTTCCTGGTCTTTTGTCCACTTTCCAATTGGATTGTTTGTTTTTATTTTTACTGTTTGGTTTTGTAATTTGTTTACTTGCAAAGGATACTAGTCCTTTGTCAGATATGTGGTTTGCAAATATTTTCTCCCACTCTATAGCTTGTTTTTTCATTCTCTTAGCAAGGTGTTTTTCAGAGCAAAAGTTCTTAATTTTGATGAAGTCCAATTTATCAATTGTCCATTTTATAGATTGTGCTTTTGATGTTATATCTATGGACCCTTTCCTGGCCTTGAAGACTTTCTATTTTTTTCTAAAAGTTTTATAGTTTAAAATTTTACATTTATGTTCATGATACACTTTGAGTTAACTTTCAAATAAGAAGTGAGACTTAGGTCAAGTTTCATTTTTTTTAACCCACAGATGTCCAGCTGTTCCAGCACCATTTGTTGAAAAGATTATCCCCTCTATTGATTTTCTTTTGCACTTTTGTCAAAAGTCAGCTGGGCATATATCTGTGGGTCTATTTCTGGGTTCTTTTCTCTTTCATGGGTCTGTGTGTGTCTCTACCAATACCACACAGTCTTGATTGCTATAGTACATAGTAAGTCTTGAAATCAGGTAAAGCGGTACTTCCCATTTTATTCTTTTTTCAAAGATTATTTTAGCTATTCTAGTTCCTTTGTCTTTCCATATAAATCTTAGAATAATCTTGCCTATATCTACAAATTATCTTGCTGGAGTTTTGATAGGAATTTTGGTATCTGTCTTTTTATAAATAACTTTTCTGTAGCTAGCACATATTTTATGTATTATTTTTAATAGGATGAAAAATTTTAAATTAGCAAAAAGAGAAATGATAACATCTACAAGTCTACCAATATATATACATCCTGCATAGTCTATTTCATAACCAAGCTGTCTTTCAGTTAATATATTATGACTCTTTTTCTATAGCAATATACACATTTCTATGTTATAATTTTAAATTGTTTCATAATATTTACCTGTGTGGATATAGCATTCTTTATCTGATCAATCCCCCATTGTTGGATATTTAGGGATTTTTCTTTTTTTAATTTATTTTTCATTTACTTTTTTCTGTTATAAATAACACTGTAATAAGTGTCTTAAAGCCACATCTCTGAAAATATCTTCAATTATTCCCGTAGGAAAAACTTCTTTGAGTAAGTAGCTGGTGTTGTCTAGACTCTTATGTTTTTCTGAACTTAGATGGAGATCCAGTTCCTGGAACTGAAGATAATTTGTTTATTAGCTCAAAAAAGGATTGCGCATCAAACCGCTTTTTACCTCTGGCTTGCCTACCACCTCGGTTTCATCCTCTTGGGATGCCCCCACTGCCACCCCACTCAGGCTTGGATGGGAGAGGGGACAGATGAGAGATCCAAGTTCTCCACAACTCTCTGTTCTTAACATCTTCTCTGAGGCTCTCCCTGTAGTTCAGAGCTCTGTGTCCTATTTCTAACCCCAGATATAAAACAGATGGGAAATGGATCCTGTGCTTTACTCTTAGATTTCCCCCATACCCCTGCATTTGCCCAGTGATCCTCTAAAGCTGGTTCTGCCTTTCCAGAAGAAGGTACACAGGGACTCATGGGCCCTTACAAGCCCCTCTCCCAGCCCTGAGTAGCATGTGACTATTTTCAGAAAACTCTTTAAGGGCTTCAAAGTGTAATAGGATAGTTTTCTGGGGTGCTTGTTAAAATTCTTGAATATATTTAAGGGATTTATATTTTCAAAGAGAGAAAGTTTTCTGTTTGATGTTGAGAAAAGTTTTTTTTTCTTCCCTGTGAACTTAAATAATTTGCTTGACTTTCTAGTGGAAAGACCACAGTGTTCTTACATTCTGGATGTGGCATTTGTTAGACTGCTTAATGACTGACTGCAGGGAGAATGTGTGTGTAAATGATTTTGAAATATGTTTTCAAACCAATGGCCATCTGTAAGTTGTCAGCTTAAAAAAACAAAAAAGGCATCTCCCGTGAATAGAGAAGTTTCATTTCTTTGAAAGAAATAGTCACAAAAAATCATAGTAGTTTTAAATGATCTTTAATGATGACCCAAAAGGTGCCTTCCAGAAGAAATGGAATCAGTCTTCCCCCTTGTGGATAACTAGGAAAGTACCTATTTCTCCAACTAAAATTTACATGGAAGAGTTCTGAGGGAACTGTAGGGCATATGAGTTTTTTTCCTTCTCATTTAAAAGTACATTTAATGTAAAATTTGTGTTGAAGTAACAAAATATCTCTGTAATAACTGATTGGCTTTATGACTGGTATTTTAAAATACACACACAAAGTAAGTAAAAAGGTTAATGTGAGATTGTATATATAATTTATACAATATTCCTTTCTATCTGTCTATGTATCTATGTATCTATCTATCACTTTAGAGATTCCTGTCCCGTGTCCTCAGAGCCATGGCATCCCTGTGGGACAGGTCACTCTTCATGTCCCTGTCTAGGTCTTGTAAGCTGAGAGGTTTACGGTGCACCAGGAGCCTGTGGACTCACAGGAGAGGTGACAGTAATCATCACTGTCATTTGGTGGGGAGGTTACTATATTCCAGGCACTATTCTTACCATTTATGACTGTTCTCTAAATTAATTCTTGTCACAAGCTTAGGCTGTTATTATCCCCATTTTACAGCTGAGGACTCTGAGACTCAGAGATGGCTAGAGACAAACTCCCTGCAGGGGACAGGGGACAGGGAAAGCACTAGAGAAGCTCTGGGCATTCGGGGAGGCAGAAGGAGGCCATTCTCTCTGTAATACAGTCTGAGAAAGCGGGACAGAAGAAGTATGAGGACCTGTTATAAGCTGAATTGTATCCCCCCCAAATTCATATGTTAGAGCCCTAACTCCTAGTACCTTCAAATGTAATTTGGAGAGAGGGTCTTTAAAGAGATAATGAAGGCAAAATGAGGTCATTCAGAGGGGGCCTAATCCAGTATGGCTGGTGTCCTTATAAGAGGAGATGGGGGCATGGACACGCACAGAGGGAAAGTCGTGAAGACACGGGGGGAAGGGACCCATCTACAAGTCAAGGAGAAAGGCCTCAAAAGAAATCAACCCTGCCTCTACCTCGACTTCAGACTTCCAGCCTCCAGGACTGTGAGAAAATAAATTTGAGTGTTTAAGTCACCCAGTCTGTGGGATTGTATTATGGCAGCCCAAGAAGGCTAATAGAGCACCTGTGGCCACCCGGGAGGTTTCTTGGAGGAAGGCTACTGGCTTGCTCAGGTGGGAGTAGGGTTGCCGTGTGAGAGAAGGCACAGGGGGCAATGTGCCGGGTCTGTTAGGGGCAGTGCAAGTCCAATGGGCCGGAGGGGGCACTTGCTTAGTGGAGAGAGGAAGCTAGATGATGAAGGGCCTAGAATGCCAGGCCAGAGAGTTTGGATTTGGTTTCCTAAGCAAGAGGGAGCCACCAAAGATTTTTGAGCAAGGGAGTGATAGGATAAAATCCGAATTTTAGAAAGAGAAGTCTGGGAGCAGGTTAGGTTGGCAGGGGAGTGTCTGAGGTTGGGACCAGCTGAAAGAGGCTGCAGTTGCCTGGGGTAAGAGTTTTAAGGGTCTGAATGAGCATGACTGGGGAACAGGTCAGAAGTAGATCCCCAAGAAGGAACAGTTCATAGGTGACATGGAGGCCCCACAGGAGGGATCCACATGGCACTGTATGATAGGTAAGAGATATGATGACCAGAATGTAGGGGGAGGCAAGGGTCGGAGAAAGAGGAGGACTTGGGTAAGAGCCGTAAACCCTTAGTGGCACCCGTCTGTTACTGTGACTGGTATGTATAAAAGTACGTCTTTGGGCTTCCCTGGCGGCGCAGTGGTTGAGAGTCCGCCTGCCGATGCAGGGGACACAGGTTCGTGCCCCGGTCCGGGAAGACCCCACATGCCGCGGAGCGGCTGGGCCCGTGAGCCATGGCCGCTGAGCCTGCGCGTCCGGAGCCTGTTGAAAAGCAGACAGTCCTCTTAGGTGAAAGTTTGTCCTTCTGACAAACTTCTTATCTGAATTGGAAGAGGGGCTAGTTGAGCAGCTCATCTGGGGGCCCAGCTGAAAGGGGAAATTAAACACTTCATCAGTCCTTTCAAAAAGAAATAAACAATGTTAAAGGTACCAGGGGAGTTCACATTCTTGAAAGCTGCAGGTACCAGTGGCATGCTCCTGCCCTGAGATGGTTTAGAACAGGAACTTTATTGGAGCTTTTCCTGAAAAACAGTAGAAAGTAAGAAAATCCTGGGGGGAGAGAAGGAGGGAGACACCAGGATCATGGGGGAAAGGGGAGAACACCCCCAAACGGTGGGAGGAAAGTTCTGCTCCTGGACGCACCCCAGGTGAGGGACTTAGGACCAAAGGCCTCAGTTTCTCCTGACAGAGTGACCTCAGGCCACCTAAGAGCAGCTTCAGGGTGATAAAGGTGTCACTTCTGGCAGGAGGAGGAAAACACAAAGGACAATTCTGACCGCCAAAGACGCAAATGTGGTGGAGTATTTTTTCCAACAAAGAAAAATCAAGTTGGCAATTGAAACAGAATCCACACTATAGTTGAGCTCCAGGTTTTTTGTTTTTTTTTTTTGCGGTACGCAGGCCCCTCACTGTTGCGGCCTCTCCCGTTGCGGAGCACAGGCTCCGGACGCGCAGGCTCAGCGGCCATGGCTCACGGGCCCAGCCGCTCCGCAGCACGTGGGACCTTCCCGGACCGGGGCACGAACCCGTGTCCCCCGCATCGGCAGGCGGACCCTCAACCACTGCGCCACCAGGGAAGCCCTGGGCTCCAGGTTTTGAGCTGACATCTCACTGAGCATGGGCTACCCATGCAGGTCTCTGCACTCTGGGCCTTAGCTCTGCACCCTTCGCTCTGTTCCCTTAGCTGACCACTCCCATCTTATCGAATCTCTGCTTTCTCCAAACTCCACCTGGACTTTAGCAGCACAGGGACCATGTGTCCCTTCAAATCTGAATTTCAAACCTCCTGCAAGACGGTCACATGGTCCCTGTTACACAGATGAGGCATGAGGCACAGGGAGCGCTGATGTCCCTCCCCATCTAGACTGTAATCTGTCTGGGCAGAGAGCACGCTCTGCCTCCAGAGCAAGGGCTAGAAGCACAGGCTCCGGAGGCAAGGGCCTGGGCCGAGACGCTTAGCCACACTGAGCTGGAATGAGAATCTCCACACCTGTGCTCTGAGTCCCTGCCCCTGGGATTATGAGGGTTTTTAAAGTGCTTCCTCAGCACAGTGCCTGGTGCTGAGTCCTGGCTCTACCTGGATAAGACAGTCCCCATCTCTGGGCCTGATGATGCTCTGCTGGTCACAAGTGTGAGGATCCAGTGAGGATTCAGTGAGGCCAGGAAGGCCAATGCCTTGTGAACTGGCAGCAGCGCCCAGGGGATGGGCCCAGGGATAGGGGCTCTGCTGGACCAAACACTTGCAGTTTGAGTACGCTCTGGCTTGTACAGTGAGTTGGACGCATCTTCTCCGGGGCTCTGTGTGGGCCGAGATGGCTGAGGGTTTGCCACAGAAATCCCAGAACCCTGGACTTGCACAGCATTCATGGGGAGGTGGCTCTCTAAAAGTCACCTGAAATGTCTTCCAGGTAAAAAGGGCATCAACCCCACAGAAAAGCCTGAGGGGCTGGCCTTAAACTCTATATTTATGGGTTAGGGCAAAGTCTAACACGCGTTATGAAACGAAGAAAACAACTTGTGATACATGATTTCCTTTACGTAAAATTAGTTATCGTCATCCACATCGACAGATAAACACGGACACAGGCCAGCCTGAAACCACATTCACCAAACCAGAAGGGACAAAGTGTAGTGTCTGTGTCCCACAGCACAGACATTCTCACATCTCCTCCACGTTCTTTCCGCATCTGATTACAACCTATGATACCGATATTTAAAGACTCATATTTTTATTGAAAGAAAATCTACCTTGTCCCAAGCAAAAATATCTATAAAATCATAGCTTTGATGTGATAATTATATTTTTTCTAATATACATTAAATTAAATATATTTGCTATCAAAATAAAAACTATTCCCCTGTGTGTCACCTGAAATCATTCTTCAATGGCAAAGTGATTAAGTACTTTGGCTTTGGAGTCTAACTGCCTAAGTTTGAATTCCAGCTCTGCCACTTAATAGTGGCCATTGATTACTCAATACATTCTTAACCTTTTTAAACTTCATTTTCTTCTCTTTACATACCCGCTAGGATTATTAAGTGGAAATAATCAATGAAAAGTGATCAACATGGTTCCTGGCATAGAATAACCATGCAAATAAATGTGACTATTGAAAATTGGTTCTCTTCATTGCCGAAGTGTAACTAGTACTAAATTTGCCCTCCCACTGTGAACAAATAGGAAAGTGGATAAACCAGGAAACCACTATTTTAAGACAATGGAAAACAGAAAATGCAGGACAGTGATTCAGGCAAGAAGGGGAACAAAGGAGGTGAGCCCTAAAATCACCACAGCTGTCCCCCTGAAGACCCTTTTTAAAATGCAGCAGGGAGGGGATACTCATGCAGTGCCTCAGTCTCTCTGAGTCGGGAAGGCAGAGACGGATGTTCAAGAAAGATGAGATAACCAGAACTTGCATATGATTCCTTTTGTGTGATTTTAGGGGAAAGGCAAAAACCAAAGGGACAGATAACAGATCAGTGGTTAAATGGGGGTGAGGAGAAGGGGATGCCTTCTACCTAGGGGTACAATGAATGGTGGCCAGGAGGTACCAGGTACCACCTCACAGGAGCCCAGTCTGCACCTCTCTTCCCAAGCCCACATTGAGCCGTGCCATGTTAGCATCTTGGAATCAGCCAGGTGGGAGTATCTACACCAAGGAAATCAGCAGACACTCCCATCAGGGCTTGGTTGTGTTGTTTGTTTTTGAGAGCTGGTTTACCAGAACACCACTGGGCAAAAGGGGTTTTGGGGGGGATAATTAGACTGTTCTATGTGTTTTTTATTGAGGTATAGTTGATTTACAATGTTGTGTTAGTTTCAGGTGTACAGCAAAGTGATTCAGTTATACATACATGTATATCTTTTTGTCTTTTGGATTCTTCTTCTTTATAGGTTATTACAAAATATTGAGTACAGTTCCCCGTGCTATACAGTAGGTCCTTGTTGGTTTTCTATTTTATATATAGTAGTGTGTATATGTTAATCCCAAACTCCTAATTTATCCCTTCCCACCCTCCTTTCCCCTTTGGTAACCATAAGTTTGTTTTCTACATCTGTGGGTCTATTTCTGTTTTGTAAAAAAGATAATTTGTATCTCTCTCTCTTTTTTTTTTTAGATTCCACTTATAAGCAATATCATATGATACTTGTCTTTGTCTGACTTACTTCACTTAGTATGATAATCTCTTGGTCCTTCCATGTTGCTGCAAATGGCATTATTTCATTCTTTCTTATGGCTGAGTAATATTCCATTGTATATATGTACCACATCTTCTTGATCCATTCGTCTGTCGATGGACATTTAGATTAATTTCATGTCTTGCCTATTGTAAATAGTGCTGCAATGAACATTGGGGTGCATGTATCTTTTTGAATTATAGTTTTCTCTCAATATATGTCCAGGAGTGGGATTGCAGGATCATGTGGTAACTCTATTTTTAGTTTTTTAAGAAACCTCCATACTGTTCTCCATAGTGGCTGTACCAATTTACATTTCCACCAACAGTGTAGGAGGTGAACTGTTCTATATTTTGATTAAGGTCATGATTACATGTTCGTGTGCATTTGTCAAAATTCATAGATCTGTACACTCAAAAGTGTATATTTTATTAACTAAAAAAATATATATATAAAACTTGAAATATTTAGAAGTTAACATAAATTTATATGAAAATGCAAAGGACCTACAGTATGTTTTTATTTTTGTATTTTAAAAATGTAAAATATTTTTTCAAATGACCAAAGCTGACAGACTCCTGTAGCTGATTTCAAGGAATATAGTAAATTTATAGCAATGGTTCACAACTGAAAACTATTTTCCCCCCAGGGGACATCTGGCAATGTCTGGAGACATTTTCGGTTGTCATAACTCAGGGGAAGGGGTGCTACTAGCACCCAGTGAGTAGAGGCCAGGGATGCTGTTAAACATCCTACAATGCACAGAATAGCCCTCACAGCAAAGAATCATCTGGCTCAAGATGTCAGTAGTGCCGAGATTGAGAAACTCTGATCACAGTAATCAAGGCAGTGTGGTATGGATCAACAAAACAGAACAGAGCGTCCAGGATGTATGGACCCACACATCTATGACTGAGCTTTGACAAAGGTGCTGGAGTATTTCAATGGGGGAAAGGAAAATCTTTTCAACAAGTAGTGTTGGCATAATGGATAGCCGAATGGAAAAATAAATCTTGATCCCCACCTCAAATCATGTCAGTTAACTCAAAAGAATCATAGTTCAAAATATAAAAGCTAAAGCTATAGAGCTTCCAGAAGAAAACAGAAATAAATCTTCACAATCTTGGGATAGGCAAAGATTTCTTAGGATTCCAAAAGCACAAATGAGAAAAAAATAGATTTCATCAAATTTAAAAACTGCTGTTCCCTAGAAAGGCATTGTTAAGAAAATGAAAAGGCGAGACACAGCTTGGTAGAAAATATTCACGATACATATTTCTGACAAAAGACTTGTATCCAGCATATATAAAAGCTCTTACAACATAACAATAAGACAGACAACCTTACAGAAAAGATATTTTGGGGCTTCCCTGGTGGCGCAGTGGTTGGGAGTCCGCCTGCCGATGCAGGGAACACGGGTTCGTGCCCTGGTCCGGGAAGATCCCACATGCCGCGAAGCGGCTGGGCCCGTGAGCCATGGCCGCTGAGCCTGCGCGTCCGGAGCCCGTGCTCCGCAATGGGAGAGGCCACAGCAGTGAGAGGCCCGCATACCGCAAAAAAAAAAAAAAAAAAAAAAAGAAATTTTGAAAAGGAGTTTCCTTTTCTGGCGTGATAATGTAAGGTCACTATCGTTCATTCTTCCCGTTGATTATGACTAAAGATTCTGAACAAGATACAAAAACCAACTACCTGAGAACTCTAGAAAGTAGATGAAACAGGTTGTGGAGGAGAGTCAAAACTTGGACAAGTGATCCATGCAGGGGTAGTTTTACTAGGTTCCTTCTTTTTCTCTCTGTGTCTCTGTGTCTGTCTGTCTCTCTGCTTTGCCTAGAGGGCAAACTCCATGAGCACAGTAGCAAAAGCAACAGTGGAAGGAGGGGGACCCTGGAAGGACAGAGAGTGTGGGGGAAATCCAGGAGGAGAGAGAGAGCCAGAAAAGAGGTCCCTTAATTCTTCAAACCTGCATACAAGTGTTGACCTAACCCCTGAGATACACATGAGTGGGACAGACCCAAACCAGCACAGCCAAGCTTTGAGAACCAAAGTCAGGTTTAAACCGTGTGCATAAAAACTTTTTAAAATGAGTTGTATGATTTCAGGGACCCGTATTTTTAGCCTAATCACTAAATAATGTAAGTTCAGGACAGACCCAAGCCACCACTACAACACAACACAGCAAAGGCTTAGAAAAGTGAACTCAGATTTGAACCACGGCGTACAGAAGGTAAGACAGAACTTGCAGCTTGAACCTAACAGAGTTGACTGCCTTCTAAAACAAAAAAATCAACTGTCTCCACAGGATGCTCTACAGGACCCAAATCTACACAACGTAATAGTCACCATGTCCAGGACATTTCAAAATTACCCAGCATACAAAGAACCAGAAAAATGTGGCCAGTTCTCAAGGGAAAAGACAAGAGATGCCAGCTTCAAGGTAACCCATGTGTTGGAATTATCAAAGGCTTCAAAGAAGCTTTTATAACCATGCTCCATCAGGTTAAAAAAAAATTCAGAATGAATAAAAGGGTAGAAGTTCTCAGTAGAGAAATAAAAACTATAAAAAAAGAACCAGATGGAATTATTAGAACTGAAAAATACAAAATCTGAAATTAAAAAGTTCACTGGATGATTTCAACAGCAGACTGGTGATGACCAGAGGAAAAACCTGTAAACTTGAAGAAATTGATAGAAATTACACAATCGGAGGATCAGAGAAAAAAGAAAATTAGAAAAAAAATGAGCAGAGCCCCAGGGATCTGTGGGAAAATATATATTTTAAAAGTAACATATGTGTCATTGGAGTCCCAGAGGGAGAGGAGAAGTAAACTGGGAAAAAAATACTTGAAGAATATTTGGCCTAAAGCTTCCCAAATATGGTGAAAGACATAAATTGACATATTCAAGAGGCTCTACCAACTCCCCAAAGGGTAAGGATATGAAAAATAATCTCTAGTGACAGCAGGTCATAGTTGCCTGGGGATGGACCTGGAGGGAAGGAGAGATTACAGAAGTGCCAGAGGAAATTTGGGGGGGGTTGATAAAAATATTTGTTAACCTGACTGTGGTAATGGCTTCTCAGGTGTGGACGTAAGTGAAGACTTATCAAATTGTACACTTTGAATAGATGCAGTTTATAGTACTTTAATGATAATTAAGTTGTTAAAATTGGCAAAACATTTGGACGCTTGCAAATGAAGATACATAAATTGACAACATGCACGTGAAAAGATGCTAAGTGTCGTTAGTAATTAATGCAAATTAAAACCATAATAACATACCACTATATACCCACTAGAATGGCAAAAATTTTAAAGTGATGGCAAGAATGTGAAGCAACTAGAATGTTCATACATTGCTGTTGAGAATGTAAAAATGGTACAACCATTTTGGAAATAGTGTGGCAGTGTCTTATTTAGTTAAACATGCACTTACCATGTGATCAAGCTACGCGCATCCAAGGTATTTACCTAAGAGAAATGAAGACTATGCCCACATAAAGCCCTGTACCTATTCAGAGCATCTTTATAATGGAAATGACGGAAACGCCTCTACACAGATGACTGGATAAACACCATACGATGGTGTACTGCTCATTGATAAAAAGGAGCGAACAGTGCCACAACAGGGATGAATCTTCAAATGTGGAATAAAAAGCTTCACACAAAAGAATACGTATTGTGCGATTCCGAAATGAATCAGTAGCATCAAAAAGCAAATCAGTGGTTGCTTGGGGTTGGGAAGCAGAGAGAGGATTACCTGAAGTACTTCTGTATATTAATTCTGGGGTTGTTACATTAGTGTATAGATTGATTGGTATTGGTGAACCATATACTTTTTAGTGTATGTAAATTAGACCTTGATAAAGTTGATGTTTTAAAAGATGACTGTATAACATGAATTGAAATTATGATAAAACTAAAGCGATCAAAACAATATGGTATTGGTACAAAGAGAGACAAAGAGAGGGACAGAGCAATAAATTCGAGAAACTGACTTGTGTTTGAAATAGTTAAGAACTTAGAATGTGGGTTTACTTTGGTATTTCAAATCAGGTTGGGGGAGAAACAAATTATTCATAAATGATGTTGAGTCAACTGACTAACCATTCAAAGGATAAAATAAAATTAGAGCCTTATCTATTACCACTTACAAAAAATCACTTCCACATGGATTCGAGAGTTAAGTCTATTAAAAGAGAAAAGTGGGCTTAAATGGCCCAGCAGCCCATGGGTCCCAGGGCAGAGAGATGAGGGAGACCCGCCTGGGCCCCCGGGGGGTCTGCTGGGTCACGCTTTGCCTGGAATCCTGCACTGCGGAAGCCTGAGGTCCTGGAGATGTCCAGACCTTGTGGCTTCCCCATGGTGGGCTGGGGCTCTCCTGTCTTGAGCCCTCAGGCTAAAGTGTAACTCTGAAGTCCTCTTCTCCAGGCTGTCCTAGTGCTGAGGCTCAACTCTCCAATCTGTAAAATGGCCTAACAGTGATGCACTTTCTGACTTGAAAGTCTGTGGTGAGGACTGCATGTGGGAATCACCCAGTGGGTGGGACACTTGGGAGGTGACCTGGGAGAGAAGCCGGGGCTGCTGGCTCCACGGGAGAAAGCAGGCATTTGGCATAATCAGTCCTTCCACAGCCGTCTCACGTCGTGCTCACTGGTGACCAGGGAAGGACAACACAGGAGGGGCTGCTGGGATGGAGAGCAGAGAT
Organism: Monodon monoceros; assembly: GCF_005190385.1. Taxonomy (NCBI): domain Eukaryota; kingdom Metazoa; phylum Chordata; class Mammalia; order Artiodactyla; family Monodontidae; genus Monodon; species Monodon monoceros. The sequence goes on from NW_021703768.1 coordinate 113,274,313, forward strand.
CCAGGTCTCGGCTGCATCCCCGGGGGAACTGGGGCCCCCAGGTAAGGAGACGTCCAGACGCCCTGGGTGGCAGTCCTTGGGACTCCTCCTCACCTCCTGCCAGAGGCCCTGGGGGACTCCACGAGTCTCGGGGCACAAGTCCCTGAGCAAGCTCACTGGCCCCATCGTGGAGAACTGATCTGATTACAGAAGATGTCCGCCTTCCCTTTGTCCCCCTGAGTCTCTGGGGGAGAGCTGGATTAAGCTGAACTAGGAGGCAGGTGATGATCCCAGCTGTTGGGCGCTTGGGCAGGAGTCTCCATGGTAACAGAGCCATCTGGCTTTCTTGCCTGGCACCAGGCCTTGTGACTTCACGATGGAATCTTCTCTGACAGGCAGAGGGGGATTTGCTAGGGGGAAGGAGAGGTCAGGAGGAAGGCACCTGCTGAGGAGGCTCTGTCTTTTCAGCCCGACTCTGAAGATGAGACTTGATCTTGTCATGACTTGGGGCTACTGCTGACTCTGGAACGGCCTCTGGAGGCGGTGTCCCAGGGACAGCGCAAGCAGCATTGTGCGCGTGCCATTTTGCCGAGCCCCTCTGGGGACCTGGAGGCACACCTGGCCTCCTTCAATCCAGGCCTGGATGGTGAAGTGGAGCCAGGACCCAGGCGGGAAAGGCTGCGGTTCAGGAGATCTGCTGGCCCCCGGCGGGGAGGTCCACGCTGGGCCAGCACTACCACATGGCAGGAAGGGTAAGGCCTAGGTGAGCCCAGCCCACAGAGGGGGCTGCCGTCATGGCGATGGGCCTCTCCCCACAAGCTGCTCGCCAGGTGGGGCTGGGAGAGTGCTGCCAGTCTCCATCCTTATGCCAGATCCCTTCATCCACGCAACCAGCCATCCAGCCAACCTGCGTGAACTAGTGTCCTAGGGCTGCCGAAGCAAGTCACCACAAACTGGGTGGCTTCACACAACGCAAATTTATTCTCTCACAGTTCTGAGGTCTAGGAGCGAAAATCAAGGTGTGGGCAGGGTTCCTTCTTCGGGGCTCAGAGGGAGAATCTGCTCCTTGCCTCTCTCCTGGCTTCTGATGGTTGCTGGCGATCCTTGGCATTTCTTGGCTTGTGGCAGCATCTCTTCAGTCTCTGCCTCCATTGTCATGTGACATTCTCCCTGTGTCTGTATCCAAATTTCCCTCATCTTATAAGGACACCAGTCATTGGATTAAGGGTCCACTCTAATCCAGGATGACCTCATCTTAACTGGGTTCCATCTGCAAAGAGCCTATTTCCAAATAAGGTCTCATTCACAGGTACCAGGGGTTAGGACCTCATTTCTTGTGGGGGACACGGTTCAACCCACGATGCCGTGTAAGTCACAGTGAGAAGACCACAGGCTTCAGAGCAGGGCAGACTCGGGCTCAAACCCCGGCACTGCTACTAGTCTGTCCTGTCTCTTTGGCACAACAAAGCTGGAAAGGCAAGTCTCTCCTCACAGGCCTCTTTAGGGTTCCTGGAGAGAGAGGACTGCCCAGCGCAGTGCCCATGGGGTGTCTGGGGAGTGGTAGAAACTCAGCAAAGGTGGCGTGAGCGAGACACGTGGAACTCAGAAGAGGGCCTGGTACCCACTCTCCAGGAAGTTGCAGTCAGCAGGACAGCAGGCATTTAGCAAGTGTTAAGACTTACGATGGGGACCGTGGGCTCAAGCTGCACACAGGAGTGTGTGCCACCACATGGCCTTTGGTGAGGGAGGGGCACTCAGGCCCAGAGTCCCCATCAAGGATCAAGAAGGCCTCGGCCAGACCACAGTAGGACCCTCCTATTGGGAGGGTCCTCCAATAGGGGCCCAGAGGCCACACATATACCCCATGGACCCCACCATGTACTCGTGGCCCTGACAGGCAAAGGTGGAGCATGGGCTGGCTTTTCACTGACAGGTGCTCTGGGTCCCTATGTTCCCTCAGGGCCTGGGAAGTAATTCCTCGTTCTCCGCCCCACCCTCCCCACAAGAAATGGCTTCTCCCTGCTGTCGACATTGAGTCTGGCAAAGACTTTGCTCCTGGCCAAGCCCAGTTCAGTACTCTTTCTTTCTTCCTCTTTCCTTCCCTCCAACCTTCCTTTCATTTCTTCCAATATTTGGTATCTACTGTGTGCCAGGGCTCTTCTAGGCTCCAGGGATATGGAAGACAGATGGGCCTTGCCTTGGTGGACTTTATAAATTGTAGGATGAAAGGCATTAATCAAGTAATCATGCAGACGAATGTTTCACAGCAGAGGAATTGGTGCCTTGAATGAGAGGAATCAGGATGGTGGGAGTCAATGGTAGAGTGATGCAACCAGACCAGGGGGGTACAGGAAGAGACCTTAAGCCAAGAGCTGGAGAAGTTGTCAACTAGGAAGAAGGAGAGGGGAGAGATTCCAAGCAGGAGCATTAGCAAGTGCAAAGGCCCTGTGGCAAGAGGATGCTTGGCAAGTAAGAAGCACCTAGAGAAGGTCTATGTGGCTGGACTGGACAGAGTGAAGGGCATATGAGATGCACTGAGAGTCAGCAGACTAGACTGATCATTTGTTGGAAAAGCATAGGCTGAGTGCCTACAATGAGCCAGGAACACCAGACAAAGACCACCGCACACACGGAGCAGGCAGACCAATGACTAAGAAAAATGCTTCAGTGCAGAAGTGAAGGGCGAAGTGATCCGGAGTCACGTGGGGGAGGCAGGGGCTGGGAAGGCTCCTCTGAGCTGAGAGTCTAAGAGAGTCTTTAGAGCACAGGCTCTAAAGCAGTACCTGCTTGGTGTGACTGACGAAGGGCAAGAAGGCTGGTGTGTCCCGCGGGGACCTTGCAGGTGAGGCTTGTGGGTAAACCGACCCTGGATGGGAGCCACCCTGGGTTGTAACGAGGACAGCCGCATTTGGAAAACCCCTCTGGCCTCCAATGTAGGCAGGAGCTGGGGTGAGAGCTGGGGAGGCTGGGGGAGTTGGGTGCAGTGACAGATGGAACTCCCTTCTCTTCCCAGACGTCCCAGAAGAGCTGTGAGGCCGAGCCCAGAGTCTTGCCCTCTCAGAGCCTCCTGCAGGAGGACGACCCAGAGTCCCCATCCCGGCAACTGCAGGCTACCAGTTCAAGGGGCAGTGAGCCCCACAGCAACCTTGACCTCTCCCATGGGCCCCTGGTGGCCTTGGAGTACCTGCCCTTCTTCCGCACCTACGGGCAGCTCCTGGCTGAGGAGGAGCTGTCCCCGCGGCCCGAGGTTTGCAGGGACCAAGGAGGAGACCAGAGTATCAGAGGGGAGGACTCAGAACTGCCCAGTGGCTTCTTCCCTCACTACCGCTCCAAGGAGGAGAGTTTTCCCAGCCTGGCGCTTCCTGGCAGGTGGAGTTCAGGCTCCTGTGACCCACCCACCAGGAGGGAGCTGCAGGCTTGCTGCTGCTGCAGGACGACAGTCAGCGGCAGGTGTTCTGTGAGTTGGGGAGGCCACAGAGGGTGCAGCACTGCGGGCCCTGGCAGACCTCTGTCCCAGGGCCCCACACCCCAGGAGGCTTGACCGGGCCGCCGGGGTCGGTTGGGGCTCCTGGAGCAGCGTGTTGTTAGATAAGGGCACAGAGCCTGGAGGCAGGCTGCCTCAATCCCAGCTCGGCCACTTGCTCCGAGAATGTGTTTTAAGCCTCATGACCCTCAGTTTCCTTATAAAAGACAGAAAGTAATAGTAGCCACTATTTGTTTAGTCCTTGGGCTCCCAGATAAATGATTCGTGTGTGTCATTTCATTTTTCCTAGTAATAGTCCTATGAGGTAGGTCTTGTTATTATTCCCATTTTATGGAATGAGCCTTGGAGAAGTTAAGCGACTTGGCCAAAGACACTACTAGCAAGAGCAATTCTGGGATTTGACCCAAAGCCCGTGCCCTCCAGAGTTCCTAAAGCCACTCCAGCCCCACAAAGCCGGCAACTTGCCCTGTGACTGCAGGATGGAGGAGGTGGGATGCGTGGGTTCTAATCCCAGCTGGGAGCCCTGGGAGGGCTGAGTGACATCACATCGCTGAGTGCTTCCCTTCTGTAGAAGGTACGGCCCTGGCTTCTTCCCCTACGCTACTGTGGAGTGGAGGCACAGGCCAATCCTGGGAGCCTGGCTGACCATCTTGTCTCCTGCTGACCCAGGCTGGCCCGGCAGGCCCAGACCTCATCTCTGGGCTCTCTCACTCACCGACTCGCTGCCCCACCCTGCTGGTCTCAATAGGGCACTCCCGTGACAGCGGCTTGGATGCGCCTGTCTCCAGCGACGTTGCCTTCGGGGGCCAGGCCCCGTGTGCTCCAGGATTCGTGCCTTACTACAGAAGCCCTGAGGAGTGTCTGCGCACGAGCCCTGGGCCTCCCGCCTGTCCGCTTTGGGGCCAGGAGTCCCCAGGGAAGCTGCCCGGGCCTGGTGCTGCCTCACTGCGCCGGAGCAGGCGCTGGGGCCGGCAGGGGCCACCGAAGAACGGCCCCCGGCCCCTGATGATTAGCTCACAGGCGGCGAAATGGCTGGCGGTGAGGTTCCCAGAGCTCAGTTCGCCCTGGACCTGGAGCTGGCCTGGGACTGCAGCCTTCAGGCCTTCACTTTCCCTCCCGGCGGGAGGACCCCAAGCCCCGGCAGGCTCCCCTGTTGGGCTGGAAAGAAGACCCTGCACCCTGCTAGCCAGTGGCTCTACCCTGGGGTGTGACTCAGCAGAGGGGAGAGCTCAGCCTGTACCCTATGTTCAGCCCCACCCCCAGGAAGTGACCCTCCCACCCCGGCTGCTTCCACTCATCTATCCTAGCTGGGAAACCTGCCCAGTGGAGAGCAGCTGCCCCAAAAGTGCCTCCACTAAGCAGAAGGGGCAGGGCTGGCTGGACACCTGGGAGGCGCAGAGACCAGAGACGAGTTTGTAAATAAATCATTTGACTACAAGGGTTGGCGTTGGTGCACTAATTTGATGCTGTGAAGTAATACCTGTGGCTTCCGTGTATTGAGCATTTACTATGGACTAGGCACCTCACAGAGACCATCTCCATAATCCTTAGGGGCATACACTTGTGTCATCGCCATTCTACAGTTGAAAAAACAGGCTCAGAGAGGTTAAGTAACATGCCCGAGCTCGCACAGCTCACCAACAGAGGAGCTGGGATTCACACCCAGGTCTGTCTGACCGGGGGTGGGGTGGGGGGGGCTGAGTGCTTGAGCACTTCCCCACATGCCCCTCCTCCGTGAGTCTTTACACAGCAAGGACAGAGCCAGCTGCTGCCTGCCAGGCTCCCTTGGACCCACCCCCAGCTCTCCTTTCCTCACTGCCCCTCTGCCTTTCCTTCCCCAGCTTCCTCCTCTTTGGAGCAGCAGGCAGGACACAGCGACACAGCACATATCTGCCGAGGCCCTGCCTTCTTGGACTCTGCGGATGTGCTGTCTGGTGCCCCACTCCAGGTTCCCTCCACGCACCACAGCAGAGGGCCCTGAGGCTGAAGCACGTAGGATGAGGACACATGGGTGTGTCCGCCCACCCCACCCACTCCTGGGACTGAGCACACGGACGTCAGCTTCTGTTTGACACTGTCCTTGAGTGCCCAGTCATACATGTCATGTCCCACCTTCACAGCCAGTCTGTCCCGCGGCGCTGATTCCATGACCCACACGCCCCTGATGGCTGATTCCTGTTCCTGCACCAGGGGAATGCCTGCGCCTCCTCCCCACTCTTCCTGAGGATGAGGAAGTTGAGGAGGAGGGGAAATAAATCAGTCGGTCACACTTCAGGTACGTGGAAGAATTTCTTCTAAAAAAATCCACTTTTTGATATTTCCTGTGACTTCCCTTTGGGCTGGGGGACTTGGGGTTGGGAGTATGATGGACGAAATCTAGGTGCCCTTGCTGGAAGACTCCTTGGCTTTTCTCTTGGAGCGGGGGAATTGGCCTGGTCCCTTGTGTGTTCCTCAGGGCCGAGTCTGGGCTGGGTCTGTGCTGGCTGGCATCCTTGAGCCCTCAGTGCCCTCAAACAGTTGGGAGGTGTCTGGGTGTGAGTTAGAAACCAGGGCGGGGTGCCACTCTTTCTTTGTGTTCTCCGAGCTGGGTCCCAGGTACGGCTCCCTTAGTCCGTGTGTGGGGCTTGTAGAGAGCACAGGTAGGGCTGGGAGCCCTGCAGCCAAGTGCCAGGGCTGAAGAGACCCTGGAGCTTTTCAAGACTGAGAGCTCTCTTGAGGGAGTGGTTTGCAGGAAGGATCTGGGGCAGAGAGATCCTGGGTAAGCGGATGGGCTTCTCTGCAAGAGCAATTTGCTTCTTATCCATCCAGCTGGCACTGGCCAGGAGCTGCTCTGTGCCGATGCAGACATGAGCACCCATGAGGACGCAGAGGCCAGAACAATGGTGAGTTAACTTTCGTTGAGTGTTTACTGTGCACCAACCACAGTGCTGAGCACTGTACATGATTTAACACACTGATTTTGACCTTGGTTAGGTACAGTTAGCAACCCCATTTTACAGAGGAGGATGTCCAGGCTCAGGGAGATTAAATGGCCAACCAAAGAATACAGAGATGGAAAGCTTTAGAGCTAGGATCTAAACACTATCTAGCTCTGGAGTCCATGCTCTTAACTATTATGCTTGTATTAGATGTCTATTTCCTTGTAATAAATTATCTCAAAACTTGGGGGCTTAACATAACAATAAACACAATTTCTCACAGCATTAAGGTTCAGGAATCTGGGAGCAGCTTGGCTGGGTGATTGTGGCTTGAGATCGCTCGGGAAGCTGCAGTTAAGGTGTTGGACAGGGCTGCAGTCATCTGAAGGCTTGACTGGGCCTGGAGGATCTGCTTCCTCCCTCACATGGCTGGCAAACTGGTGCCGGTTCCTGGCAGGAGGCCTCAGCTCCTCACCTCGTGGGCCCCTCCACAAGGCTGCTTGAGCAGCCACGCAACATGGTAACTGGCTTCCCCAGAGCAAGTGATCCCAGAGACCAAGACAGAAGCTGTAATGCCTATTAACAACTGAGCCTCAGAAGTCACATATTTTTACCTCTGCCATATTCTGTTGGCCACACAGGTGAGCTCTAATTCAGTATAGAAAGAGACCTCACAAGGGCATGAATGGTAAGAAGCACTGGGGACCATCCTGGAAGATGGGCTACCATATGCTCTAATATAAGGTATAGTGCCAAATGCTGGGGATTCGTGGGGAGAGAGGGCTCATTCACCAAAGCAGTCTCTGGAGTTGGGGTGCGGCATCAGAGGGAAGTGGCATTAACACTGTACTTGGGAGGGATGCGCTAAGATAACACATAACCCAGCATTATGCCTAGTTCATGGGAGATACTCAAGCATTCATTGTTGGATGAATGGATGAGGCATCAATAAGGGCAGAAAAGGGGACACATTCTGGTTTTATGGGGCCTAAACTTAGGGGAGGAGTGGAGGAAGGGGGATGGAAGCCTCCTTGGTCATTCTGAGGCACCTTCGGAGGCTGCATGCAAGAGGAAAAAGGTGGAGTTCCTCAGGAGAAGGTGGAGAGGGGGCTGGAAAAAGTGACAGGCAGGGGCAGAGCCGGAGCTCGGCTGCTTTGCTGGGAGACCCAGCTGCAGCAGAACCATGTAAGGCATGAGGCAGTGGGCAATTTCCCTTCTGCACGCCCCTCCCCAAGCGGTTTGGTACCTCATTTAAGGCTGGTTCCCCTCAGCCTTCTCCCTGGCTACAGATTTGTCACTTAGGAAATCTCTACTTTGGAGAAAATTGAATCCACATGGTTTTGAGATTGTGTTCTTTTAAGTTTTTTCTTTGTACTTGCATCAAAAATGAGATGTCCTTGGAGTCCTTTAAGTCACCCCTCTCTTAAAAACAGGAAGTTCCTCCTTGCCATGTTCACACTGACCCTGGAGCAGACAGCAGTGGTTTTGGGTGGGTTCCAAGCTGAGAGTTTTGTCACCCCGTCTCTTTCTTTGAGGTGTGGGGTCTTAAGTCTGGCCTTTCTTTTAATAGATGGAGAAACTGAGGTCGGGAAGGAAGAGTGCATCCAGAGACGCACAGCAAGTGGGGAGACCTGTGCCATCTCTGCGGACGGAACACGTTGCTGGTTCTCGTGCCCACGCCCCACCCCCATCCAGAGGCTGACGAGTGTGTGCTGTGCGTGTGCTGGGTGAGGGGAGCGAAGGGACACCACAGCCCTTCTGAGAGGCTGGACCAGCACAGGCCTCAGCCTCCCCAGGCAAGCCCGCCAGGTTCCCACAGAAAGCAAGGCTGGTGTGCAAGGAGCCCAGGCCCACCTCAGGGTGGGCCAGGGAGGTGTGTCCAGGTGAGATGCAGCTAGCCCCCAGATGGGTCCTCCGTCCACTCGCAGGGGCAGCAGGAGGACTGCGGACCGCCGATAGACAGCAGATGCCACCGCCCACAGAGTCACCTGGCCAGCCAGGGCCCTGGAGCTCAGACTCCAAGCCTTCAGCCTCCTCTCCCACAGCAGGCGAGCTCTTTGGCTCCCATGCTCTCTCCTGCCTGGGGTCACTCAGCTCTGCCCTCTACCTGTGATGTGATGGATGCCCTCTCTACTGCCTCCGCAGGCCAAAATCCAGATCGTCTTTTTAGGACCAGCTCCTTCCTGAGACTTCAGAGTCTGGCTCCTTTTCTTTTCATCTCAGGCATGAGATGAGGTTTCCTGGTCTTCCTCAGAGTTCTGCCCCTGAAGTTTGAGCCGGCTGGTGGAGGAGACTCGCCGCACAGTGGCAGAGATGGGGCCGCCATTCCCAACACAGACTCCTCTCTCACCAACCGAGTCACCAGCTCTCTGCACCCCAGGCAGTTCAGCACACAGCAGTGCTCAGCAGGGGCCGCTGGATGTGACCTCAAGAGCTGCAGTGGAGTCCCCCCGCCATCGCCCACCCCACGCCCTTCTTCTCCTGAGGAAATCCCTCAATCCCAGATTTCCTGGTCCCCGACTTGCCCGGCCTCCGCTTGTCCTCAGCACAAGCCCGCTTATGCCCATCAGCTGAGAAGGAAAGGGCAGGCTTGCCTTGTTCTCAGATGTGCACAGAGCCGTCTCAGCCCACAGGACCCTGGCAGGGAGGCAAGGACTGAGGGCAGCCCGGGGCGCTCCCCTTGATTCCTGAGACATCTGCTCCAGCAAACCTAAGAATGTGAGCGTAGTTGGCAAAGGTTAATACCATCTCCCTGATGGTGGAGAAGCTGAGTCAGAGAAGTTAGGACATTTATGCACAGGGGCCAGGGCAGGGAGGGGGCAGGGCTTTGGGGAAAGTCACCTCCACTTTCTGAGGCTTGACGAGGAGGCAGCACCTCGGTTATGAGCTGGGTCCTGGAGTCAAACAAAAGGTGTGAAGCCTTAATCCTCCACTCACGGAGGTTTTGTGTGGGTTTGGAGAAATTGCTTAACTAATCTGAACTTCATTCTTCTCACCTGCAAAGTGGGGAATTGCCTCACAGAATTTGATGAGCTAGTGTAGGAGGAACATATAGCACTGGCCCAGCTTGGAGCCCTGAGGTGGAAAAGAACCTGGTAAATCTGAGGCCTGGATGAGTCAAGGCAGGTGAAGAGATGGAGGTGTCACCTCTCCTTACTGGGGGCTCTCCCTCCAAGTACAGAGTCAGCTCCCAGGAAGCCTCAGATGGGTCCACATCAAGCCCCTCAGAGGTCCACTCTGGCACCCTCAGACTCCTCCTGAGCCTCCCGTGTCAGCGCATCTTCCGTTGCCCAAGTGTATACTGGCTCTGACTCTGCCAGCCCAGTGCCAGGGAAACTGGGCCAGGAACCTCTCCCCCTGCTGCAGCCAAGCCTGTCCTTTCCTCCTGGGAGTTCCAAGTGCTGTGCAGCAGCGCCCTCTGCTGACAGATCTTAAGAAGACACCCACAGCCGGCATCTCCGTGGCCCAGAACTTTAGACTTCTCTGGACACTGAGGAGGCCCGTCTCTACTCTACAAAAAGCAGAGGGGAAATTGAGCCCTGGACTTGCCCAAGGTGCCCAGTGAGCAGCAGCACCAGAAGCAGAGCCCAGGCAGCCCAGCCTCCCAGCCTCCCAGCAGCTGCTTTGCCCCCTCACTTCACAGCCGCTCGCCTCTGTTACTTGACTTGGAGCATCAAATTGAAGGGGCACTGGACCAAATACAGAACATGCTCTGAACAGACTCTCTCAAAGAACTGTCAGTAAAAGAAAGAATCCTGCCCCAAATGGGAAACTCCAGTGGCACCTTCAAAATCACTCATCAGAGTCAGGGAAGGGACCCCAGAGCTCCCATTGTCTGAGGTCGGCACAGGAGTGGTGCAGCAGGTACAAACACCCAAAGAAGAAAGACAAGGCATGCGTGTGTCCCACTTCATTCATTCATTCGCACTCAATCGTTAGTCATTACCGTTCACCTGCTCTGCAGCAGGGGCTTAGAATGCAGCGGCAGTGGACAAGGCGGACAGCTCCTACCCTCCTGGGCCTCCCAGGCATTGCACAAAGACTGGCCAACACGGCGAGGGCTGGAAGGAGAAGCAGGGAGCCTCGAAAGGGGCAATGGGAGAGCCCTCTCTGCAGGGGCTGTTTCAGCTTAGTCCTGAGGGAGGTAGAGCTGGCCTTGAGGATGGCAAGAGGAGGGAGCTGCAAGCAGAGGGAGCGATTAGTGCAAAGGCCCTGAGCTGGAAAAGCATCTGGAACTTTTGAGGGCCTGCAAGGAGCCGGGCTTCTGTGACACGCCAAGAAAGACCCTGGTCTCTTCTGCTCTGCCTTGTATCAAGACTCCCTCTTTGACTGCCAGCAGTCAGCAGGCCCTTCAGACTTGGTCTCCATGGCCTTCCTTTTTAAGGCCCGCTGAGCAGTGATGTCCACCAGGCCTCTGCCAGGCTCTGCAGGTCCAGAGGAGAATAAGGCAGTGCCCTCTTCTCGGCGTGTCCACAGTCCTGACGGGAAGGCAGACTATAATCCATAGAGCGTGACGGCAGTGCTATGCATATGCCTGGAATGTTCTGGAAATACAGTTGAAAGATAGCAGATCCAGCATGGAGTGGGCCGTCAGTGCTTCAAGGAAGGCCTATCAGGAGAAGCTGAGCTGAGTTTCAAAGGAGTAAGGTGTGAGGGTTAGCTAGAGAAGAAATGGGGAAAAGGGCGTTCCCAGCAAGGGAACATGTGGGCGGGCACACATGTGAAAAGCATGTGGGGCGTGCAGCACATACTACTCAGCTGGGGCTTTGGCCTGAGGGGAGGGCTGGGGTGGTAGGAGGTGAGAAGTGGAAAGGCAGCCGGACCCAGGCCCACAGACCCTCACATGCCAAGCTAAGGAAGTGGAACTAGACTCAAGGCCGTGGGGAGTCATTGGAGGTCTGTCAGCCGGAGAGCAGGAACAGATTCAAGGTCTCAGAAGCTCACTGTGGCAGCTGCTGGAGCGACAGAGGATTGGGGCAGAGGGACCCAGGGGCTTCCGTCCACCATGATCCAGACAGGCAGAGGCACAGGGCTGGGCTGAGCCACATTGGGAGACGTCAGAGAGGGATGGATGTCGGGGCCAGGGAGGAGATGGACCCTGGACTTCACAGCTGACGGAATGAGGCCTTGGGGGAGAGCACAGAATTGAGGGTGATGCCCAGCGTCTGGTTTGGGTGGCCAGCTGGGTGGGGCACTGGAGGGATAGAGAGTTAGTTAAACAAAGAGTCCATAAAAGGATGTGCTGAGTTAGAGATGACATGGGGCCATCTACTCTTCAAGTAGAGGAGTTGAGGAGAGGAGAGACAGGTAGGAGATGAGGTGTCGAGGTTGTGATCTGAGAGGTGATGGGTATGGCTGGGAGAGGGTCCAGGTGAGGGCCCTGAGAGTCCCCAAACAGAACGAGGGGCAGGAAGTGAGTACTGCGGACAGAGAGAAGGAGGGAGAGCGCAGTAGTCAGGGAGAAAGGCCGCCCCACCGGGTGAGGGCAAGCTTCCAGAAGACAGAGGAGAGCAGGGAGCAGGGCCGGGTCTCTGCCACGGGGTGTCAGGTGGGAGCACCTGGCCCAGGTGTAGCAGGTGGGGGACCTGGGCTTGGCCAAGGAGGTGGAGCCATGGGGCTGGAGAGACTCAGGGTGCAGCCAGGAGGCTGCAGGCTGGGAGCCGGGGGGTGGGGAGTGGGGGGCCTTCCCTGACTGCTGACTGACACTTGACTCCCCTCAGTGCTCTCACAGCTGCCCCCACGTGGCATCTCAGGCAAATGGTCCCCTCTCTGCCAGAGCCCTTCCCAAGATCAGAGACTGACACAGACTAGGTGCTTGGGAAACTGTTTACCTGAAAGGGCAAATGAGGAATGGGAAATGCGCCACTCATTATCAGACTGTCAGCACCGCCCACCTGCCGATCCCCACTGTGGTGGAAGATGCTCTGGGGGTTATCTTTGGGGAAGGAGCTGAAGAAGAAAGGAAATTGGGTTTCTTTCTGACCCTAGCAACCGAGGGAGTTGATCTCTCTGTGCCTCAGTTGCTTTACCTGCTCTCTCCCAAGGGCGGAATACAAGTGTGCATGGCAGCACTACAAATGCTGCTCCAAAGCAGGGAAGCCAGGAACAAGTAGCAGCTCAGAGCCCTCCCCAGAGACAGCGTTCTGCTGGGTCTAGGATTCTCTGGCCAGGCCGTTGGCTGCCACGAGACCAGACCTGGGTCCTCCCCCTACCTCCCTTGTAGGTGTGCCTGCTGGGCAGATCTGTGGCCCACATTTGGGAATGGAGCACAGAGGTGCCTTCTGGAAAGGAGCCCACACCCTCCGCTCTGCTGCAGCTCATTAGCAGTTCAAGCAGCCGCTTTCTGGGCCCGGGAGGCTGTCCCAGGGCTCCGGAGCCTCTGCCTGCCAACTCAAGGCTTTCTTACTTGGTGCCAACACAGGACTGAGGGGACGACAATCTGCCTGGCACCCTCTAGGTGGTCCTCCAAAAGAGCAGGCAGGCCTTGGTGAACTGGCAGGCTCTCCACCTGTGGACTGGCTTCAAGGTGAGTTCACACAGTGACCACTCTTTGGAGACCTTTCGTTTCTCATAACTGTCCTGGCACACGTCCCAAGCATGGCAGGGCAGAGCATGGTGACGGGGGAGAGGTGCTACTGGTAGCCCCACTCCTCTCAGCCCTTTTCGGATCAAGCCTCAGTGGCAAACTTTGTCTTGCTTTGGAAGAAGGAGCCCTGGGCAGCTTCCACACCATGATGGTCTTGATGATGTGACATAAATGTGCCAGTGGGAGAGGCCCAGCAGAGGCCCCTTCCTTCAGACATTAACCCTCACCATTTTTTGCAATCCCAGGTGCTACGACTGGGTCCCTGCTGGAAACTAGCAGGACACTGAGGTACACCAGTCCTCCTCCTTCTTGGAGGGAGGCCAGGGAGCTCTCACTGGACCAAAAGCACCTCCACGTAGCCAGGTCACATTTCCCAGCAAGCATGGGCCTCCAGCTGGGACCTGGCTGGGTGCAGGGCTGCCTACAGAGAGGAAGTCTGAGAGAGATGTGACCACCCCCTCTGCCTTCCTTCCGGGCTGGCTCAGGCTGAGCCTGGGCCTGGAGGGAGCTGGGCCCCTGCAGAGTCAGACCCTGGCCTTCCAGGTCTTGCTTGCTCTGGGGCCAGGGCCTAGGATGTGGCGGGAATGTCAATAAGCATCACTGCCTGGGGGTGAGACAGGGAAGAGAGAGCCCGTGGCTGATGGGGGTCAGCACAGGCTCAGGGAGACATGGGCACACCGTGAAGCACCATTTCAGGACAAGGGGCGGGATAGGAAAGTGGAGGGTGGGGTGAGAAGTGTGTGGAGAGAGGTCCAGAGCAAGGCTGTCTCTAGAATTTCTCCACCAGCTCACAGCTGGGGGGCATGAGACCCCCTGACTGGTTAGGCTTTCATGAAACCTCCCTGAGTCTCCTACGAGCCGCCTCGTCTCTATTTTACAGGTGTACACAGTTAGGGTTCTACCAGAGAAACAGAAGCAGAGGGAGATTCTATGTTACATAATTGTGGGGTCCGGCTGGGCAAGTGTGACATCTGGAGGGCAGGCTGGCCGGCTGGAAATGCTCATCCCACAGGTGGCATTTCTTTCTCAGGGAAACGTCCATTTTGCTCTAAAGGCTTTCGGCTGACTGGACGAAGCTGACCCAGATTATCAAGGATGAGCTCCCAGACTTAAAATCAGTTGGTCGTCACCTCCACAGAATCCCTTCCCGGCAACACCTGGATGAGCGTTTGATCAAATCACTGGGTAGTGTCACGCAGCCAAGTTGACACATAAAAGTGACCATCGCAGGGATGACCCCCAGTGCCTGCTCACAGCTGCTGTGAGGGGGAGTGAGGAAGTAAGACTTTGCACAAGACTGTGGCTTGAAAACATCCTCAGGGCAAGGCAGCTCTGGCTCCCTGTGCTTGTCTGGGGCGTGCGGGGAGTGCGTTTGCAGGCTGGTCAGAAGTGTTTGAGCCGAGGAGGCTGAGCTGGGTTTGGGTCTGCTTGTCCGCAGGGGGTGGGGACTGGCTCAGAGAGCCCTGGAGGCTTTGTGGGTGGGGCATCAGCGGCTTCGGGGAGCTTCAAGGCAGGCACTTCCAGAGGCACAGTGAGCTGCCTGGCCACCCAGACCTCACGCCCAGGCAGCTCTCAGAGGAAATTTCCAGGCTAGCCCCATCCCTCCTGAAAGCCTGGCCAGGGGCAGGCTGAGAGTTTTCAGGGCTCTGGAAATTCCCACCTGGCCCGGGGTGCTCTCAGCAGGGGGCTGTGTGCCCTCAGCCGGGGGTGCTGCAGGACCTTCAAGTCTGGGTGGGGTCTCCCCTGGGCTCTCCACCGTGGCAGCCGGATCTCCTGGGAAAAAGCTCAAATCTGTCCTCACACAGCTAAACCTATAACTCAGGTGCGACAACTTTCGTCTCCTAATCTGGACCAGTTTTCTAAAAGATTAAAATCTATGTGTCATACAATCATTTCCCTAGGAATGGGGATAATAATAACACCCATCTCACAGGGCTGCTGTGAGGGGTAAGCCCAGGTACAGTGAAGGGGGCCCGATGTCAGTGCCCAGGAAATGTTGAACATTATTAAGAGCGAGTACTTACTTAGCGCTGATTTGGAGCCTGCCCCTGGGCTAGGTGCTTTCCACACATTATTTCAGTAATTCAGGAATAGATAGGGTTTTGAAACCTGGGGGCTAGAGAAAGGTGTGGAGTACAGGCGAGAGAAGAGCCCCTGACCACCAAAGTTGTTATGGAAGATTGTGTGTCCTTTGTATTTTATAGAGAAACTGTCCATGGCTTTCAATCAGCTCAAAGAATTGAGAACTTCTGGTTTAGTTGATAGTTGGACATTCAATTATAATTATTTCAGCTCTGTTTTCGCTAAAAAGAGGATGTGTCCACCCAGCTAAATAATCCTATCACAGAGAGACCTTGGTGTTTGTAATCAAATACTTCTGGACCTCGGATAAAGCCTTCCTCTGTACCTCTTGTCATGAACTTTGAGAAATGTCCCTAAATCATTTCCAGTGTCTCGGAGGAGATGTGAAGAACCACCATAACTACCGGTGGACACTCCCTCGCCCGGCCCGCGCGCTGCGCCTTTAAGGTCTACTGGGGGCGTGATGTCAGCTGCCCGCGGGCACTTGGAGCGCGAGCCCGGCGGCCCGCGCGCTTCGGCGATTCCGAGCCATTCCGAACCCGTTGTGGAGAAGGACCTGCCTGCCGGTAGCTCCGCGTCCCTGACTTCGCCCGTCCGGCGCGCTCGCCCGTGGGCCATGACCAGCAGACCCTGAACGGGCACCGAGCCGGCTCCGGGAACGCGAGGCTCCGCGGCCCCGGCCATGGGCAACTTCCAGCTGGAAGACTTTGTGGCGGGCTGGATCGGAGGTGAGCGCATCCCCGGATGGGAGGGACCCCCAGAGGTGAGTGCGCTGACGGGACAGCCCGGCCCGAGAGGAAAAGAGCGAGTCAGCCGGGAGTTGCGCAGGCGGAGTTTCCACGCCGTGCCGGGTCAGGGAGCTCCGCGCCCGGGCGCTGCCCACACGCGCCCTGGGTGCTCGCTGCCCGCCGCCCGGCTGGTCTTGCCGCTCCTCGCCTGCTGCCGCGACCCCGGGGGAGATTCATCCCGAGCCTGCGATTTGCCTCAGAGTTTGGGTCCGCGGAACTTGATCCTGTAATGATTAAACCAGTGGTCAAAGCGGACAGCCAATGGAACGTCCCGGCGCGTACACACCCTTCGGCGCCCTGGTGCGCACCTGAGTCTGGGGACTCTGGGCTCACAGGAACTCGTGTGTGAGGGTGGCGTTTGACCGCCGCCCGCCCCCGCGCGCGGGATGCGGAGCCCGGCCTGGCGGTCAGGCCGGCCCTTGTGGCGTCCGGCTGCGGGGAGCGGAGCGCAGAGCTGGGAGCCCAGCACCGGCTGCAGGTGTCCGCTGCCAGATAGGAGGAACCCTTCACGTTTTCAGCCACAGCCAACTGTCATGCCTCTCCTCGGGCACTGTTGGGTCCGCCGGTCCCTTCCTACCACTCCTGGAGACGCTCTCTGCTGAGCCTGGGGTTTGCTTGGGCAATAGTCGTATCCATTGCCTTGCTCCTCCACTCTTCTCTTTCCAATAGGTCTATCCCTCCTCTTTGCTCAGCTATTGGGGGGGGCGGGGCTGAGGGACTTTGCTTATTGTCAGATATAGCCTTTCTTTTGGCTCCATCTAAGAGGACCATCAGAAAAGAGCTGTTGGCGAATGCAGTCCCTCCCCAATGTAAAATCCTGAGACGCTCAGGTAGAGGCTATGGCTAGCGTGTTTGTGCCCCACTAAGTGTTCTAGGTATGGAGACCAGGAGATTTGTAGGAAAGAAAAAAAAAAACGAAAAAAGCAACTAACCAGCTAGGATCCCGGGTGGTTCCCCTTCTGGTGGCACCCTCCCATCTCCTAGCAGGAGTCCATGTCTGTCCCCCACAGGTGACAGGTGGCTGCAGGGCCCCTGCTTCTCACCCTCCCAAGCAAAGGTGATTCCTCTCCCTGGGGGCAGTTCCGTTGCACAGGCTCCCTTGGGTAGGGCTGAGACCTGCCTCTCCTAACTTTGCCAGTCAGGGGACTGTGCCCAGGGACCTACCAGGCACATCCAGACCCTCTTCGGACAACCTTTCAGCTGTTCGGAGGGAGAGGCTTTCCTCGGCTGCCCTTTAAATAGTCAGACCAACTTCAGTAGGGCTTGCCAGGGGCTTGGTTTGAGAAATGTCCTGGAGGGTAAGACTGTCAGAGTAGCTCAAAATCTCTGATGACACAGAGACCCTCCCCAACTCACACAGCAAGTAGTGGGTTGTCCTTTATTCTGAGATTGCCCTTACTTTGTTGATGTCAACATGGTTTTGTATGTTTTTGTTTTCGCTTCCATGAAATGAACATGAATGTAGTAGCCGTGAATACTTCCTAAGTGTCAGGTGCTGTTTAAATGCTACATGGATACTTTTAAAGCAACTTTATTGAGGTTATTTTACATATCATAAAATCCACTCATTTCAAGTGTACAATTTAGGGATTTTTAGTAACTTTACCAAGTGGTGCAACCATTACCATAAACTAGTTTTAGAACATTTCATCCCCCAGTAAGATCCCTCATGCCCATTTACAATTAAACTCCATCCCCTCCCTCTGTCTCTGGGCAACCACTTTCAGGCTCTATAAATTAGTGTTTTCTGGACACTTTATATAAACGGAATCATACAATATGTGGTCTCATGTCTACGTATATTCCTTTATAGCTCTAATGAGGTAGCTACTATCATCACATCCCCATTTGACAGATGAGGAAATGGATACTCAGAGAAATTCAATGACTTTCCCCAAACCATACATCTAGGATGAACACGAGGATTCCAACGCAGACAGTCTGGTACCAGGGCCATTTTAAGCCCTGTACTCATCGATAGCTGCTTTCTCTCTCAGCGACCTGTCATGATAAACTTTCACCATTACATCCTTCACATTTTGGAAACCACTGACCTGATAATTCTGTTTCTTATCTTGTATCCCTGCTTTCAGATGGGTAGACTAATGAGTGTGCAGGGAGATAATGGCCCAAGGCTGGGTCTGGGGCTGCTGCCCTGGGCTGAGGGATACAGCCAGAGCCCGAGGACCAGAGCTCCTTCCTTCCCCTGAAGGGAGGGGTTCCTGTAGAGTGAATGGCCCGGCGTTCCGCTGCCCACCATCTTTCTGCCTCTGCCCCGTTCTGTGGGAAGGAGGGGTTGAGAGGGGCCTGGAGGTTCTAGACCAAGGGAACATTGGTTCTGGAATAGCTGGTCTCTCTGCCCTGTAGATATCTAATATTCCAGGACCCCTGATCTGCCCTACCTGGTGCAGTTGCTCCTGCTAGCAGACACTTCTTCCTCATCAGCAGACGGGGACTTGGTCTCAGAAGGATGTGGCTCCTGTTTCAATCTCACACTCATTGCCTCCTGCGGTATGGCCTCAGGGCGGTCTTGCTTGCCTCCAGGATCGTTCTGGCCTTGTGAATGTGTGTGTGGATGGGCATTTTTCATTGAAAAGATCCAGAGTATCCATCACCTTTTCAAAGAGGTCTTCTTAAAAAAAAAAAATCAATAGGGATGGCAGCCCCTTTTGAGCGTCCTGTAAGTGCCAAGCTCTGCTGGTCCTTTACATTTTTTACTTCAGTTCCTTCTTAAAATGGAACCGTGGGGTAGGTGCTAATGTTATTCCCACTACACATGCTAAAAGGGAGGCGTAGAAAAGCTAAATAACCTGCAGGTACCTGAAAAGTTTCTGGGTTTTCTCTTCATACCCTCCCTCTTTTTTTTGAGGTGAAACTCACATAACATAAAATTAATCATTTGAAAGTATACAATTCAGTGACATTTAGTACATTCACGGTGTTGTGCAACCATCTATCTAGTTCCAAAACATTTTTCTCATGCCCAAGGAAGTTTCTGGACCCATTAAGCAGGTACCCCCATTTCCCCTCCTCCAAACCCTTGCGATCACTAATCTGCTCTCTGTCTCTATGGATTTACCTGTTCTGGATAATTCATATACATGGCATCATACAGGATGTGACCTTTTTTGTCTGGCCTCTTTCACTTTGCATAATGTTTTCCATGTTCATCCACACTGCAGCACGTATCAGTACTTCATTCCTATTTATGTCTAGTAATATTCCATTGTATGGATGCACCACATTTTATTTAGCCATTCATCCAGCAGTGGACATTGGGCTGTTTTTACCTTTTGGCTTTTTTGCATAGTGCTGCTATAAACATGTGTGAATATGTACTTGTTTGAGTGCCTGTTTTCAGTTCTTTTAGGTATATTTCTAACAGTGGAATCCCTGGGTTATAGGGTAATCCTATGTTTAACTTTGTAATAAGCCAAACTGTTTTCTACGGCAGCTGGACCATTTTACATTTCCACCAGCAATATATATGAGTTCCAATTTCTCTATATCATCATGAATACTTGTTATTTTCCTTTTCTTTTTTTTTTATTATAGCCATCCTAGTGGGTGTGAAGCAGAATCTCACTGTGCTTTTGACTTGCATTTCCCTAATGACCAATGATGTTGAGCATCTTTTCATCTACTTGGCTGTTTGTATATCTTCTTTGGAAAAATGTCTATTCAAGTCCTTTGCCCTTAAAAAAGTGTTTTTTTTCTTTTTAGTTGTTAGAGTTCTTTACATATTCTGTATATTTGACCCTTATCAAATGTTCGATTTGCAAATATTCCCCCCCCCTTCTGTAGGTTTCTTTACCTTCCTGAGAGTGTTCTTTTATACACAAACGTTTTTAATTGTTATGACATCCAATTTATCCAATTTTTCTTATGTTGCTTGTACTTTTGTTGTCATATGTAAGAATCTGTTGCAAATCTCCATTCGTGGAGATTTCCCCCTATATTTTAGCGTATGATTTCTATAGTTGCAGTGCTTCCATTCAGGTCTTTGGTTTCTTTTAACTTTTGTATATAGTATGAGGTAGAGGTCTGTTTATTCTTTTGCATGTGGGTACCCAGTTATCCCGGCACCTTTACCTCCCTTTCTTTAGGGTACTTGTTTCTTGAGGCAGGGCCCAGGTTTTACTCCATTTTCTTGCCTTCCTCCATGCGTGAGCCTGTGCCTAACACACTGGGTGGGGGTTGTCCCCTCTGGTGACTGGGCATTGACTGAATAAGTGAATGTAAGTGTCTGAGTCCTCTGTTCTGTCCTAAGAACCAGCCAGTACAAGCGAGGAGTCCAGGGACTGAGTAACCAGGACGTCCTCTTTGATCCACAGGTGCAGCGAGTGTCATCGTCGGCCACCCTCTGGACACAGTCAAGGTACGGTAGCCACGTTGCCATTACCTTTTGGAAAGGGGCCTGGAGTGAGTCTGACTCCGGGAATGTGCCTGCTGTTTCTGACCCCCAGAAAGCCACCAGCGCAGGGCAGGCTCTCTGTGCCAGTCCACGGGGGCGGAGCGCTAGGAGGCCCAGTTGGAATGCTCCCCCGTCCTTGCTGGGCAGTGATTTTGTTTTTGTGAAGCTCCATTTCTGCCTCCAGGCTCTCATGAGCTGCAGAGGAGGGATGGGGCGCTGTGAGTGCTCTCCTGCAAGCCTCTATGGAGCGAAGGAACCAGAATCTGGGCCCATAATCTAAGGTTGGGCCATTGGAAAAGATACTCCAGGCACAGAGAACGGCACGGGCAAAGACAGTGAGGTGGGGACACCGCCCGGGGGGGGCCATGCTTCGGAAGGGCCAACATGGCCACTTCTGCTGACGCATCAGGTTTCTGAAAGCAGCTACGGCTCAGAATCCAGGACCAGTAGGTCGGCACTCAATCCTTGGAGGCCTTGACCTTCAGGTTAGGACTCTAGACTTAGGTTGGGAATGGGAAGCCGTTATAACTTGACGGAGCCAGCAAAGCCACCTGGCATTGGGGTCATCCACGCTTCTTGTTCTACACGTGTGGAAAACTGGCCCAGAAAGGGGAAGGGTGTCACCTCAGGTCATACAACAAATCGAAGCATTGAGGAGCGAGATGTTACAAAGGGACATTCTTTGGGTCCACCCCTACCCCTGCCACCTGTCCCCATGGTGACCAGCACTAACAGCTGAACCCTGAGAACGTGGCCACAAATAGCGCCTCCTCACCCTGACTTCCACATTTGTATCTAACGCTGTGCCAGGATCGTGCACAACGAGGACCTGCCAGGCCCTTCTCCAGTGGTCACTGTGGTCCCCTTTCTCCCCATCTTCCTCCCTGCGTGGCCGTGGGCCCCTCCTCAGTCAGAGCCCAGGCCTGCTCTCTTCTTGATGGGGAGGTCATCCTATGTGTCTAAATAGTTAAAGGTACTTCCTGGCCCCTCACACAGGCCCAGCCTTTTGCTCATACATCAAATGCATCTTGGATGCTTTCTCTGTGCAGGCACTGTGGGGCTGGCAGGGCAGCAGTGGTGGACAAAGCCAGTCTAGTCCTTGCCCCAGCAGGCCTAACAGCCACATTTCTGACCCAGGCAACCAGTGTCTCTCCCTGGTAGAGCATCCTTCCCTCACCTGCAGCTTGGTTAGGGGAGGATAGAGCTCGTTGGAACCCCCATCCTCATCCCCTGCCCCTGGCACAGGCAAGCCTGGCCACATGTCACCTGTAAAGACCAGGACTCTCCTTCTTTTCTCCACTCTGCCCCCTGAGCCTCTGCAGGGAACCTTTCCTGATACATAAAACCTTGTCTCTGTTCAGCCTGAGAACCTCTCTGCTGAGGGTCTCAGCCTAAAGATGCTGGCTTACATGGCTGGCCTTTGGGTCCAGCCCAGGGCTGTGGCCTGGGGCCCTTGTTTCTCTCCAGAACATCCTCCTTCATTCTGGCTGGCATTTTCTCTAGAGTTCCTGTTCACTGAGAAAGGTCTGGGCAAGAGCCTCAGAGTCAGAATAACCTGGAGTCCAGCTCCAGCCTCCCACATACTCTCCTGTGCCTAGGGCACAGCACTTAACCTCCCCAAGCCTCGGTTTCCTTGTCTGTAAAATGGGCAAAGAGCACCTCCCCGGTGGGGCTGTCATGAGGATTGTCAAGTGCAGTGAGGATAGAGCAGTGAGCGATCCCCTCCTGTCCTGAAGAATACACACATTGGAGTGTGGGGAGGCAGATGAGTGACTTGTTCCTGGTTCCCAGGCTCGCCCCTGGGAGAGCCAAGCTAGAAGAATCTGGGCTGCTGACCTGGGTCAAAGACTCATTCCCTGCCCGCAGCTGCCTCACCACAGGTGGGAGAGCCAGCACTGGCTACTTGGTGGCAGTAGAGCTGGGGTCAGGATTCACTGCTGGCTCCTGGCAGAGCTGGTGCATTTAAAGTTTATGTCTGATGCAATGTGACCAGGGTTTTCTGCTCAGGGCTCAGCTCTATATAGCCCAGCTAGAGCACTGTAAGAGAATAAATTTGCATTGTTTTAAGCCACTGAATTTATCATAATTTGTTACAGCAGCAATCGGAAACATATACAGGGAATCAGCTTTCTTCATCTGTGAAGTGGGGATAGTATCCATGCCTCAGAGCATTTGTGGGATTCTGTGAGAAAAGTTCCATAAGATTTCCAGTGTTTTCCCAAGTATGCAGTTGGTGCATACTAAATGCTAGCTCCTGTTGCAATTGGAGTCCTTAGAGGCTTGAGCTGTGCTGCTGGCCTCGGTGGCAGCTTCCTCAAGAGCTGACAGACTTTTGCTCTGGTCTAGACCCAGAGTGAGGTGTGCCCTGGGCTCTTCTGTGGCTTTTCTCAGACCCTCTGCCTGTCTACGGATGCCCCCAGTCACCAGAGCCAGCCTCCATTAGAGGATGCCACAGTTTCACCTTCCGGCCCCTCGGGTAGCCAGTGCAAAGGGCCGAGTGCCACAGCCACGCTCGGCTCCGGGGACGAGAGGGAAATACAAGACGGCCCTGCCCCAGAGGGGGAGCCCAAATAAACCCTAAGTAAACAGACAAACAGATCACATCATTGCAGCATGTAAGCTCAGACCCAAGAGATGAGCAGAAGCTGGAGAAAGAGCCTTCCAGGGGAGGAAAGCAGGTGGAACGTTCTGGAAGTGAGAAGCAACGGATGCTCCAGGATCCAGGAACATGCCGTGTGGCAGGCCCAACGGGTGCGGAGGAAATGACATGCAGGTGGTGAAAGCCACGCTTCTGGGTGCTGGTTAAGGGTGGAATTTCTTCTGAGTTTGGTGGGAGGCCACTGGAGAGCTTGAAACAGCAGTGACAAACATTCATCGTTGTTTGGAAAAGAATAGTCTGACTGTTGTGTAGACACAGGCAGAGGAGTTGGGGTGGGGGAAGCAGGAGGCCAGCGAGGGGCCCAGCCCATCATCAGGGTGAGAGATGCAGGGGTTCTGGAGATGGGAAGAGCAGGTTTCTCCTGGCAGTATTCAGGAGGGCAGACCGACGGACAGCAGGTGGGCCAGAGCCACGGGTTAGCTTTTTGTACTCGGGATGCAGCAGCATCGTATGTCCCCACACAAGCATTGTTCTTGCACACCACACTGGCCTTTGTTCTTCTCTCAGACCAAGGGGACTCCTGCTGCATTTAGCAAGGTGGGAACGGGACTTGGTGCAGGTAGAGGATGCAAGGCCAGCCAGGCCAGGACTGAAGTCCAGGCCTCCTTCCTGGAGGTCAATGGGGCAGGGGCTTCCCGTCTCTGGGCTTCAGTGCTGGGAGCCCAGAGCCGTGAGGGAGGTGGGGATGTAACCTGTCTCCGGCTGGCCCTCACGCCCTTGCCTTTCTCCGCAGGCTCGCCTGCAGGCCGGCACTGGCTACGGGAGCACCCTTAGCTGCATCCGCACTGTGTACAGGAGGGAGAGCGTAAGTGCTCCCGGGGTGGGGTCTCCTCCTGGGGACCGAGGTCACAGCCCCTCACACCGGCACGCCCAGCAGGAGGCCTGTTTATTCTGCTCATCACCTTCGGCTCAATTTTCTCTCTTCATCTCACACCACTCCTCAAATATTATGTGTTACCTAAACTTAACCCTGCCCCCAAGTGGGATGTTATTGAGGAAAAAAGCTGGTTTGGCGTCACCTCTCTGGAGAAATTCGGAGGCATTTAGAACCACAATGTGGAAAATTCCTACAAAAACAGGAGGACCTGCCAGGTTTTCAAAACCTAATGTGTGGCAGTAAACCATGTGTCCACAGGCTCCCTTTATCCCAGCATGGGGCGGAGGGTGCGGACAGCAGGCTCTTCTGATCCCAGACACCCCGAACGGGCTTGTACCCCAGGTCGCTCCAGACCATGGACCCAGGGGTTTTCTCTGCAAAGGGGAAATTCTGAATAACATTTTGTAGAAGAAGCATCAGGTGACCTTCTTGAGAATGAGTATGTGCTTTTGGAAGACTTTCCAAGGCTCCTCCTTGGGGAATTTAAAATAAATTTTAAAATTTAGAATGAAATGACCTGTTGGTTTAAAGAAATAGTCAGGTGTAAGCCCTGTGGCAGCCCTGGGCTTTTCCTTGAGTCACTGGAAATGTGGCCCCGTTATTGACTGCTGTCCCCCCCCCAGGCTCCATCCTAGGAAGTGCCCTGGAGCTCGGGAGCCTCCTGCCTGCACCTGGAGGTTCTTCTCTTCAGTCAAAATATGTCTTGTGTCCTGGTGTTGTTCTGACTCTCTTGATCGTCTGCTTTAAAATCAGGGTGAGCGCTGTAAACCCAGCACTCGTTGTTCCGGGGTAATGTTGTCCGATTCCCGCGTCCCCTGAATGGCAGCTGTTGAGCCTCCTTTTTGGCACATGTTCTCCACAGTGTCTGCCAGCCTGCATCTCCGCTCTGGGGTTTCTGTGGGGACTGTGGGCGTTCCTCTGACACACAGCAGCTCAGAGCTAAGTGATGTCTCAAGTTATCTGAGGGACCTTGTTGTAGAGGAAGAGGCTGAAGCATGGTGCGTGCGTGCATATGTGTTTGCGTGCACATGTGTGTGTGGACGCCTGTGTGAGGAGGTGTCCTGCTCCTTGCAAATAGGGGGCATGCATTCAGGTCAGGATTAGTGGGTTTGAGTACAGCCTGGAGATTTTACAATGGCTTCCCGGTGCTTTTTCATCTTTGGTGCCATGTGTGCTGCACTGACTCCTCGAAGAGCCTGTGGAATTTTCCAGGTTCGGTGAAGCATCTGTGGTGTTTGCTGAGAATGCAGTGTGTATGGACAGAAGCCACTTCATGCTGTTCATCCGGGGACTCCCCCTCTGGCTTTTTTCCAATAGACTCCCATGCTCGGGGCACCCAGCTACATGCTGGCCCAGGTGCCCCTGGGATGCTGTGGGACCCTTCTTACCCCATCACCACAGGCTTAGCACATTATATTTTAATTGCGTGTCAGTTTGTCTGGGTCCTCCCTCCCCTGCCCCCAGACTGTGAGCTCAGTGAGGGCGGAGAGTGTGACTTTCTTGTTGTCCTCCAGGGCCTGGCACGTGCCCAGAGAATGCTTTTGTTGGAGTGACACATGAGGAAAGAGTGTGTGGTGCTTGGTAAGCCCACTACCCACTGGGGCTCCATGGGCTGCCCTCAGCCACAGCCCAAGAACACTGCCACTCCAGTGACAAATGCAGGTTCCAGGCCCAGCACATCACGGCTCAGGAACCAAAGCTTCATGCAGAAGCCGGTTCCTCCTCGGGTTAAGGATGCTCTCGCCCTCCCCTGTCTCTCCCCTCACATCAGCATCCTCTTTTATTCTTTCCACCAACGTACTGGTTTGCTTCTCCTATGGTGTCTCCCCCGCCAGCCTGCAGGCTCCAGGAGGGCAAGGTCTCTGCCAAGGGCAGCATAGGCCCTCATGCTTCCTCCCCCTGGGTCTCCCCACAGGTGTTTGGCTTCTTCAAGGGCATGGCCTTCCCCCTCACCAGCATCGCTGTCTACAACTCAGTGGTGTTTGGGGTCTTCAGCAACACACAGAGGTTCCTCAGCCACCACCGGTGCCAGGAGCCCGAGGCCGGCTCACCCCGCGTGCTGTCTGACCTGCTCCCAGCCAGCATGGTGGCTGGCGTGGTCTCTGTAGGGCTGGGTGCGCCCGTGGACCTCATCAAGATCCGGCTGCAGATGCAAACACGGCCATTTCGGGAAGGTAAGCGGCCAGGGGAGGCGGCCTGGTGTCTGGGGACCTGTGACCCTTTCCTGGTTTCCCAGGTCTGGAACTTGGTTAATAATCTTTTTATGGAGCAGGGCATCTATGTTGAATCATTTTATCTATAGTGGTAACTCTCACTGGTTAAGGATTTTCTACGTGCCCGGTGCCTGCAAAGAGCCCCGCGTGGGTTCTCTTAATTCGTCTTCAGCACAATTCTCTGAGGCAGGTGCTGTGATTTTTTCCGTTTTACAGATGAGAAAACTGAAGTTCCCAGAGGTTAAGATGCTTATTCAAGGACACACAGTTAATGACTGGGCAGTCAGGACCAACTACATAACTTGCAGTCCCCCAGGGTGAAATGAAAATGCGATCTTTTGATCACAAATTAGTAAGAATTTTAAAAGGGCGACAGCAGAGCATTGTCCAGTGGGGGGCCCTGTGTGACTGCCCAGGTCTCAGACCCACACCTGCCCCCACCCCCACACACACACCAGGGAGTGCAGCCAGGGAGGCCTCAAGCTGGACTGGCTGCAGGGCTATGAAGCGGGCCGCCCCTCCCTCACCCTTGATGTTCCATTAGAGCTTCATTTCTTTTTTTCTTTTTTTTTGCGGTACGCGGGGCTCTCACTGTTGTGGCCTCTCCCGTTGCGGAGCATAGGCTCCGGACGCGCAGGCTCAGCGGCCACGGGTCACAGGCCCAGCCGCTCCGCGGCATGTGGGATCTTCCTGGACCGGGGCACGAACCTGTGTCCCCTGCATCGGCAGGTGGACTCTCAACCACTGCACCACCAGGGAAGCCCAGAGCTTCATTTCTTATGTGCTACGTAGCTACTCCTGCGCCGTGAGCTGGAGCTGTCATCTCCTCCCTGCTGGGAAAGAGGTTTCTGACTCCTCCTGGAGCAGTTTTGATAAAGGAGGATGGAAAGAGTGGGAAGGCATTTGCTGTGCAGAGTAGATAGTGCCAGCTCCAGAGGAAGGATGAGCTGGGGGTCTTAGACAAATTTCAGTACCTTGGGGTTTGGTCCTTGGCTCTCATTTTACTCTGTCTCCTCAGGGAAGATATTATCCCTTCCTGGGCCTCGGTCTCTTTTCTGTATAATGGAAGGATTGCATCCCAGGTCCCTCCTGTCACCTCAGATATATACCTGACAGATCTCATGGGTAAGACCCCTCTCCTTGGCAGCCTCCTGAACGGCCTCCATGTGAACCCTCTGCCCACAGAGGTGGGGGGGGGTCGGCTCTGCCCCATGGCTGAAGCCCCAAAAGCTCGCTCAGGAGCATCCCAGGCCAGTGCCTCTCCTGCCCCTAACCCAGATTCCTCGATTCAGCCTGCACTCCCTGCTCAGCCGGGGAGGTGTCCAGGGCAGGTCTGCACACACTCTGAGCACAATGCTAATACTCCTCACAGGGGTCCCTGCTACCCCAAGAACACGAGTCACACCTGCTGGGTGCTCAGGGCCCCTGTCAGCATGCGGGGAGATGCAGGGCAACAAGCGGGTTGGCTCACCCAGAGGGTCACAGAGCATACTCCCATGGGGGCCGCCCAGGGAGACACGGGGCAGGCAGGTCCTTACCTCCATCCACCTGACATACTGAATCGTGTCTTGGTACAGCTCAGTTTGACCAAAGAGGTCACACCTCTGAGAAGAGTTTGAAGCTCACTGATCTGGTCCTATCCCAGAGGCAAAAGCAAAGATGTAGAGAAATGAAGGGCGTCGTGGACAGGCCTAGAACCCAGGAGTCCTGGCCCCCAGGCTGGTTTTTTGCGCTATCCTGTCTACTTCCAAAAAGCTGTGTTAGTCTAGGGTGCAGAGGAAATCTCTCCATAAGCCTTAAAGCTCTTTGGGGTCCAGATGTTGCAAGAGCCTCGGTGATGAGGCTCCTGGGGGCAGCCCCACCTCCTTCACAACCAGGGCACCTTGTCCATGGAAGGGGAAGAGAGAGGAGTAGGCATGCTTGTGTACGTGTGAGGGGGCCCTCAGCCAGCCTAGACACCAAGGAAGGTGTTTCTCAATAAATGCCGGGGCATTTGGAGGCAAGTTAATTGGTAAACTTTCTTCACAGTGTTTGCTTCCATTCTCTGTTCTGTCCTCGCCCACCTACACTTTCCCTGCAGAGGGTTCTAGAATGGTGGCTGACTTGGCAGGCTAAGGCCTGAGCTACAGGGGTCCTGAGGCCAGGCTAGAAGCCTCCGGAGACTGGAGGAAGGATAGGAGCAGAACAGCCAGTGCAGGAGCCTCACGTTGAGGGAGCTGAGCAGCCTCCATTAGCAGCTGCCAAAGTGGCTAAGTGTTCATCGTGTCCTGACACTGCGTTAAGCACTGGATGTGCATCATCTCATTTAATATCCACCCGACAGTGGGAGGTCAGCATGACTGTTAGCCCTGTCCATCTACCCAACACACAATAGTTATGTACCTGCTGCGTGCCAGGCTCAGGGCTAGGTGCTGGGGACACAGCGATGAACAGAAGGCTCCATCCCTCTTGTAGTGCTCTGTCCAGCAGACGGGCAGACAGGAATTGGGCCACTCCAAATAGGGTGGGTGGCAGGGAGTGGGTTGGGCTCTCAGCCAGGCTGGGGGTCAGGAAGGGCTCCGGGGCAGGTGGTGGGAGGGGTGGAAGGAGAGCGTAGAGGTCAGGACTGTACACCTGGTTAGGGCAGCACCGAGGGCCACCCATGCCTGCTCTCCTGGGCCATGGGAGCCTGAGGCACAGCCCACCTGGGCTGGGACTCTCTAGAACTGCCCATCCAGGAAGTCGGGACCCTTCTGGAGCCTTGTTTCCTGGAGAAGCCCGCTGAGCAGGGAGAACATGGGGATGGTGTGCCCCCCCTCTCCTCCAGCATCTGGGCAGGAGGCGGTTCCGTGACCCTACTCCTGTACAGACGGGACCATGGCCTCAGGCTGTAAGTTTATCCGCATGGCGCCAGAAGGAAACCGGTTCTTAAGTAAACCGCTTGAGGCAGCAACAGAAAACGAAAATGTGTTTGTTCCATCTTCCCGTGTGTGCCAGGAAGCTGATCTTTGGGGAGCTCAGGGAAGGCTCTTAATAAGAGACCAAGGGAGGTCCTGCACACAGATTTTTCTCAGCCCTGCAAAGCTCCAAGCCATCAGCGCCTGATCCCAGGGGCTTAGCTGGCAGTGCGGACGCAAAACGGTTGACCTGAGTGGGCGGAGGGAAGGTAGAAACCAAGACTGGAGGGTCCGCCTCAGCTGTGCCCCTAGAGCCTCTGATCTGGACTAACCCAGAATAGTCACAGCCATGGGGGCCGAGCAGCCAGTATTTACTTAGCCCTCACCATGCGCCAGGCACTGTGCGAAGAACTTGGTGTGTGTTTAATCTTCACGACAACCCAATTCCTAGACTTTTACAAAGGGGAGACTGAGGCACAGAGAGATTCCATCACCCGCCTGAGGTCACTGGCCTAGTGGAAGGTGGAGCTGGGATACAGACCCAGGCAAATGACTCAGAGCCCACTGATGCTGTTTCTGCTTCTGCCCCAGGGTTTTGTAGAAGCTGGGGCTACGACAACTTTGGTAATATCTGGGCCTTTGCAGAAAATCATCATGTACAAAACCAGTTGCAAACTTTGAGGGAGGAAAGGGGACTTGGAGGATGTCTCCAAAATGACATTGTTCAAGTAGTGGGCATAGCTTGTGGGCTTCGAGGGATGGGTCTGTATTCTGTGGCTTTGGGCAGCTCTGCTCTGCGTGGCCCACTCTTCCTTACCTTCCACTGTCCCCCCAGATGCATGGGGAAAGGGCTTTGGTGACTACAGGTGCTGGTCAGGGTCACCTACTGGGGGTAAAGCATGGGAGGCAGGCAGTGGGTCACCAGGCAGGACTTTCCGCCAGGGGCCTCTCCAGAAGATGAGGAAGGGTGCAGTTATCTTTCACTTGTTCCTCGGGGACCCTCTTGGCCAGCGGTAGAAACCTCAAAGACTCACTGGGACCAGGGAGGTAACATAAGTAAGCACAGGTACCTGGAAAATGGACCCTTTTCCATTTTTGGGACACCTACAGCCCTCCTAACCTGTGTTTCGTTTTTCCTCTTTTTATTGAAACACAGAACATACTTCACTTTCCACATCACTCTGCTGTTAGAAACACAGCAGTTCAAGCACATGTGTCAGCCTTGGTGCTGGGAAGGCAGTCGGGAGTGGTGCGCACAGTTGCAAGCTGCCCAGATCCTGTGGGAGGGGTGGCTGCAACCCTGCTCTGGCTGACTGTTGCCACGTGGCCTGGACCTTCTGCTTTTTAAGAGAAGGCAGAAAGCTAGATTTTCCCAGGGTCTTCCAACTGGAAATTGTCAGATAATTCAAGTAAAGACAAAACCAAACACCAACCAGCGTAACACCATGCAGCCCAAAGCATTGTGTGGGCTGGACAGTGTGGGGCTGTGGTTGGCTGCGAGCTTGTGGTCTCTGCTCTGAGTCAGGCCCGCTCTCCCTGATAACTGGGCTGAGATGGGTAATTGCAGGCTACCCTGTGCAAGACTTGTGGGATAGATCATGGCTTGTGGCTTTACCCCAGAGTTGCCAGTCCACTTCCCCAGGTGGTGACAACGGGCTATGAGAGACTACGCCACGCTGGAGACGTGCAAATATAAAGCCATTGAGTTCATTCTGACTGTCTGAATGTGGAGGGAGAAAGCGCCCACCCACCCAAATACAGTCACCGTTAACACATTAATATGTTTCCTTTTCCTGTTCTGTATGCATGGATTAAATGTTTTAAGTGGTTGTACTAATGTTATATAGACAGTTTCACATCCTGTTCTTAATTCAACGTAAAACAGAAGCATCTTCCATGTTACTAAAATAGAATTATAAAATTAAAATGGATAATATTTAAAATAGATGTACAATATTCCATCAAATAAACACACGCACACACGCACACACACACACACACACACACTTTGAGAGGGATGATACAGTGTAGTAAGAATTCAGTTTCTGGAGTTAGGCCACCTGCTTCTAATCTTACCCCCACCTGTTGTTGCCAAGCCTCAGTTTACTCATATGCATAAAAGGCGTAACAGGAGTAGCTCCTTCATAACTGGGATGGGATGGGATAACATGTAACACAGGCAGATCTTAGCACAATGTCTGGTACATTGAAAAAACGAAATAAATGTTAGCTATGCAATTAAACTTATTATTTAGAAGTCTTCCTACTAGTGAACATTTAGGTTGTTTACAGTTTTTCCTCTTCTAAAAATAGTGATGTGATCAGCAAATTTGTCCATAAAGAGTTGCCTTCATTTACAGTCATTTCCCCAAATGTGTGGGCTCTTTGATTCGTGACTGGGTCAAAGAGTACAGTCATTTTTAAGATTCTTGGTACATATTGTGAAATTTGTTATACAGAGGGGTTTTACCAAATTACATAGGCAGTTGCTAAAGTTTAAAGGGAGTGTCCGTTGGGCGCTGCCTACCAGTACATGCTAGACGGCAGTTATCCTCGTGAAAACTCTTCCAACTTCACGGAGGTTTTCTCCTGGGGCCTCTGTCGCTTGGCCTGAATTAATTCAGGTCTGTCCTTGACAGTAAGGTGCCCGTGAAGGTGCCGTTTTCAAGTTATCATTACCCTTCGCCCAGGCATGAGCCTCACTAGGCACCCTGCTGGGCCCGAGCTGGAATTCAGGGGTGAGGTCCCTCTGCTGCCTGGGCCAAGTCACATCCTGGAGCCCGGTGGCCAATGACACTCACTCCTCCCCCATCTGGGAGCTTTCAGGTCTGTGTTTTCATTAAGAGCCTAATTAATGTGCAGATCACAAAGCCCTCAACACCGCAGGAGGCCAGAGTTTGTGGAATCAGAGGAGGACTCAGCATTAACTCCGTGCTGGCCAGCATAGTAATTTCACCAGGCACAGCTGGAGGCAAAGGGCTGAGGGTTACACCTGACTGAATTCACTCTTTGCTTCATTCATTCACTAGCATTTCCCGAGGCCCTGCTCTGAGCCAAGCAGAGTAGGTAAACCAGGCATCAGACACGCACAGCCCCTGCCTTCAAAGAGCACTCAGTCTGGTGGGGAATCAGCTGTGCACCAGAATGAGAAGGGCCCCAGGAAGGCTCTGGAACCTCAGAATCTGGCTCTGCAGACCGGGAAGGCTCCAGAGAGGAAGTGGCTATTGATTGGGTGTTTGAATACTGGCTAGGATTTGGGGGTGGGGATGTAGGGAGGGAGAGCTGTTTCAGACTGAGAAACGATGTAAGGAAAGAGTCAGTGGCAGGGGACTTCCCTGGTGGTCCAGTGGTTAAGACCTCACCTTCCAGTGCAGGGGGTGCGGGTTCGATCCCTGGTCGGGGAGCTAAGATCCCACATGTCTTGCAACCAAAAAGCCAAAACATAAAACAGAAGCAATATTGTAACAAATTCAATAAAGGCTTTAAAACTGGTCCACATTTGAAGTGAGAGAGTGGCATGGACTTATATATACTACCAAATGTAAAATAGATAGCTAGTGGGAAGCAGCCGCATAGCACAGGGAGATCAGCTCAGTGCTTTGTGACCACCTAGAGGGGCAGGATAGGGAGGGTGGGAGGGAGATGCAAGAGGAAGGAGAGATGGGGATATATGTATATGCATAGCTGATTCACTTTGTTATAAAGCAGACACTAACACACCATTGTAAAGCAATTATACTGCAATAAAGATGCTAAAAAAAAAAAGGTCCACATTAAAAAAAAAATCTTAAAAAAAAAAGTCAGTGGCAGGAAAGCAAGCATGTGGCAGGATGGGGGGGAGGGGTGGAAGATGCAGGGTCAGTTGTGAAGAGCTTGGATTTTTAGCCGAGTATGGGCTTCCTTTCTATTCTGCCGGCAGTGGAGCGTCTTGGACAGCAGCATGACCTGAGCACAGCTGTGTGGCAGGAAGTGAGCCTGGCCTTCAGCAGGGATGGAAGGGGGTGGGAATAGTAGAGGTGAGGAGTCTGATTTGGAGGCTGCTCCACAGACCAGGCGAGAGGCTGGGAACGCCAGACCCAGGGCCGTGGGCTTTGGGAGTAGAGGGGAGCGGCAGATGGAAAAGGCATTGATGATGTAGAACCAACAGGCCAAGCAGGAGAGAGGAAAGTGTCGAAAATGACCCAGGATTTCAAAGTTGGGTGGCGATGAGGGAGGTGGTACCTCCCGCGCAGGGAATTAACCAGCAGATGAAGCATGCAAGACAGAGCTTGGCGTGGAGTGGGTGAGCACTCATACTCATCGTTGCTGCTGCTGGTTTGGACCCTGGCTGGAGGGGTAGGCTGGAGTGAGAACTGTGGGGACTTGACCTTGGTTCCTGTCGAGGGAGGGACTGCAAACGGAATGTCAGGGCTGGAGGTCTAGACAGGGGTGTGACAGACATAGAAGTGACAGCTGAAGTCATGGCGTTAGAAGCAAATGCCAAGGTGAGCTGCAATAAGACCTGGGTAGACGTCAATGAGAAAACGCTGTAAAGGAGTTTGGGAGGGAGCTATACTGATGCTAATAGCTGTAGTTAACAAGTATTGCGCCCCAGCCATGTGCTCTGTGCTAACACAAATCCCGTGATTCAGTCACCACAGCAACTCTATGAAATCCGCACATTCTCCATTTGACAGGTGGGGAGACTGAAGCTGGGCTTAAGTGACTTGTCCATGCTCCCTGGGCTCTTCCGCCCCGGGCCATGCAGCTCCACACCCTGGAAACACAGTCCTGAGAGACTCGTGTCACCAACGTGGGGAAGGAGAGGGTAGAAGGGAGAGTTGCTGAAGTCAGGGTGACAGTGGGGACGGAGACCAATGGGCAAAGAAGGAAAAAGACTTTCTTTTCCAAGTTGGGAGGGGGAGAAGGCAAGAGACGATTGTGAGAGAATTTTGAGGCAAGAGGAAGGAAGTTGAGGAAGCCTGACTCTACCATACTTAAGATAATCTGATGGAATGAAAGGGACAGAGTGTGGCCAGGATTCGAGGAGGAGAAGGTCCTAATATCTGGACATGCCGAGAGGAGACAAGCTGGACTGGATGGTAAGGGTGGGAGTGCCAGCTGAGGGGTGATGTGGGCAAGTAAGATCATCAGCCACACACCTGAACACAAAGCCCGTTTGAGCTCAAGAATCTGCATGATGACAAAATGGGGCAAAACCATTTCTCCCTGGATCTTCTGAAATGTCTGGCTGAGAAGGTCAACAGCTGTGCCTCAGAGGCCCTGAGTACATCAGTTTGTCTCTTTGGCAACACAGTTTTATTGCTCCCATAAAGATGTGTGACCGCCAAGAAGCATACTTATCTCCAGGCAGGTTAGCCTTTTGATACAGTGGACTTTCTAAGAATTTCCCAGTTCAGGGCAGGAATTATTGATGCTAAGCTCCGTAAAGAGATACACATTGCTCCATTCAGTTCCTAAAGAAGGAAGCCTCTGGGAAGGCAGGAACCCTTGGAATGTGATAAGGGGCACAAAAACCTGGAGACTAGCCAGGACCGTACAGTCGGGGCCTTCTTCTCAAGTAGGCTGTGTGCCAGTAGGAAGTGAGGGCTGGAGCAATGGCAGCCCAAAAGTGGAGGGAGGAGGTTTGTGAAGAGGCCAGGTATATAGCCATGCAGTTCAAGAGGTGCCCTTGAGTTCTGGGCAGTGTGACTGAATATTTTTCAAACTGTGGTCCCACATAGCTTGCCAAGATTAATGAAGGTGTACACAACATAACACACCGTTGTGTAAGTTACATACAGTGGGGACACACCCATTTGTTCTTTCAATCAATTGACAAGGGCAAATATTGTCCTGATTTCTAGACTTGACACTAGTGTTGGTAGTTCTCAGAGCTGGGTCGGTATCTACAATCTTTCCACAGTAGGCTTGGCAGGGCATGGCTGCCTGAGATTAGCAAGTCCAGCACTTCCGGAATCTGAAGTCACATCAGGGCAAGGTAATAAAGACAGGAATGATAATTATTTGCCTCAAGTAAAGTACATTTGCACAACACACATTTTAGTAAAGTACATTTGCCAACATTCTCAGTTAATTTTCACAGAAGCCGAATGATGTGGACAGGCCACTGATTCTTCCCCTTTTGTGTATGATGAGGAAACTGCAGCCCAGTGTGGTTGAGTCCTTTGCACCAGGTTGTACAGTAAATAGCAACTGAGAAACAGCAGATCCCAGCTGCTCCTAATCCAGGGCTCTTTCTACTAAACCATCTGCCTATCGTGGACTCTTTAGCTCATGAGAAAACTGCTGGACTCTTTAGAAACAGGAACTGGGCCAGAGCTTCCCAGTTGGTAATACCCTGGGGAAGTGACCTGAGGGGTCCCTCAGCTTGTTGAAACCCAAACCACAGAGGTTATACCCAACCTGCTTGTTGGAGGATGTCCATCTACATTACTGGATGCTTCCATAGCATCTTCGACAAGCGAGACAGCTTATGATTTGGAAGTTTCTTTTAGCATCTCCAGTCTCTGGCACAAGGACCAGACAGGGCTGGGCTTGGAGGAGTGCCGAACACAGGTGAAGCTTTGGGAGGCCCCGGTGCTAGAGCTGCCGATCAGATGCTCACGTGTTCACTGAATGGATGTTGAGGCACATACGGCCCACAGTGTCAGGCACAGGGCCACAGTGCCTGGGACAGGCCACAGTGTGTGATTCCTATCATCACTGAACTCACGGCTAAGGCAAAACAACGCTCGGGAAACAGCAGCAGCCAGGACAGACCACGACAGGGGGCACAGCCTTGGCATGGACTAGGGGTCCCAGCTCTTTCCACGAGTACCTTTTACATATATACAATGGAGACCAACCCACAGAACAGCTGTTCACTTTGTGTCCACAGATTAAGAAAACGCATATGACAAGAAGCTACCATCGATCATCAGTGTACTTAAGTAATTGTTATTGTGTTCCCACAATAGCACCTACACATGTGAGAAAAATGGCCAGACATGTATGTGAGATATTTTAGGAATTCTGTCAATCTATAACGCTTGTGGATTGGTGGGTCCCTTGAAATAACCCCATGCTGCCCCCTTCCATTTGAGAGCCTGCTGGCCCAGAGGCATTCGAGCACAGAACGCTTGGTGAGCCTGCACGTCGCTAACTGGGGACCAGCAGGACCTCATCAGTGGGTGGCGGACTTGTTAAGGATTTTCTGGAGAAAGTGACCTGTTGGGAAATGATGTTGTATTTCCACCCCACCCTAACATAGGCACACAGAGGAGGACTGGTGACGCTCTCCCTTCCAGAGAGGCTCCTGAGGCCTGGGCCCTCCTTACCTCAGTGGATCAGTGACCAGTCACTGTGTTTCAGCTGACTTTCCTGTTTCCAAGGTCATGACCCACTGAAGAAATTGAACAGCATTGCCTGAAAAAGGAAAGAAGTGAAACTTGTTCGTGTTTGTGTCTGGGAAGGGTACAGCGGGATGCAGTGACAGGACCCTGGGTTCTGAGAAGAGGGGCACTAGTGGCAGATCTGTGGGGACCTCAGCCTGCATCTGGGCCAGTGCAGCCTCTCTGAGGTAGGAGGACCCCCCAAGGAGTGGCTGCATGTGTACCTGTTAGAACTGGCCAAACCTGGACACCCGTACTCTCTGCAGAGCTCCCTGCAGAGGCACCTGCCTACAGAGGGACCTCCTGGCCCAGGCAGGAGCCAGCAAGCAAGGCACCAGACACTGCCGCTGAGCCAGACAGCCACAGCGTGTGCTCCGAGGAGCGATGGCGGGGACTGAGCTGGACAAGGCAGGGGAGCCCAGAGGAGGGGTCTTTTTAGAACTGTGTAGGCCTTCCTAAGCTCCTAGGCGAAGGTTAGGAGCAGGGTGGGGGGCAATTTTATCAACTTTGAACATCCTGCTCGTCTCGGTGTAGGGTGCTTGAGTTGACCCTAAATGAATTTGGGAAAACAAAGAAAACCACAGGCATCCTGAGTGTAACTCTACCTATCATAGTAAAAGACTCTTGATTTAGAGAGTACAGCAAAAAATGGCCTTAATGACAAAGTGCTCATGATAAGAAATAATCAAAATTTGATTCATCATCTTATCCTCATTTTCTAACAAAAAATTCTCATTAGAGAAACTAAATACATTTCATTCTAGAAGGAAATATACCTAATGTGAACCCTTCACTTGCATGTGTGCACCCCAAGCCAAAGCCCTGAAGGTTCTAGAACAACAGGCTGAGGGGCAATGGTTCAGTGTGAACAGGGTGCCTACTTCCTTCCTTGGGTTCCTTGCACAAAGACAAATCCACATGCATCAGTTGTGCATACTTCCAAGAGCTGCTTGCCAGCAACCTCCCAAGTCAGTTCTTAAGGGTCACCAAAATTTGTTTTACACAAACTAAATTTGGTCCACTGCTAGAGTTACCGGAAGCTCTGATTCGGCGCTTTTCTAAGTCTAGCTGCCAAGGCTCCTGGGCAACTCCTTCCCCAGCTGAGCCACAGAGCATCTTGTGGTCTGAGCAACTGATCAGAATCCCAGCGGTCTTCTGCCTTGTGGTCCCTTATGAATTGTCCATACCACTATTGCTAAAGTAGGTGGGCCCATAACAACTGTCACCCGAAAGAGATTTGCTTCTCATTGAGTGACACGTCATTGATGTCACAGAATCCTTTTGCCTTGAAAAGCAGGAGAGGCTAGGTAGGCTTCTTTGCTCTGCCTGAGTAACCAAAACAGTTTATTTCAAGTCTAAGACGTCATTTTCTCAGTAGGATATGGTGTCTGGTGCATGCCATGGTCAAAACTCACCAACTGTGCACTTACAAGCTACACCTTTTATGGAATGTAAATTATACCTCAGTTAAAAAACAAACTAATAACGACAGGCAGAGGAGGCCAGAGGAGAAGACAAGGGCTATTAAGAGTGATTGGTCTTCATGGGAAAAAAGGTGAGACTTAAGAACAGGGAAGAAGTCCAGCCAAGAATGCATCATCTCAATGTAATAACAAGGACACATCAAACAAGCCTCAGATAAGGAAAGTTCTGTTAACAAGAAAGGGGGTGGTGTAGTCTTGAAAAATGGCAGTGTCATAAAAAAAAACACCCAAGAAAGGCTGTGGAAATGCTCCAAATGAAAGGAAGCTAAAGAGACCTGACAACTAAATATAATACATGATAGACTGGATCCTGTCCTGGGGGTTGGGGAGGAACACTCTAAAGGTCAGCATGAGATCACAGGAAGGTATGAGCATAGACAGTACATTAGATACAAGTATTGTCCATGTAGATTATGAACCCGGCTGTTGTCCCACAGTATGTAGAATGGTATCCCGAGTCTTAGGAAACACAGACTGAAGTATTTAGGCGTAAAAGACCATTTTGTATGTAACTCACCCTGAAATGCGTCAGAGAATAAAATTATGTATGCATGTGTGTGCAAAAGAATTTCCTTATTGCTTATTTTGGGAGAAAAAAATGAAAGTACAGATTTGGTTCTGGTTTGGGTCTTGATGTCAAGGCCGGTTCTCGTTTGGCCAAGTGTTTTTCCAATTTTATCAGATTCTCTCCTTCTATCAGTAACTCCTGAAAGCCACATTGTACCCACAGCTGATTCGTGAAAACCCTGACTCCAAGTCAGGTCACTGTTACCTGGAGATGAGCATGGCCCAGGCAAAGTTTAGGCACTGGGACAAAGGCATCTGTTCAGTTTAATTGCACACACGTGTTTGAGTGAAAAGTAGGGGGGCGGAGTGGGAGAAGAGGGGGAGGGAGGGAGAGAGCATACAAACCATAAAACAAATAAGGTAAAATGTTAACAATAGGTGAATCTGGGTAAAGGTGTTCTGTGTACAGTTTTCCTTTTTTGTACTTTTTTTTTTTTTTCAAATTTGAAATTATTTCCAAATAAGAAGTTTCTTTAAAAATATTGGGGTTGAGGGAGCTGGAAGGAGTTCCAAGGGCTTCACAGTATCAACTTGTGTCCAGAAGGCCTTGGCCACCAGTTCAGACTCGTGTCAGTACTCCAGGTCACCATGACAATTCTATTGCTGTAATAATGGTAAATGGATCATTTTCAAGCAATAAAAGCTAGATCACTTATGTTACAACCCTGGGAGAATGTGAGAGAATTTCCTTATTGATTATCCTGAAAAGAAAGGGAAAAAAGTACAGGTTTTTTGTTGACAAAGTCAGTTGGAGGTTGGACAAGTTTTTTTTTCAACATCTGTCCCCCACACAAGCAGAATGTTATCAGGACATTCTCTTTCAATCAGTAACTTCTGAAAGCTACATCATACCCACAGTTGATTCATGAAAACCTTGACTCCTGGGACAGATCACTGTTACTTCGACATGAGCATGGCCCAGGCAAAGTTTATACGTTGGGACAATTAACATCTATGTGGGCTAATGTCAAAATTTCCCAGGATGACCCTGGTGGTATCATAGTGGATTTGGGAGAGAAAGGGGTGTTCAGTGACCTCTCAGTGGATTCTCAAAGACCACAGTGTCTGATCTTGCTCTGAGCTCAGAGGGCCCTGTGCCCCTAAAATTGGCCACCACTCCTGCTCACTCCCTGCTATAGACTATAGAATGAGACTCAGCCTCCTGCCCACGCTGTAGTTGGCCTAATGTACGTGGCCAGGATGCCTCTGTTCCCCCAACATAGAAAGAAAATACGGGATTAGTTTGTTCAAGCATACTTTCCAGGCAAATAGGAACCTCCCCCTGGACCTCGTCTACTTCTGGGTTGAGTGAAAAGGACAGGTTGTACTTTACTCCTAAATCTCCGGTTTGGACTGTGGCATCATGAAGCTGAGTATTTTTTCCTAATCTTCATTTGATAAAGATGGGGCTATGTAGGGGGCTTGGATGTTCACCTATATAACAAAAGTGATCTGTCTCTTAACCAGCATGTGTAAAACCCCATTGAGAGGGTGCTTACAGGGAATTAAACCCAGGTGGCAAAATACGCATGTGGTCACAGGCAAGCTTCATTCTGTTTCTGTCCTGGCCATGTCATGTTAGTTCTTCAAGAAGGGAAAGTTGAGAACATGAGTCCGCTTTATCTGCACTGGGACTAGGAGGTCTCTCTGGCCGTGAGTCAAAGCTGTGCTAAAAGGTCCGTAGCGGGGGCCTCCCTGGTGGCGCAATGGTTGAGATTCCGCCTGCTGATGCAGGGGACACGGGTTCGTGTCCCGGTCCGGGAGGATCCCACATGCCGCGGAGCGGCTGGGCCCGTGAGCCATGGCCGCTGAGCCTGTGCGTCCGGAGCCTGTGCTCCGCAACGGGAGAGGCCGCAGCAGTGAGAGGCCTGCGTACCGCAAAAAAAAATAAATAAATAAAAATAAATAAAAGGTCCGTAGCAGAGTAGACAGGCATGAGGCAGGGAGATGGAAGAAGCCCGATGGAAGAATTAGAGAAGCAGACAGAGTCACTACTTGCTGTCTACACACATCCTGTAAAGAAGCTACTGATATAACAACTGATGATCTGCCAGCAGAGACCCCAGAGGTCAGCTAAGGAGACAGCACCCTGTGCCCCTGGACTTTGAGGGCCAATGGCACCAGTACTGCCCTACAGCTGTTTCAGGGCACAGCCTGGCCAGGGCTGGAGAGAGTCAGTGAGAACATGTCCAGCCCTCCAGCCAGTGCATCCTGCACCCAACTCACACCAGTCAACTTGGTCTCAGTAATAATCTGGTGATAACATTGCGCCCCTACAATGTTCCTAGCACCATGCTGAGCTCTTTATAGGTATTACCTTGTTTATACTCACAACAGCCTGTTCTCTTTTTTATTTAAAAGATACAATTTTCCAACTTTATTGAGATACAGCTGACATATAGCCTTGTGTAAGTTTAGGGCGCACAATGTGATCATTTGGTACACGTATGTATAGTGAAATGATTACCAAGATAAGGTCAGTTTACACATCCATCACCTCACAGAGTTACCATTTTGTGTGTGTATGTGGTGAGAATGTTTAAGATCTGCTCTGTTAGCAACTTTCAAGTATACAATACAGTATTGGCCTGTCCCCTTTTCAAAGGTAAGGAAACAGAGGCTAAAAAGGTGCCTACCAAGGTCAGAAAGTTGGTAAGCAGGGCCTGGATTTGGAACCAGGATGGTCTGGGTCCAAATCTCATACACTTTTTACCACACTAGGCACGAGCGTGCGCGCACACACACACACACACACACACACACACACACACAGAGTATGTTGGATTTTCCAGCCTCTGCTTCAGGAAGGAGCTTGGTATGCCTCAGCATATTTGATCCAAGGCATCGTGCAGTCACATCTACTCAAAAAGACATAGTGATGGTTGACCGAGAACCTCTGGGCATCCTAAGGCAACAGGTGCTTTATCACCTGGCTGGGATTTTGTCCAGTCTGGCTGCACATGCTGGCAGGAGCTCCTTGTTGGGACTTCAGAATCCCCATTTGAGTTGCCAAGACGGTCAGAAGTTTCGGTAAAAATCAATTGGTGACGTGAGCAGGAACTGTCAATGGGCTGGGCTGACTCCAGTGCCAGACAGTGGTC
The DNA here is from genome assembly GCF_005190385.1 of Monodon monoceros. NCBI lineage: Eukaryota > Metazoa > Chordata > Mammalia > Artiodactyla > Monodontidae > Monodon > Monodon monoceros. The sequence continues at coordinate 113,315,714 of NW_021703768.1, forward strand.
ATTCTCTTGCCCCCAGGTCACTTGCTATCTTTTTGCCCTGTCTTTGCAGCCAACCTCGCTTTGAAGCCCAGGGTGGCAGCTCTTGGGGAACAGCCAGCCTACCAGGGGCCTGTGCATTGCATCATAACCATCGTGCGGACTGAAGGCCTGGCAGGGCTGTACCGGGGCGCCAGTGCCATGCTGCTGCGGGACGTCCCGGGCTACTGCCTCTACTTCATCCCTTATGTGTTCCTGAGTGACTGGATTACGCCCGAGGCCCACACAGGCCCCAGCCCCTGTGCTGTGTGGCTGGCGGGAGGCATGGCAGGTAAGGGGGGCATGGCTGATCCCTGCCCCCATGCTGACCATGGCAGCAAGACAGCTGGGGAGCCTACCATACCCTTCTCAGCCCTGGGGAAGGGCAGGGTTCATCCAGCCACTCATCCAACAATTCTCTGTTAAGCACCTGCTATGGCCAGACCTAGCCAGGCAGATGAATGGCTAGGAATGGGGAATGGTCCCCCCTCTTTCTCCCATCCCCTTTTCTCTGAGTCCCTATTTGGACTCTTACAACTTTCAGCTGGAAGGTATATTTTGAGCACTTACTCTGTGTCAGGTATCACTGAGCTTTGAAAAGAAAATCTGTTATCATGGCTCACCTTTTTTGAATACTGGCACCCTGCAAACCTTTCCAATGTGAAATTTTTATTAGCCCCAGAAGGTAGGAATCAGTCTCCCCATTTTTCAGGTGAGAAAACAGGTTCAGCGTGACCAACTCAAGGTCACACAGCTAATGTAGACAGTATAGTAGGGACTCTGCAGTCAGAAAGATCCAAGTTCAAATCCACACTTAGTCATTTTGTGACCATGGACTGGACTTAACCTCCTTACTCAGAACCCACGCTGCATCCCCATTTCACCTTGGGTAAAAGTCAATGACCTTGCAATGGTTTCAAGACCATCAGCATTCCAGCTGCCTGTTACCCTTCCGCACTCATTTTTTTGCTACCGTCCCCTTACTTTGCTCTGCTCCAGCCATGCTGGTCTCTTTCCTGCAACTTGACCGTGCCTGGCTCTCTCCCCACCACAGGGCCTTTGCACTTGCTATTCCCACTGCTTGGATTTAGCGATGCATAGGTCACCAGGGACTTTGACAAGACCCATTTTGATAAAGAGAAGGGTGTGAAAACCTGATGGAAGTGGGATCAAGAGAGAATGGGATGAAAGAAATTGGAGAACCCAAGGACAAAAAACACTTCTGAGAGATTTGAATGTGCTGTATCAGGAAAGAGAGAAACACAGCTATAGTCAGAGAGGGGTACGGAAGTCAAGAGAGGATTGCTTCTCAAGAAGGCGGATAACTGATGGGAACATACTGTATAGCACAGGGAACTCTATCTGATGCACGGTGGTAACCTAAATGGGAGGGAAGTCCAGAAGGGAGGGGATGTCTGTATGTGTATGGCTGATTCATTTTGTTCTGCAGTGGAGGCTAACACAACATTGTAAAGCAACCAAACTCCAATAAAAATTTTTTAAAAAAAGGCAGATAACATGGTATGTTTGATGCTGATGGGAAAGATCCACCGGACAGAAGAAAATTGTCATCCCTCCTCCTCATTATCTAATCAGCTGTGCTTGAAACTCAGGAAACACATAACAGAGCCCACATCTTAGCCACCAGACCCCAGTGTTCCCATTCCCCGCCTTGTGCCTGAGGCCTGGCCTGTGCCAGCTCCCAGTAAGTGCTCAATAAGTACTTCTTGACTGAGAAGGCAAACAGGCCCCGACTGCTCTCATTTCTGGTGAGAGCAGATGCGTGTGGCCTGGCAGTCAAACCTGGTTTTGTAATACCCTCGCCCATGGGCTGAGAACAGGGGAGTGTGCCAGGGCAGCACCTGGGCTGACTCCAGGGAAAGCGGCCCCATTTATCCTGGAAGAAGGCAGGAGGGACGAGAGGTCCAGAGGGCTCCCAGAGGACCAAGGGCAGGAGGCTGGGATGGGCAGGGGGCTGGGGACAGGCTAAGGCCTCTTTTGGGAGCCGCTGGGCAGCAGTTACAAAACCTTGCAAACCAGCTGCCTTGGACTTTGACATCGGTTTGTTTTTCTCTCCCCATCAAAGAATGTGCCAATTTCTCTGTTTATACAATAACCTGGCGTTGTTTTCTTAGAGTCCGTTAAAGTCACAAAGTACTCAAACCAGGACACCTGAACTTATCCAAAGAAGATGACCCAGTGGCACATGGTCCTAAGGCTTCTATTCCACATCACTGGAAAAGATAAGAGCTTTTTAAAGACCTGACCCTGCTCTTCTCTGCAATCCCTAAGCTGACCCTTCCTTGGCAAGCAGGCTATGTGAAAGTGTTTGTTTAGCGTCTTCTTCATGTTCAGAGTAAATCCTGCCTCTGGGGAGCTGCCAGCCTTCAGCCTCAGGCCTCACCCTGGTCTCCCTCCCCTGTGCCCGGAAAGTACTATGGGGCCTGTTCCTGTTCCTCCAATAAAAGCTGCTAATAAATCCTTCTGCTTAGGAAGCACTAGCTTCACTGTGCTAAATGCTTCACATGCATCAGGTTATTTGTCCTCATAGCAACCCCATGAAGATAGGTGCTGCTGGCCCATTTTACAGAAGACAAGTCAAGGCCTAGAGGTGGCAGGCAGGAGACTTCTGCAAAGTCCCACAGCAAGTGGCGAGGGAGGATCAAGAACCCCCTTCATAGGTCCTGACCTTGAGCTCCTTCCACGTCCCCCAGCAGCATATTAAGCCTCTGAATGGTGGAAATCTGCAGGGAGCCGGGTCCCCTCCAGACCCCAACCAGCCAGCCCCTGATACCTATTTGTCTCTCTCTTAACAGGAGCAATTTCTTGGGGGACAGCAACTCCTATGGATGTCGTGAAGAGTCGACTGCAAGCTGACGGGGTTTATATAAACAAATACAAAGGTGTCCTGGACTGTATCTCCCAGAGTTACCAGAAGGAAGGTCTTAAAGTAAGCCCCACAGCAGTCATGCAAGGGTCAGTGTCAGTCCCTGGAAGGTAGGGTCAGAGATTTTGGAAGATGTGAGACTACAGAGAAGGGAATCAGGAAACCGAGGTGCTGGCTGTTAAATTATGAAGCACTTGTTTCATCCAGTCCTTGCCCCGGCCTGGAGGAAGAAGTGGGTGTGCACCCAGCTGATGGGTTCAGAGAGGACCGGTAACCTACCTGAGGTCACACAGCTGGTATGTGGCAGAGCCGGGGTCTGGACCCACATCTGTGTTACCAAAGCTGGCCTCCTCATCCAGAAAGGCTAGGAGCTCCTTCCTCACTCCCTGCTTAGCACCTCAGCCTCACCCCTCCTATAAGTGGGAATTCCCAGAACCACCTCAATGATCACATCTTGCAGGTTCCAATTCCCTGATCTGTCTTCTGCTTTCCACCCCACACAAGTCCAGACCCCATCACCTCCGGTCTCGGCTACTGAGGCAGCCTCCAGCCTGGCCTTGTCTTCCTTCTCCTGAACCTAAAGGGCTTATCCTAACCCCAAGCCTCTACTTGCCTCTAAACTATCTCAGAATGAAGATCAGGTTTCCACATCTAGTGTCCAAAGTTATAAACATCCCCATCTTTCTTGCCTCCCACTATACCCCCTAGTACCCTCATGCTTGTTCTTCCTTGAATGGGCCCCTGGCTTTCTTGGCATGCCTCTTAGTCAGCAGACTTAAGTGCAAAGCCAGGCCTGGCTACTTGTGAACTGGGGGAATCCAGGCAAGCTTCCCCTCTCTGGGCCTCAATTTCTCCAATGATAATCACCCCTACCATGAGCAGCAGAGATATTTGTAGGTTAAATTAAATTAGGCATATAAAAAGTGCTCAGTTTAATGTATAACACATAGAGAACATTTAGAAAGAGTCATCTGTTTATCATTAGCATTAGTATTAGTAGTTTTATTAGCGTTAATGTTACTACTGACCTATGGGCCTTATCTCACGTGACCGCCTCATCCCAAGCCCTCCAATCCTTACTAACTGCCACTCCAGTGTGTCCAAACTTCTGTTTTTTTGCTCCAATGGAGTGCCAGAGCTTGTCCTCTGGAAACCTGGACTTCCACAAAGGCTCTCTCATCTGTGTGTGACCTCCCAAGTCAGTGTTCTCCAGCTGCTCCTGGACTACAGCCAAGAGTGGCTGGAGCCAATCCACAGGCTACTGCAGGTTTCACTGCCAGTACTGAGGTCTGTCTGCCTATTAGCTGATGCACAGGCGGGAAAGACTCCTCTTGGGCCCCTTGGTATATGGTGCTGGATCCCACAACTCCCACAGAGGCACTTTTGTTCATGGATGGATGCTGAATTTTTGTTGTTGAACTGAGGACAAAATAAGGGACATTTGGGGCTGCCATGATGCTAGTGTCACTCTCCCCATGTATTTACCTTTTGTGAGATTTTTACAGTATCTCTTCATACAGCTGCACGTTACTGTCTAGTGATTTTATTTCAGCCTGCAGGGCTCTCTTGAGAATTTCTTACGGGTAGATCTAGTGGTAATGAACTCCTTCAGCTTTTGTTTATCTGGGAATGTCTTGATTTCTCTCTCACTCTTGAAGGATAGTTTTTCTGGATATAGAATCGTTTCTTGACAGTTTTGTTCTTTTTCTTTCAGAACTTTCGATATATTCACCCATTGCCTTCTGGCTGCTAAAGTTTCTGAAGAGTAATCTGCTGAAAGTCTTATAGAGGATACTTTTTATCTGCTTTCAAGATTCTCTCTTTGCCTTTCAAAAGTTTATTATAATGTGTCTTCTTGTAGGTCTCTTTGAATTCACCTTGCTTGGAGTTCATTGAGCTTCTTTGATGTTTATATTCATGTCTTTCATCATATTTGGGAAGTTTTTGGCCCTATTACTTCATATATTCTCTCTGTCTCTCTCTCTGTCTCTGTCTCTCTCTGTCTCTCTCTGTCTCTCTCTGTCTCTCTCTCTCTCTTCTCCTTGGACTCCCACAATGAATATGTTGCTCTGTTTGATAGTTTCCCACAAGTCCCTTAGACTCTGTTTACTTTTCTTCAATGTTATTTCTTTCTGTCTCTCAGACCCAATAATTTTTCTTGTCCTATCTTTAAGTTTGCTGATTCTTTCCTCTGCCTGTTCAAATAAACCTTTGAATCATTCTAGTAAATTTTTCATTTCAGTTATTCATTCATTCATTCAGTGCTTTTCAGCTCCAGAATTTGTTTGCTTTCTCTCTGGGTTTTCTATTTCTTTATTGATATTTCTATTTTGTTCACATATCATTTTCTTGACTCTCTTCACATCTTTCTTTAGTTCTTCAAGCATCTTCAAGAAGGATATTTTAAAGTCTTTGTCAAGTAGATATGCTATCAGGTCTTTTTCAGGGACATTTTATTTTGATTTTTTTTCTTTGAGTGGACCACACTTTCCTGTTTCTTATATGCCTTGTGATTTTTTATTGGAAACTAGACATTTGAATCTAATAATGTGGTAACTCTAGAAATCCAATTCTCCCTCTTCCCCAGGGTGTGGTGGGTTTTGTTATTATTTTTGATTGCTGTAGACTATCTCTGTGCCAATGATCAATCTGAGGTGTAAACTTAAGGTTTTCTCAGTGTTTTTCTGAGCCTGTGCCTTTCCCTGGGCATGCGCAGTCACTTTCTAATTTTCCTCATACATGCAGTCACTTTTGAATGTCCTAGTCTTTAATGTGTGACTCCCAAAAGAGGAAAAAGAGAGAAATGAAGGGAAGGGAAAGGGGCACCATCCCTTTAAATTCCCTGGAAGTCACTTCAGCCAGTGAACAAGGGGGTTGCAAGATGGAGGGGGAGGTTAAACAAGAATGACTGCCCTCCTCTTTGCACCTCATGATCAGAAAGAGCAATCAGTGACCAGAACACAGATGTCCAGTATTTGGAGGACAAGGTTCTCATTGCCCACCCTGGTTCCCACAAGCTGTGTGCAGGTTACTCCAGGAACATGTGCATAGATGCCTGCCAAAGGGCTTGGGATGGGGGATGGGTAGCTGCTACTGTGCTAAATGCTGACATTGACTGAAATTAACCACTGCCCAAACCCTCTCCTGGAAGTTGGAAGCCTTCAGTAAACTCCAGAGTTCTAAAGTAGTTACATCAGACAAATTCTGTCTGTGTAATAGTTATCTAGGTGAGGAGACAGAGTCCTGGTATTTTCTACTCTGCCATGTTCCTAGAATTCTCACCTCAGTTGTTTTTTTTTCTTTTCCAGTTTTATTGAGATATAATGGACATACAGCACTGTAGATGTTTAAGGTGTACAGCATAATGATTTGACTTACATATATCATGAAATGATGACCACAATAAATTTAGTGAACATCTATCACCTCATATAGATACAACTTAAAGAAATAGAAAAATACTTTTTTCCTTGTGATGAGAACTCAGGATCTACTCTCTTAACCACTTTCATACATAATGTACAGCAGTGTTCATTATATTTATCATGTTGTACATTACATGTTGTACATGCCCTCCCACCACCCCTCACTTCTGGTAACCACAAATCTGATCTCTTTTTCTCTATTTGTTTGTTTTAGAAGTATAATTGACCTACAACACTTTGTTAGTTCCTGGTACACAACATAGTGATTTGATGTTCCTATGCATTTCAAAATGATCACCATGATAAGTCTAATTACCGTCTGTCACCATACAAAGATATTACATAATTATTGACTATATTCCTCACACAGTACATTTCATACCCATTACTCATTTAGTTTGTAACTGCAAGTTTGTACCTGTTAATTTCCCTCACCTATTTCTCTCCTCCTCAACATCCTTCCCCTTTGGCAACAACCTGTTTGTTCTCTGTATCTATGACTCTGTTTCTGGTTAGTTATGTTTGTTCATTTGTTTTGTTTTTTAGACTCCACATATAAGTGAAATCATACAGTATTTGTCTTTCTCTGACTTATTTCACTTAGCATAATACCTTCTAGGTCCATCCATGTTTTCACAAATGTCAATATTTAATTCAGTCTCGGCTATTGTAAATAATGCTGCAATGAACATAGGAGTGCATGTATCTTTTCTAATTAGTGTTTTTATTTTCTTTAGGTAAATACCCAGGAGTGGAATTGCTGGATTGTATGGTAGTTCTATTTTTAATTTTTTTTGAGGAACCTCCATACTATTTTCCATAGTGCTGCACCAATTTACATTCCCACCAACAGTGTGCAAGTGTTCCCTTTTCTCCACATCCTCACCAACACATGTTATTTCTTGTCTTTTTGATAATAGCCATTCTGACTGGGGTGAGGTGCTATCTCATTGTGGTTTTGATTTGCATTTCCCTGATGATTAGTGATTTTCAGCATCTTTTCATGTTTATGTTGGCCATCTGTGTGTCTTCTTTGGAAAAATGTCTTTGCAGGTCCTCTGCCCAGTTTTTAATTGGGTTGTTTGGTTTTTTGATGTTGAGTTATATGAGTTCTTTGTATATTTTGGATATTAACCCCTTATCAGATATATCATTTGCAAATATCTTCTGTCATTCAGTAGGCAGCGTTTTCATTTTGCTGGTAGTTTCCTTCACTGTGAAAAACCTTTTTAGTTTGATATAGTCCCATTTGTTTATTTTTGTTTTTGTTTCCCTTACCTGAGGAGACTGATCTCAAAAAATATTGCTAAGATTGATGTCAAAGAATGTACAGCCTATGTTTTCTTCTAGAAGTTTTATGGTTTCAGGTCTTAGTTTAAGTCTTTAATCCACTTTGCATTTATATAGGGTGTGAGAAAGTAGTCCGGTTTTTCCAACACCATTATTGAAGAGGCTTTATTTTCCCCATTGTATATTCTTGCCTCCTTTGTCATAGATCAATTGCCCATATACGCATGGGTTCATCTCTGGGTCGTCTATTCTGTTCCATTGATCTATGTGTCTGTTTTTGTGCCAGTATCATACTGTTTTGATTACTGTAGCTTTGTAGTATAGTTTGAAATCAGGGAGCATGGTACCTCTAGCTTTGTTCTTTGTTCTTAAGATTGTTTTGGCTATTCAAGGTCTTTTGTTTTTCCATCCAAATTTTAGAATTATTTGTTCTAGTTCCATGAAAAATGCCATTGATATTTTGATAGGGGTTGCGTTTCATCTGTTGATTGCTTTGGGGAGTATGGTCTTTTTAATAATATTAATTCTTCCAATCCATGAGCATGGTATATCTTTCCAACTGTTTGTGTCATCTTCAGTGTCTTTCATTGATGTCTTATAGTTTACCAAGTACCTTTTACCTCCTTAGTTAGATTTATTCCTAGGTATTTTTTATGCAGTTGTAAATGGGACTATTTTCTTAATTTCTCTTTCTGATAGTTCATTGTTAGCAACAAATTTCTGTATATTAATTTTGTATCCTGAAACTTTACTAAATTCATTGAAGAGTTCTGGTAGTCTTTTGGGGGCATCTTTAGAATTTTCTATGTATAGTATCATGTCATCTGCAAACAGTGACAGTTTTTCTTCTTCTTTTCTAATTCAGATTCCTTTTATTTCTTTTTCTTCTCTGATTGCTGTGGCTAGGGCTCCCAATACTATGCTAAATAAAAGTGGCAAGAGTGGATCTTCTTGGAGGAAATGCTTTCTGATCTTAGAGGAAATGCTTTCAGCTTTTCACCATTGATTAAGAAGTTAGCTGTGGGCTTGTCATATGGCCTTTATTACTTTTATCATAAATAGATGTTGAATCAATTGTTTTTTGTATTTTTTTAGCAGAAGCACAGTTTGTGATTCAACCAACAAATACAGAGTGACACATAAGAGAGATTCAAAAGAGATGCTCAGGTTTTATTTGAGATTTTTTTTCTATTTCCCCAAATATTAATGTATCATTTTTCCAAAAAGTCCTGTAGAAGCAAAATATATTGCTGATATTATTTCCTCCAAAAATTTACTGTCTTCTGTTAAAAGCAAAGTCCTAGAAAACAACTGAGGTCAGATGGTTGATTTCTTAACCTCAAAAGTGTCTGACCCAAAGTTTATAGTCAGAGACAGGTTTTAAGCAGAGATAGCAATATTCAACTTGATTAACCACATCATTGACTGAAATTATTTTTTATTAGTTGCTTAAAAAATGTGTAGTATGTAGGGCTTCCCTGGTGGCGCAGTGGTTGAGAGTCTGCCTGCCAATGCAGGGGACGCGGGTTCGTGCCCTGGTCCGGGAAGATCCCACATGCCATGGAGCAGCTGGGCCCGTGAGCCATGGCCGCTGAGCCTGCATGTCCGGAGCCTGTGCTTTGCAACGGGAGAGGCCACAAAGTGAGGGGCCCGCGTACCAAAAAAAAAAAAAAAAAAAAAAAAAAAAAATTGTAGTATGTGAACATAGGAAGCTTCAAAAGGTATAAGAGGATATACTGTCTACATGTCCCTCCTGTGACCCCCTGCCAGTCTTCTCTCAAAGGCAATCACTGTTATAAGTTTCTTGTGATATATTTTCAAAATATTCACAGCCTATGCAAGCATATATGTGTGTATGTATATTTATGTATGTTTGTATATGTGCTTGCATATAAACATACATAGTAACATGATTAAAAAAATAATCTTATACAGCCCTGGAAAGTTGGGTGGTCTCACAGTCAGATCCCCAGCTGCGGCAGGTGGAGCATCTTTTCCCAAGGCCGAGGGATGGCTCCAATCCTAGTGAGCTTGAGTGCTGGCTTTGTGGAGTATGCATTCCCAAACAGTTTTACTGCAGCTCACTGAGGCTGCAACCTATTCTCACTTCCCTATGGAAGAAGAACTCAGTGATAGTAAAGAACTGGAAAGGAGTGAAATAATGGCAATGGTACCCAATTTTAGTAGCCCCTTGTAACTCAGTGATTACCAGTAAAGCAGTCTTTATGGTAGGGGAACTAGTAAGTCCATGGACTTCTGGGGCATTCCCAAGTCAGAACGGAAGAAAGGTGGGGTAGTCTTGGATCCATTCTCTGCCTGCTGCGAGGATCGTCCTAAACCACATGAGCCATGGCTCACACTTGGAGAGCTGTCATCTGCAATAAGGAGGCTGGAGGAGTGACTTGATGTCCTCTGGCTCCACAGAGGTGACTGTTGTGAGGGGATTTGTGACAGTGGGATGAGACTGGATGACTCTAAGGAGAGATGGAGGGGACCATTTGTAAGTAGGCACCAGTGTTGGTTACTCTTTGGTTCTGCCACTTGGGGGATCTGAAGGCCTCCCTCTACTCCAGGAATCCCCCACTACCACCAGGATGCTTTCAGCCCAGAGACCATTTTTTTTTTCACATCAAGGAGTTTGTTCGTTCATGCATTCATTCATTCATTGACTCCTTCATTCGTCTGCCTGTCCATCCATCCACTGATTCATTTAATAAGATTCATAGAGGATCCTCTAGGCCGAGCACCACGCAGATGCTGGGGATTCAGATGTGGGCCACACACAGCCCTGCTGTCACTACTCTGACTGGGACTTTTTTTTTTTTTTTTTTTTGCGGTACGCGGGCCTCTCACTGTTGTGGCCTCTCCCATTGTGGAGCACAGGCTCCGGACGCGCAGGCTCATCGGCCATGGCTCACGGGCCCAGCCGCTCTGCGGCATGTGGGATCTTCCCAGACCGGGGCACGAACCCATGTCCCCTGCATCGGCAGGCAGACTCTCAACCACTGCGCCACCAGGGAAGTTCTGACTGGGACTATTAATGAAGGGATAGACAAGTCATAGGTGATTGGAGGATGGTGTGAGAAGTGCTGTGATGGCAGAGATACTGAGGGCACAGAAGACAGCGGGCCATAATCCTACTTGGGGTGGTCATGGCAGGGCTACCAGAGGGTATAGCCGAGTCTGGGGAGGATTCCAGCAGAGGGGACTAGAAGAGGCTCAGTGGTGAGAGAGAGCTGGCCTGTTAGGAGGAATGAATAGCGGGCCAATATACTGCCCACAGTGTCAAGTGTAAGAGGCAGCTCAGAGCAGTGCAAGGAGAGAGCATGTGGGTCCTGGCAGGCCAGGGAAGGGTATGGACTTGACCTTGGGAAGTGGGGATCCATTGAGGATTCATGAGGAAAGACTCTGTCTACTGTTTTTGTGTTCCAAAAGCCAAGGTGATAGCCAGTAGCTCTGCACTATTTTTGCCATCTTTGGGCCTCACAGCAGAGCAGGCCATAGCTAGGGGTAAGTAGGCACCAGTGTTGGTTACTCTTTGGTTCTGCCACTCGGGGGATCTGAAGGCCTCCCTCCACTCCAGGAATCCCCCACTACCGCAACCACCACCAGGATGCTTTCAGCCCCAGAGACCATTTTTTTTCACATCAAGGAGTTCGTTCGTTCATGCATTCATGAACTCTGGCTGCCTGAAGTGGCCCACGGCTCCTGCACGGCCCAGTGCTATGGGAGATGAGGGTCACATTCCAAGCTGCGTCCTGCCTGGCTTGCCTCGCCTTGCAGAGCCAAACCCCGGTGCACACGGGAGCCTCTCTGTGCACCCGGCATGGAATTTTCCTCTCAGAGGCTGACCCAGTTCCTTGCTGCTATTCAGTCACCCTGGCTGAGCCTGTGGAATTCCATAAAGGTTAGACATTAGGAGTCCTAATGTTACAAGGAGCCTTCCTGCATTGCTCCAGGGTTAGGCTGGGCCACTTGCTCACCTCTGGGGATCTTAAGCTCCCTTCCCTGGGGCCAAGGCTCCCTCACCCCCCAAGGTACACTGAGGCCCTTCTCTCTCCTTCCTGACAAAGCTGCATGTCCCAGGCTGCCACGAGTGCCATGGTGCAGGCACCTCTCCTGAAGGGATGTCTGTCACCTGATGTCCTGGCCCATGACAGTGGCCTGCACCTACCCTGACATCACAGTGTTCAACAACTAAGAAAACTGGGGACATGTAAGGGATTTCTACCTTCTGAAAATTATAGTACCAGGTCTAGTCCGTAAACAGTAAATTATACAGGCATCAATAAACAAGTTTACATCTTACACCTGACAGTTCTCGGGTCATTCACACTTGGGTAGTGATTTGCCTTCAGACACGTGATCTCTTCCCAGAGAAGACATTTAATGACAGCTCCTCCCCATTCCACCCCTCACCAAGGCCTTTATTTATTCTCATCATGTTCTAGGTTATGCTGTAGTTACTCCTGAATGGGGCTTATCTTCCCTAGTAGGTTATCAACTTCCCAAGGGCTGGAGCCACATCACAGAGACCAGTGTCTACCCAGCACCAGGCAGGAAGATTCAGGGTGGAAGGAAAGCATCTTACCATATTCCCTAGGGGTGAAGACAAATACAGTCTTCTTGTATTAAAGGCCGGGTTTAGGCCACTGGTACTAATACCCCTCAGCACTCATACTAATGAGCGAAGTGGAGTGCTTACTCTGTATGAAGTGGACTACTGATAATAAGGATGGTGGTGTGATTGTCAACAGTTAAGGAGTGCTTTACTGCTGAACAGGCACTGTGAAAATGCCTTTAAAAGCAACGTCTCATCTCTTCCCTCAAAAACTGTAGGAGGTCAATGGTATTATTACCCCCGTTTGACAGTTGGGAAAATTGACTTCTAGAGACTTTGCTATTTTCCCAAGTAACACAGCTACTAACTGGCAAACTGTACCTGGACTCCAGGTGTATCACCTTGAGCAGGGCCTGAGTTCCCCCTACCCTGCCCCTCTGGGGACGTCCTGTGAAGCACCTGTCACAGTTGTTGGTCATGGCCGGGTGCTCTACCACTGCAAAGCGTGTGGAGCTCTGACTTGCAGAGTCCCAAGAACCGAGCATGTGTGCGCATGCACACGAGAGAGCGCAACAATTAAGCAGAGTGTATGTGGTGTTCGCGGGACTCACCTGTTGGTGCATAGTATGTAGCGCATGCGTACCGGGCCTGCGAAGGAACGCGCCTTCAGAAGTGACGTGGCTGAGGGCGGGGGCGTGGCTGGGGTGTGTGTGTGCTGAGGGGGGAGGGTCTCCACCTTCCCCGTCCTTTGGGCTCTGTAGGGTCCAGCCTGGGACAGGGGGCTGCGTGGGTGGGCAGCAGCGCCGGCCCTGGCTCTGCCCTCGGTGGCAGGCCTGCGGAAGGTGCAGGTCAGTGCCCTGTGATAACGCCGCCTCCTGCCAAAGGTGTTTTTCAGAGGCATCACGGTCAATGCCGTGCGGGGCTTCCCCATGAGCGCGGCCATGTTCCTTGGGTACGAGCTCTCGCTGCAGGCGATCCGCGGGGACCACGTGGCGACCAGCCCCTGAGCGCAAGGTCAGTGCACCTCCTTCCCAGCCACTTGTGCCCTCCTGAAGCTTAAAACTTTGTTCTTTGAGGTGAAAATGGTGTGGCCTTCTGAAATATCCCTCTGTCATTTGTTTCCTGTTTAATCTGTGTTAATTCTGGGCTAGAATTGCCACCCTTCTTGTCATCAAAAAGCCCTTCTGAAATGCCCACCTGTGGCTGATGGTGAGCTGGACGCTCAGTAACTGAGGTCGACACAGAACTTAACCTGTTTATAGTGAGCTCACCTATCTTGTTTCCCATTCAGTAGCTTCAACAGCCCTTGAAGAGACGCGTGTTTAGCTTCACTGTACAATTTAAATAACCCAGGCTCAAGACTGAGGACTTGAACCAGGGTACCCACAGCCTGTTACACAGGCAGCATCTCCCCACCTCCCTACTGAACTCAGTCTAGGTCTGAGGACAGGCTCCCAGAGCTCTAGAGGACAGCCTCTGCTATACCATCCCTGCCTCCCTCACCCTCTCCTTTTCCTGTTCTCATTGTAGAAAGGTCACTGCAGCCAAAGGGATCTAAAAACAGAAATCTGAACAAGTGACTCCCTTGCTCCAGTGTCCTCAATGGCTTCCCATTGCCCTCTAGGTTATGTTTCGGTCCTTAACAGCCTCGTTCTCACCAGCATCTTAAGCATACCATCCTCACTCTCGCCTCTGGGTCTTTGTGCATGCCGCCCTTGCCTGACACCCTCTGCTCAGGCCTTCCTCTTGTTTTTGGCCTCACCAACTCCTCTTTGTTGTCCAAGCCTTGGTGTAGAGGTCTCCTCCTCCAGGAAGCCTGCCCTGATGTCTCAGCCAGGAGGATGTGTGCCTGCTGTAGGCTCTGCTGTGTCCCTACCACATGCCCTTGCATTATAACTGCCTGCCAACTTTCCTCACTCCCCAGCCAGCACGAAGGTCCCAGGAGAGCTGTAACTATGTTTTCACCTCTGTATCACTAGTGGTTCTCACGAAGCCTGAAACACAAATGGCCACTCAGAAACACCGTTGAGTAGACGGATGATCAACTTCCAATATCCCCTCAATTCCTCCCCTTCTTTTCCTCCCCTGTTTCTCCTTCTCTAGCCCCAAACTAGTTGTGTGCAGAGCTCAGAAGACAAAGTGGGATGAGTCACTGAATTTTCTAGAAGACAAGAGACCATTTTGCTTCAGTCGTGGTGACTGCAAATTCTCTCAGAAAGGATTGTCTTCATTAGGAAGGTCTAGCCAACCTCCCTGTTGACTGCCCTGGGGCATCAGAGTCTGGCTAGGATGCATGGATGGGGCCAGACCCTAGAGCCAAGGGAAGGGCAGGATGGATCAGGCTCATGAGAATGAGCCCAGGCCCAGCCCTGGACGCTGGCTTTAAATCACATGCTTGAGCTTTTCACTAAAGCACCTATATCCACAGCTTTCTGGCGTTTTGCCTTCTCTTACTAAAGGAAAAGGGCAGCAACACATTTTGCATAATTAAATATCCTGGGTAAAGAGTCACTGAACTTGGGTTATGTCCAAGACAGGGAAGAGAAGTCTGGTTCTTAAAGCTGTGCTCAGATACTGGCCACATCCCCCTTTTAACAGATAAAAGTGACTTTAAAACAATCCTATCATAAAATCAATGCATTTTTACTGTAGGAAAAAATAGAAAATACAAATAAACAGAAAGAACAAAATAAAAATACCTGTAATCTCATGACCTTGTTAATATTCTTCCAACTTTTTTTATCCCCCAAATGGGATCCAACTTTACTCAGTATTTTATAACTCACTCCTCCCATTTACTAGTTCAGGACCATTTTTCCATGTCATTAAATCTTCAGCCGCAAAGCGGGTTTAATGCCAAGGCTTCACAGATGCCAGAGTCACTGGACGCTTGCCTGAGCCATGGCACCCTGCCACTTGTGGCCACCCTGGTGATTGGCTGCTTCAGGAGGGAAGAAGGCGTTGCTAGCAAGCCCCATCCTGACTGTCCTGGATTTGACCTTTCAGAGCAGTGCCCCAACTGGAAGCTTTTCCTTCTGAAAGCACTCTGATAGGACAAGGGGCACAGTTGTCTGTGTGCCTTTTCTTTGCTGGGGTGGCAAGGGGGCTGGTGCCACTCAGGTGGAGGAGGGCGTTCCCAGTGACTCTTCCGGAGCCTCGTCTTGAACAAGCCTCACCCAAGGAGTTCAACTTCCTCCTCTAATCCAAGAACACCAAAGCCCTTTAATGAGTCCTGGATCTGAATTTATCAAGTCACGCTGAGGTCTCGGGCAGGTCATGCCCCAGGCAGCAGTAAAACCCACTCTTTGAAGACAAGGCAGCCAGTGCCCGCCTCGTAACCTAAACTGAGGACAGAGTGGGATGAGGTAGTTAGAGAATTAGGGAGCCTAAAAAGTGGTGGGACGCTGTCTATCTCGATTCCTGGGCACAGGTGGTGGGAACGACGTGGAATTGTTTCCAGGTGCCTGCAGGGAATAGAGTCCAGCCCCAAACAGCTCCAGCCCCCTTCCAACTACCGTATACAGAGCCCTCCCCCCGCCCCCCCCCGCTCCCACGAAGTCCTGGGAAGGAAGAGCACTTCCCTCTCACTCATCCACTCAGTTATCTCGCTCCCAGATCACACATATGAGTGACCCAAGGATCATTTGAAACCCAGTAAATACCACACAAGGTGGTGGTTTTGTGATGTGGTTAGTTTTGTCTGTTCACATGGAGAAACCAGTATCAGACTGTACGAGGAAGATGACCTTTGGTGGTAGAAGTGGGGTCCCAACCACTGCTCAGTGGTCAGCGCTTGTGAATCCAAGCACTGACCTGAATTCTCAGGTCCGAGGCCTGTGAATCCAACTGCACCATCCCTACCGGCCCGCCAGCATCCCCTGCCCCCAGAACTTTCCTGGAATGATGCTGGTCCGCCCTCTGCTGTGATATTCAAACTTTATTGGCCCACTTTCAACTTCAGGAAAATTCATTTTTCAAGGCAGGAAGATACATGTTTTCCTACAATATCTTTTATCGAACTTTTACAGATAACCCTGGACAACCTCATAGCCTTTCCCCAGTCTGTTCTCATGGCAATACCTTGCCCAGTGTTGCTTCACTAAAACAGTTTTCAGATGGATTGACTCCTGGATCTCGCTGACTGATAACCCCAGTTAGATGAAAGTCTTACCTTTCCTCTTTCTTCCCAGAGCCAGCATCACCTGACCAGGGCCTCATTCTGCTACAGCTGATACTGATGGCGGCATCTCTAGAACCTGCGGCAGCGAATTTACTGAAGAGAAAGAACGCCTCCCCGCCGACCCTCAGCCAACCGGTCTCACCTCCGGAATCCCTGCTTTCCCAGTTGCAAGCACTCTTCCTCACCTCTGGGCTGGGGCCGCTGAGCTGCTGCCTTGGAAGGACCTTTGATTCATGACCATCTATTGCAGATCCTCACTGGCACCTGATATCAAGCAGGATCAAATAGACCCTGCCCCCAAGACTGCTGTAAACTCACTGGGAATTCACAGAGGAGCTGGAGTTGTCTCGAAGCTCCCAAATAAAAACATTTCTGTATCAGATGCTTCCGCCTGGCTTCCAAGAGACTGACCACCCTCATTCTTCCCTCTGCTTAGACCCCTGTGGATGTCACCGGCCCAGAGAGGAGCCCGCTCGACACAGGTGAGGAGAGGAACTCAGATGGTGAGCTCGCTTCTTTTTCCCCAGCTGCCTCAGGTGGGCAGGGCGGCAGGGAAGCCTTGTAGCAGGTTTCTCTTCCCCGGACAGTGACATGCGCGGCTGCAACATCTCCGGGATGGCGGCATTGAGCGCAGGTCGGGTGGGCGTTCTCTGGGCCTTATTTTCACATGGAGGACAAAACAGAACAAAATGAACTCTTTGTCTACAGTCTGATTTCCATTATGATGTCATTAATCTAAATTTTACTTCTCCCTGGGACCACGTGGGGAGGCCACTGCTCTTTTGCTGTTGTGTCCATGATGTCACTGCCACTTCCACGCCCCCAAGAGCATCCCTAATCAGTCATACAGCCCCTTCCTCGTGAGCTGAATGCAGCTCCCGAATCCTTCTCAACACAGTGCCCTGGGAAGCCGCCACCAGCCAGCGCGATGCATCTATTCCTGGCTTAAATCCTGGTGGGGAAAATATCCTTAGATTCCCCCACCACCACCCCTTTTTTCCCCCTTGAAAGGGTCTTCCTTGATTTTTCCACTGTCTCCCATCCCCCTTGAGTGATTTGGAGAATGTCTCTGAAAATCCCCTCCCCCAGCAGACCCAGCACCAACACAAAGCATGGCTCTGGCACCGAGTTGAAAGTGTTCAATCTCCTCAGCTTATGCTGTTACTGTAGCAAAGCGTTCCCTGCTTGAAATAAAACCCTCAGTATGGTCTCTTTGATTTTTCTCCTTTACTATCCCTGGCACTGCGGGGTCCCCGGGCAGCTCTGTAGGCTGTGGTCTAAACTCTTCACCCCGCTAGCAGCAGGATGTTTGCTCATTCCTTCGGTCATCAAACAGTTTTGAGCATTTACTACATGCAGACGCTGTCCTTGATGTTGGGGACAGCCATGAAGGGCCCCTGTGGTACTTCCATTCTGGCGTATTAGAGACGGTTCTGTTTACATGAGAGATGGGTCTGCATGCATCGCTGGGCCCGGCGGGCACTATGGATGCTGGTGAAGAGAGGCTGACTAGCATCTGGTTCATTCCCGGGGGAACCTGAGATGTTTTGTATAGCACAACCCAGAACATGTTTCTTAAGTCCTCCTCAGCTAGACCATTTCCTGGCGCTGCTGCTGGTGGCCAGTTTGTTCAGAAGAGTATTGTGTTCACGAGGCCAGGTGGGGTCTTCTGCTGGGTGCTCCTGATGAGCTGAGATCCCCAACAACCTTCTGCAGGTGTCAGAACCTGTCCCAGTTTCTTTTGATCATCTTGGCTCCTCTGCGTGATTTAAGGAGGGAAGTTAACATGGAAATACGATGCTGGCCGTATATTAAGTGCAAAAATGAAGTGGAAGGGTAAAATGTGTGATGTTACTCCTTTAAAAATATACATGTTGGGGCTTCCCTGGTGGCGCAGTGGTTAAGAATCCGCCTGCCAATGCAGGGGACACGGGTTCGAGCCCTGGCCCGGGAAGACCCCACATGCCGCGGAGCAACTAAACCTGTGCGCCACAACTACTGAGCCTGCGTGCCACAACTACTGAGCCCGTGAGCCACAACTACTGAAGCCCGCATGCCTAGAGCCCATGCTCTGCAACAAGAGAAGGCACCGTGAAGCCCACACACTGCAACGAAGTGTAGCCCCCTCTTGTCGCAACTAAAGAAAGCCCGCGCACAGCAACACAACACAGCCAAAAATAAAAATAAATTAATTTTTAAAATATATATATGTTATATAAATATATTCTAATTATGCATAATTATATAGATATTGAAAAGAATCTGGAAGGATACACACCAAACTTAATAGTGGCTATTTTGGGAATATGGAATTGGGGGAAGGCTTTCAATTTCTACTTTGATGATGATGGTGATTTCTCTGTGCACCACTATAGTGTTTCAATCTTTTACAGTGAGCATATATTGATTTTATAATTTTTAAAAATAAAGCCACATCTATTTGCAGAGCTGGGTTCCATGCTGGGCACTTATTTCTCGGGTTCCCGCTGGCTCAGCTGCACAGGCCAACTTCAGGCTCTAAGTAACAGCCCTTCCTCTGCCTGCCCTGCCCACCCCCGTGCCAGTTATACACAGCCTGCAGCACACTTTCTGCACACACACACACACACAGGAACACCTGGACAGCAAAAGGATGGGCCTCAACCTTAATGAAGGCACTCGACCCCAACCCAGACAAACCTCATGTGTGGCCAGTACTGGGAGGGGTCAACCAGCAATGGCCCCAATTCCTGTTAGATTCTCCTGGAGGAGATAATCTTGTGGAATAATTGGGACCAACAGTTTGGGGGTTTTCCTTAGTCCACACGTCATACACTCAACCCAAAAGATGTGTGTTGAATCTGACTCTGTACCAGGTGCTTGTGCTAGGCATGCTGGGTGACCATGGCAGGGATCCTGCCCTCGGGAACCTTAGTACAGGCTGATCTGTGTCATCTTCAGGAATATGTTTACAAATGGAATTCCATTTTTTTTCTTTTTTCTTTTGGCTGAGTCCTGCGGCATGTGGGATCTTAGTTCCCCGACCAGGGATCGAACCTGTGCCCCCTGCGTTGGGACTGCAAAGTCTTAACCACTGGACCGCCAGGGAAGTCCCAGAATTCCATTTTTCAGAGAGGCTGAAGACAGAACAGAATTTCACGCTAAGCACCAGGTTTGGTGCCTGTATCCTGGTCTTGAAGAACTTCAGACTTGCCCTTTTGCCTTTCTGGGGACAGCAAAAAGAATACCAATAGCCATTATTCTACAGCAGAGGCTCTCCACAGCAGTCCTTTCACTCTGTAAAATTACGGAGGGCCGCAAGGAATTTTTGTTTATGTAGATTATAACATTTACAGAAATTAAAACAGAATTTTTACAATGTTGTGTTAGTTTCAGGTGTACAGCAAAGTGAATCAGTTATACGAATACATATATCTACTCTTTTTGATTCTTTTTCCATATAGGTCATTACAGAGTATTGAGGTCCCTGTGCTATACAATAGGTCCTTATTAGTTATCAATTTTATATATAGTAGTGTGTAGATGTCAATCCCTATCTCCCAATTTATTCCTCCCCCCCCTTCCCCCCGGTAACCATAAGTTTGTTTTCTACATCTGTAACTCTATCTCTCTTTTGTAAATAAGTTCATTTGTACCATTTTTTTAGATTCCACATGTAAGTGATATCATATGATATTTGTCTTTCTCTGTCTGACTTATCGGTACTTCACTCAGTATGACGATCTCTAGGTCCATCCATGTTGCTGCAGATGGCATTATTTCGTTCTTTTTTGTGGCTGAGTAATATTCCAGTGTATGTATGTACCACATCTTCTTTATGCACTCCTCTGTCAATGGACATTTAGATTGCTTCCATGTCTTGGCCACTGTAAACAGCACTGCAGTTGGGATGCATGTATCCTTTTGAACCATGTTTTTTTTCCAGATATATTCCCAGAAATGGGATTACTGGATCATATGGTAGCTCTATTTTTAGTTTTTTAAGGAACCTCCATGCTGTTCTCCATAGTGGTTGTACCAATTTACATTCCCACCAACGATGCAGGAGGGTCCCCTTTTCTCCACACCCTCTCCAGCATTTATTGTTTGTAGACTTTTTGAAGATGGCCATTCTGACTGGTGGGAGGTGATACCTCATTGTAGTTTTGATTTGCATTTCTCTGATAATTAGTAATGTTAAGCATCTTTTAGCCATCTGTAAAAACTGAGAATTTTTAAAGTATAAAAGCCCATTACATTTTAGCACACATATTTTAATGAAAACAGTTATTCTTTCCAAACAAAAATAAATAATGAGAAAAGTTGCACTGTTTTACAGTTTTGCAAATCTCCTAATGTCTGGCTTAAACAGAGGACAGTTGGATTCCCATATTTGCTTCTGCTTTCGGTCGGCTGCGATATCCCTTGCCATGTAGTTTTCTGAAAACTCCATTGTTAGCTTGTGATAATGTGAGGGTAAAAAAGGCAGATAATATCTTGGTGTCATATGAAAATAGTTTTGAGCACGGGTCTCCCTTTGAGAACTCCTGCTCTACAAAACAAAATCAGTCACCCAAAAGCGCTCTCGGCTGATGAACTGTAGAATAGCCACTAGGTGGCAGCAGAGGTCAACTAAATACACCGCAGGTCGTGGCTCCTGTTACCTAGTGACATTGGTTTCAGTGGTTAGAGCATCCGGGCCCCATGACACTTCTCTTCCTGTTTTTTGGGATCTCATCATCTTCGTTGTTGTCATTGTTCTTTTACTTCTCTGTGGTGGAACTAACTTCAGACCAGGGAGACCTTGCCTTGGTTCCAGCTCCGGGTCTGTAATCAGCTACCTGCATGAACTTGGCAAGATTTGGCCCTCCTGGACCTCAGTTTCCTCATCTGTAAAGTGGCCACACTGGGTGGACCTCCCTTACCTATCTTCCAGGGATTCAGTAAGACTCTATTGCTAAAGTGGTTTTCTAAACTGTGAAGTGCTAAACATAGGGGTCAGAGGAACGTGGTGGAGGTTGGGTACTCTGTGATTTTTCCTGTTTCGGTTTCAGGCTGTCTTCCTCTCTCTGAGTCTGGGTTGTTGGCGTTTTTCATGGGGTGACACAGAGTGGCTGCATCAGTGGTCCCTGAGCCTTGTCTCTGCCTCTAAAACTCTGACTTCTACAGATGCTTGGCTCCTGGGCCTCTGGACCCCCAAGTAGACCTCCGATATGCATGCTTGGGGGGGGGGTGGATACAGATGCTGATGTGACCTTTCTGATGCCCAGGATATCTGTCGAGTCATTGATTCAAGTCCTCCAGGGTTCTGACTCCCAGTGCCTCTCTCTGACAGGCTGATATCAATGAAGTTTCCAGGAAACATTTGGTCAAGCAGAGGAGTCCAACCCGTGAGCACCTGGGAGCCAGAAAAACCATCCAGAGAATGTCTACTTTTTCCGGCTGCTGGTGGAGAGTGGGGAGAAGCCAGCGTGCTCTGGGCCCAGTCACCCTCACCAGTCACAGCACCCACCCCTAACTGCCTTGTGCCGGGTGTCGCTCCCCTCCACACCTGTAGATTATGAAGACACCACTGTGTCTTACTCACCGCTGTGGCAAGCCCAGCACCTGGCACTCCTTGCGTGCTTTACTGGTGTTTGTTGATTGACTTGGCCACAGGCGTACAAAAAATAAAAGAAGCTTGCTTTTTTTTTTTTAAATTTAGTTTTTTTCAAGCTTCCATTCTACCTGGTGGCAGAAAAAGTAATTTTGCCATTTCAGATGTAAAACTCAGAAATTCCAAGTTAAATATAGCCAGTTCAGGATTTTCTCCTTCTTCTCCCTCTCCTGGGGTGACTTTAGATTCTCAGGGTTTGGGGTACAGGGAGAGGCTTCTTGCTCTTGGGAGATGCTCCATCCTATGCTAGCATTCTTCCTGTCTAGTCCTGGGGCATGGCCTTCCCTCCATGGTGGCTTCTGTGGAAGCATCTTCATTCCCATCTGGTCCTGGCCATATGGTTCCTGCCTGCCATATCTGCCAACCCCGAGGCCCCTCTGGCCTTACCATGCTCCGTGACACATCCATGCCCCTCTCTGTCCTATGGGAAAAGCCTTGCCTTCCACACTGGAACTACTCAAGGGCCTGCATCAGGCCCACCTTCCTGGGGCTCCCTATGCCACACCATGTAATGGGAGGCAGGAGACAATTTCTTTTCCAATTGTCATCTCCCAGGGTACACAGGACATGTGGCTCAGGAGCCCTCCCTTCTCAGGTCCTCAAGCCTCCTTGGAGTTCTGCCACCACCACTCCAAGCTCAGCTGGGGGAGAAGCACTCACCAGTGTCTGCTATCATCTTCTCTAACTTCTCTTCCACGGTCCATACGATATTACTTCCTCCCCCTAGAGCTAGGAGCTCTACCTTTGGAAATTCAAAAGCCAAGAATTAACATCTATATTAATAAGTAAAGGACAGTCACCTCAGTCGATGCAGAAAAAGCATTTGACAAACTCCAGTACTTGTTCATGATAAAA
The DNA here is from genome assembly GCF_005190385.1 of Monodon monoceros. NCBI lineage: Eukaryota > Metazoa > Chordata > Mammalia > Artiodactyla > Monodontidae > Monodon > Monodon monoceros. The sequence goes on from NW_021703768.1 coordinate 113,338,562, forward strand.
ACACTCAATGAACTGAGAACAGAAGAGAGCTTCCTCAGCCTGATACAGGGCATCTACAAAAAGTCCACAGCCAACATCAAACTTATAGTGAAAGGACAGGTGCTTTCCTACTAAGATCAGGAACAAGACTCTGACCACTTCTATCCAACATTGCACTGGATGTTGTAGCCAAGGTAATTAGGCAAGAAAATGAAATATAAGGCATCCACATTGGAAAGGAGAGCTAAGCTACTTCTATTTACAGATGATATGATCTGGTATATAGAAAATCCTAAGGAATCCACTAAAGCCTATTAGAACAAATAAACAAGTTCAGCAAGGTTTCAGGATATAAGATCAACCTACAAAAATCAATTGTATTTCTATATCTTAGCAATGAACATACCAGAAATGAAATTAAGAAAACAATTCTGTTTACAATAGTATTTGAATAATGAAATATTTAGGCACATTTTAATAAAAGTACAGGGTTTTTACACTAAAAACTACAAAACCTTACTGAAAGAAATTTTAAAAGATCTAAATAAATAGAAAGATACTCTATGTCATGGATCAGAAAACTAAATATTGTTAAGATAGCAGTACTTCCCAAATTGACATACAGATTTAATGCAATCTCTCTCAAAATCCCAGATAGCTTTAAAAAAAAACAAACAAGCAAAACTGAAACGCTAATCTTAAAACTCATATGGAAATGCAAAGGACCCAGAGTAGCCAAAACAATTTTGATATGGAAGAGTCAAGTTGGAGGACTCACTCTTGCCTATGACAAGGTTGCAGTGATCAAGATAGTGTGGTGCTGGCATAAGGATAGACTCGTAGAGCAATGGGATAAAATTGAGAGTCCAGAAATAAACCCTTATATTCATGGTCAATTGGTTTTTGATGTGGGTGCCAAGATAATTCAATAGAGAAAGAATAGCCTTTTCAACAAATGGTGTTGGGACAACTGAGTATCCACATGCCAGAAGAGTGAAGTTGGAACCTTATCTCACACCATATATGAAAATTAACCCAAGATGGATCATAGACCTAGATGTAAGAGGTAAAACTATGAAACTCATAGAAGAAAACAAACAAATAAATCTTGTGACCTTGGGTTAGGCAAAGATTTCTTAGAATACCAAAAGTGTAAGTGACAAAATAGAAAATAGACAAATTGGATGATAACTTAAAACTTCTGTGCTACCAATATCATGAAGAAAAGGAAAAAGACAACCCACAAAATGGGAGAAAATATTTACAAATCTTATATCAAATAAGGGACTTTTATCCAGAAGTACAAAGAACTCTTACAACTCAACTATAAAAAGACAAATAACTGAATTTAAAAATGGGCAAAGGCAGGACGGACAGCAGAAGCAAGAAGAACTACAATCCTGCAGCCTGTTGAACAAAAACCACATTCACAGAAAGAGAGACAAGATGAAAAGGCAGAGGGCTATGTACCAGATGAAGGAACAAGATAAAACCCCAGAAAAACAACTAAATGAAGCGGAGATAGGCAACCTTCCAGAAAAAGAATTCAGAATAATGATAGTGAAGATGATCCAGGACCTCGGAAAAATAATGGAGGCAAAGATCGAGAAGATGCAAGAAATGTTTAACAAAGACCTAGAAGAATTAAAGAACAAACAAACAGGGCTTCCCTGGTGGCACAGTGGTTAGGAGTCCACCTGCCGACGCGGGGGACGTGGGTCCATGCCCCGGTCCAGGAGGATCCCGCATGCCACGGAGTGGCTGGGCCCGTGAGCCATGGCCTCTGGGCCTGCACGTCTGGAGTCTGTGCTCCGCAGTGGGAAAGGCCACAGTGGTGAGAGGCCCGCATACCGCAAGAAAAATAAAATAAAAAGAACAAACAAACAGAGATGAACAATACAATAACTGAAATGAAAACTACACTAGAAGGAATCAATAGCAGAATAACTGAGGCAGAAGAACGGATAAGTGACCTGGAAGACAGAATGGTGGAATTCACTGCTGCGGTACAGAATAAAGAAAAAAGAATGAAAAGAAATGAAGACAGCCTAAGAGACCTCTGGGACAACATTAAACGCAGCAACATTCGCATTATAGGGGTCCCAGAAGGAGAACAGAGAAAGGACCCAAGAAAATATTTGAAGAGATTATAGTCGAAAACTTCCCTAACATGGGAAAGGAAATAGCCACCCAAGTCCAGGAAGCGCAGAGTCCCATACAGGATAAACCCAAGGAGAAACATTCTGAGGCACATAGTAATCAAATAGGCAAAAATTAAAGACAAAGAAAAATTATTAAAAGCAGCAAGGGAAAAACGACAAATAACATACAAGGGAACTCCATAAGGTTAACAGCTGATTTCTCAGCAGAAACTCTACAAGCCAGAGGGAGTGGCATGATATACTTAAAGTGATGAAAGGGAAAAACCTACAACCAAGATTACTCTACCCGGCAAGGATCTCATTCAGATTCGATGGAGAAATCAAAAGCTTTACAGACAAGGAAAAGCTAAGAGAATTCAGCACCACCAAACCAGCTCTACAACAAATGCTAAAGGAACTTCTCTAAGTGGGAAACACAAGAGAAGAAAAGGTCCTACAAAAACAAACCCAAAACAATTAAGAAAATGGTCATAGGAACATACATATAGATAATTACCTTAAATGTGAATGGATTAAATGCTCCAACCAAAAGACACAGGCTTGCTGAATGGATACAAAAACAAGACCCATATATATGGTGTCTACAAGAGACCCACTTCAGACCCAGGGACACATACAGACTGAAAGTGAGGGGTTGGAAAAAGATATTCCATGAAAATGGAAATTGAAAGAAAGCTGGAGTAGCAATAATCATATCAGATAAAATAGACTTTAAAATAAAGAATATTACAAGAGACAAGGAAGGACACTACATAATGATCAAGGGATCAATCCAAGAAGAAGATATAACAATTATAAATATATATGCACCCAATATAGGAACACTTCAATACATAAGGCAAGTGCTAACAGCTATAAAAGAGGAAATCGACAGTAAGACAATAATAGTGGGGGACTTTAACACCTCACTTACACCAAAGGACAGATCATCCAAAATGAAAAAAAATAAGGAAACAGAAGCTTTAAATGACACAATAGACCAGACAGATTTAATTGATATTTATAGGACATTCCATCCCAAAACAGCAGATTACACTTTCTTCTCAAGTGCGCACGGAACATTCTCCAGGATAGATCACATCTTGGGTCACAAATCAAGCCTCAGTAAATTTAAGAAAATTGAAATCATATCAAGCATCTTTTCTGACCACAACACTATGAGATTAGAAATGAATTACAGGGAAAAAAACATAAAAAACACAAACACATGGAGGCTAATCAGTACGTTACTAAATAACCAAGAGATCACTGAAGAAATGAAAGAGGAAATCAAAAAATACCTAGAGACAAATGACAATGAAAACACGACAATCCAAAACCTATGGGATGCAGCAAAAGCAGTTCTAAGAGCGAAGTTTATAGCTATACAAGCCTACCTCAAGAAACAAGAAAAGTCTCAAATAAACAATCTAACCTTACACCTAAAGGAACTAGAGAAAGAAGAACAAAGAAAACTCAAAGTTAGCAGAAGGAAAGATATCATAAAGATCAGAGCAGAAATAAATGAAATAGCAACAAAGAAAACAATAGCAAAGATCAATAAAGCTAAAAGCTGGGTCTTTGAGAAGATAAACAAAATTGATAAATAATTAGCCAGACTCATCAAGAAAAAGAGGGAGAGGATTCAAATCAGTAAAATTAGAAGTGAAAAAGGAGAAGTTACAACAGACACCGCAGAAATACAAAGCATCCTAAGAGACTACTACAAGCAACTCTATGCCAATAAAATGGACAACCTGGAAGAAGTGGAGAAATTCTTAGAAAGGTATAACCTTCCAAGACTGAACCAGGAAGAAATAGAAAATATGAACAGACCAGTCACAAGTAATGAAATTGAAACTGTGATTAAAAATCTTCCAACAAACAAAAGTCCAGGACCAGATGGCTTCACAGGTGAATTCTATCAAACATTTAGAGAAGAGCTAACACCTATCCTTCTCAAACTCTTCCAAAGCATTGCAGAGGAAGGAACACTCCCAAAGTCATTCTGTGAGGCCACCATCATGCTGATACCAAAACCATACAAAGATACTACAAAAAAAGAAAATTACAGACCAATATCACAGATGAACACAGATGCAAAAATCCTCAGCAAAATACTAGCAAACAGAATCCAACAACACATTAAAAGGATCATACACCATGATCAAGTGGGATTTATCCCAGGGATGCAAGGACTCTTCAATAAACGCAAGTCAATCAATGTGATATACCATATTAACAAGTTGAAGGAGAAAAACCATATGATCATCTCAATAGATGCAGAGAAAGCTGTCAACAAAATTCAACACCCATTTGTGATAAAACCCTGCAGAAAGTGGGCATAGAAGGAACCTACCTCAACATAATAAAGGCCATATACGACAATCCCACAGCAAACATCATTCTCAATGGTAAAAAACTGAAAGCATTTCCTCTAAGATCAGGAACAAGATAAGGATGTCCACTCTCACCACTATTATTCAACATAGTTTTGGAAGTCCTAGCCATGGCAATCAGAGAAGAAAAAGAAATAAAAGGAATACAAATTGGCAAAGAAGAAATAAAACTGTCACTGTTTGCAGATGACATGATACTATACAGGGAGAATCCTAAAGATGCCACCAGAAAACTACTAGAGCTAATCAATGAATTTGGCAAGGTTGCAGGATACAAAATTAATGCATAGAAATCTCTTGCATTCCTATACACTAATGATGAAAAATCTGAAAGAGAAATTAAGGAAACACTCCCATTTACCATTGCAACAAAAAGAATAAAATACCTAGGAATAAACCTACGTAGGGAGACAAAAGACCTGTATGCAGAAAGCTATAAGACACTGATGAGAGAAATTAAAGATGATACCAACAGATGGAGAGATATGCCATGTCCCTGGATTGGAAAAATCAATATTGTGAAAATGATGATACTACCCACAGCAATCTACAGATTCAATGCAATCCCTATCAAATCACCAATGGCATTTTTTACAGAACTAGAACAAAAAATCTTAAAATTTGTATGGAGACAAAAAAGACCCCTAATAGCAAAAGCAGTCTTGAGGGGAAAAAACGGAGCTGGAGGAATCAGACTCCCTGACTTCAGACTATACTATAAAGGTACAGTAATCAAGACAATATGGTACTGGCACAAAAACAGAAACATAGATCAATGGAACAAGATAGAAAACCCAGAGATAAACCCACGCACCTATGGTCAACTAATCTATGACAAAGGAGGCAAGGTTATACAATGGAGAAAAGACAGCCTCTTCAATAAGTGGTGCTGGGAAAACTGGACAGCTACCTGTAAAAGAAGGAAATTAGAACACTGCCTAACACCATACACAAAAATAAACTCAGAATGGATTCGAGACCTAAATGTAAGACCGGACACTATCAAACTCTCAGAGGAAAACATAGGAAGAACACTCTTTGACATAAATCACAGCAAGATCTTTTTTGATTCACCCCCTAGAGTAATGGAAATAAAAACAAAAATAAACAAATGGGACCTAATGAAACTTCAAAGCTTTGCACAGCAAAGGAAACAATAAAGGAGACGAAAAGACAACCCTCAGAATGGGAGAAAATATTTGCAAATGAATCAATGGACAAAGGATTAATCTCCAAAATATAAAAACAGTTCATGCAGCTCAATATTACGAAAACAAACAACCCAATCCAAAAATGGGCAGAAGACCTAAATAGACATTTCTCCAAAGAAGACACACAGATGGCCAAGAAACACATAAAAAGCTGCTCAACATCACTAATTATTAGAGAAATGCAAATCAAAACTACCATGAGGTACCACCTCACACCAGTTAGAATGGGCATTATCAGAAAACCTACAAACAACAAATGCTGGAGAGGGTGTGGAGAAAAGGGAACCCTCTTGCACTGTTGGTGGGAATGTAAATTGATACAGCCACAATGGAGAACAGTATGGAGGTTCCTTAAAAAACTAAAAATAGAATTACCATATGACTCAGCAATCCCACTACTGGGCATATACCCACAGAAAAGCATAATTCAAAAAGACACATGCACCCCAATGTTCATTGCAGCACCATTTACAATAGCCAGGTCATGGAAGCAACCTAAGTGCACATCCACAGACGAATGGATAAAAAAGTTGTGGTACATATATACAATGGAATATTACTCAGCCATAAAAAGGAACGAAATTGTGTCATTTGTTGAGACGTGGATGGAGCTAGAGACTGTCATACAGAGTGAAGTAAGTCAGAAAGAGAAAAACAAATATTGTATATTAACGCATATATGTGGAACCTAGAAAAATGATACAGATGAACGGGTTTGCAGGGCAGAAGTTGAGACACAGATGTAGAGAGCAAATGTATGGACGCCAAGGGGGGAAAGCAGCAGGGGGGGATGGTGGTGTGCTGAATCGGGCGATTGGGATTGACATGTATACACTGATGTGTATAAAATGGATGACTAATAAGCTGCTGTATAAAAAAATAAAATTAAATTAAAAAATTTAAAAAGAATGGGCAAAGGATTTGAATAGATATTTCTATACAAGTGGCCAATGAGCACATGAAAAGATGCATCACTAGTTATAAGGGAAAAGCAAGTCAAAGCTACCACGAGAGACCACCTTATACCCACTAGGACGGCTATAATCAAAAGGACAGAAAATAACAAATGATGACAAAGAAGTGGAGAAATTGGAACCCTCATACATTGCTGAGTAGAAATGTAAAATGGTGCAGCCACTTTCGAAAACAGCTTGGCAGTTCCTCAGAAGTTAAATATAGCATTACCTTATGACCTAGCAATTCTACTCATAGGTATATACCCAAGAGAAATGAAAACATGTTCACACAAAAAACCTTTAAATGAATGTTCATAGCAGCATTATTCATAATAGCCAAAGAGTGGAATCAACACAAATGTCTATCAACTGATGAATGGATAAGTAAAATGCCGTATATCCATGCAAAGAAATATTATTTGGCTATAAAAAGAAATGAAGTGGAACTTCCCTGGTGGTCAGTGGTTAAGACTCTATACTTCCACTGCATGGGACGTGGGTTCTATCCCTGGTGGGGGAACTAAGATCTCACATGCAGCACGGCGTGGCCAAAATAATAATCATAATAAAATTAAAATTAAAAAAATAAAAAGAAATGAAGTACTGATACGTGCTACAACATAATGAACCTTGAAAGCATCATGGTAAGTCAAAGATGCCAGTCCCAGAAGAACACGTCATATTCCAATTATAGGAAAAATCCAGAAGAGGTAAATTTATACAGCAGAGACAGAAAGTAGACTATTAGTTGATTAGGCTGGGGGAAGGGAGGATGGGGAATGGCTGCTAATGTGTACAGGGTTTCTTTTGCGGGTGACGAAAATGTTCTGAAATCAGATTGTGGTGATGGTTGCACAGCCCTGTGAATATACTCAAATCCACTGAGTTGTACACTTTCAATGGGTGAATGGTCTTTGCATTTCTGCTGAGCGCTCCCTTTGCAGAGGAAGAAAGGTGTTGGTCTGGGGTGAATGAGGAGGGGAGCAGGGTAGGAAAGGAATTGCAGGGCTGAGACTGCACAGTATCCTCCTGCCTCAAATGGGATGGATGGGCAGAGAGGGAGAGACAGACAGACGGATGTGGACTGGTCAGCTTTCAGGCCAGAAGCATCTGGGCTTGGCTTTGGCCAGTGACAATGTGCCCTGATCTGGAATCTCCTGGGCACAACTCTGCTGGGGGCCTGGCAACCTGGACAAGGCAGCCAGGTTGTTGAGACTGACTGTGTTGAGAGCCGACACCCTCCTGTGGGTCAGATTTAAGAATGTAGCTCTAGAGTCAGTTACCTGAGCTGGAATCTTGGCTTTTCCACTTGTGAGCAGTTTGCCCCTGGCAAGTTATGTAACCAGGTAAACTTTCTGGGCCTTGGTTTCCCCATCTGTGCACTAGGCATAATTGCAGACAATAATTCTACACCAACCTCATGGGCTTGTTGTAAAGATCCAACTAGATGTTGAACAAAACATCATTAACCGAGTGCCTGGTACACAGCAAACAATAAATGTTAGTCCTTCTTTTTTCTCCTTTCTCCAAGGTGACTTCTAGATAAATCTCAACTCCTCTGGCACAGGAAGGAGAGCAATGACAGGGCACCTCGTCACAGACAGGCCCTGAGAATCCTGCTTTGAACTGGCTGCAGGGGTGCATCCGGTGGGTAACGCCACCTTTGCAGAAAAGCCAAGGGAAACCGCCAAGCTCTGCTGGTGACTAAGCTGTGACAGTGGGTTGCAGCCTATCTCTCTGCCCATCTTCTCCGGCAGCTGATTGCATCCCCAGGTTGTGTTGTGAAACCATCACCAACCGCTAGCGTCTGTCCTTGTTGTGATGCCCGTGTGGGGTGAGCATTGCTGAGGGGGCGGCTTCCAAGGCTGCAGGCTGTAAACCATGTTGTATAACGTGGCACAGCTCTGCGTCTGGGGCCAGTCATTCAGAAAACCCAGATGGAGGAGAGGAGAGGAGAGGAGAGGAGAAGGCCCTGCTGCCACAACCTGGATGCCACAGCGGGCTGTCCAGGGAGCCACAGAGGTCTCCGTCCCTCCTGGAGGTGCCCAGTGCAAAGAGAGGGCCCCCCCTTTCTGTAAGTGGGGCCAGAGCTAAAGAAATGCCCACAAATCCCTCATCATAATGTTGAAATCCAAGCAGCTCTGAAAGCCCAAGATTTGTTGAGATTCATTTGGTTGCCAAAGCTGACTACCTCATGCGATTGCTCCTCTGTTTTTTGCAGAATATTAATGTGTTTAATTACAGGATCCTGCCCCAGGCCCTGCTATGGATGTTGTGTAATGTAAGAAGTGTGAACTGTGTATTCTCTTTCTAAACAGGTAAACAGTTTGAATTCTGAAAGCTCTCTGGTCCCCAGGTTTTTGGAAAATGGAATGTGGACCCATATTATTATGAATCTTTTTTACTGTCAGGCTGTAGTCAGAGGGAACACAACACAGACACGATATATAGAGTAAGAAAAAAGCAGAATGGAGAGAGCAAAGAGTTTGGAATCAGAGGTAGCTGGGGTTGGATCTCTACTCTAACTCTTACCACCCGTGGGACCTTGGGAAGGTCACTTAACGTTTCTGAGCCTTAATTTCCTCATCTGTAAAACAGAAATAATAATACCTACCTCCTACGGTTTATTAGGAGATTAAATGAGGTAATGCATGCTTAGTACATATAGAGTAAGGGCTTAATCATTACATGATTAATATTAATAAATAATAGTAACTATGTTATTTGATAGACCATTTTCTCAGCGCTTTGTCCATGGGAATCCGCAGGCCAGCTAGGGAGCTGGCACAGCAGCCACAGCCGGACCCCGCATTCGACTCACCCTGCAGGGCAGGCCTCCATTGCTGGGAGCTGGGTGCCAAGAGGAAGGGCACTGAGGACACTTAGGGGTCAGACTGTGAGTCTCGGGGAGGAAATAATATAGGAGATGCTGGGCGATACTCATTTAAACAGTAATAGCTGGAGCACGAATTCTCATGCTATGAGAGGTCCTGAGGAAACGTCCTCGACAGAACCTATACCCCACTCCCACCCCCCTGCCACGTGATGTTCTCCCTTTTCTCGGGAAGCCGATGGGTCAACAGACTATGACTGTTGTCTGTCTGTATGGAGGTCTGTGTCCCCTGCAACATGCCTGATGACCTTCAGCACTGAGGGAAGACAGAGTTTAAACCAGTGAGCAGAAAGCCTCTGGACTTAGAGATCCAGCTTGTTGCCCTTTGATAGACATGTCACCGTCAGTTAATCACTGAGAAACTTGGCTCTTTCTGTCAAAACTAAGACTAAAATAATTATGATTGGACGTACCCATGGACCCACCATTTCTGCACCAAATAATAAAACACTCCCCTGACCTGGGCGCCCTTTGCTAAAACTCCTCCACTTCCCCTATGCGGGAGGGGCGTGGCTGCAGGTGGAAGGCGAATTTCACGCCACCCCCGTCACTAATGGAGCTGCACAGCTACAGGGACCACACTGCCCATATCATCAGAGAACCTCACCTCTGGCCAAGGCCTGTTTGCTGTGCAGGTCACATGGATATTTCTTGACATTGTAACCGACAGAAATCCCTTTGAGGAATCCTGGCTCTGGGTGCTCTGAACTGTATGTATTATTGACACCAAAAGTACCAAAGGATGGTCTAGCCCCATAGGGAGAAGCAATTTTAATTTTACCAGTACCTAGAAAAATACTGCCCTTAGTAGATTCCTCTAAACCAGTGGCCCCCAGCCTTTTCGGCACCAGGGACCAGTTTCATGGTAGACAATTTCCCCACAGATGGGGGTGTGTGGGGGGGCTGGGGGATGGTTCAGGCAGTAATGTGAGCCATGGGGAGCGACAGATGAAGCTTTGCTCGCTTGCCACTCTCTTCCTGCTGTGCGGCCTTGTTCCTAACAGCCCAGACACGGTTCACGAGGCTTCAAGTCTGTGTTGAGGATAACGAGTCTTACTGTTATTACAGGAGTATTCGACCCATCAGCCCATTGACAGACTTGCAGCTTTCTTTGTTCTGAGCATCAAGGAACAAATAAGCACCTGGAGACCAGACTTGAGTTTTTTTCCAAGATCTGTTTATTCCAAAATAAAGATATAAAATTTTAAACAAACTATTAAAACTGATTTTGACTTAGCATGGCTTATTTGATTTTTTAATTGCCACAACTTAAAGAGGAGGCTTTCTAAATTCAATAAATAGAATAAATAACATTTCAGCTTCACACTCTGCCTCTCATCCTTTCTTTCTGGAAACTTTCCAGGAGAGTCTTCAGAAATGTCAGCATATTGCCTGCTGTGGTTTGGTTGCATGGCTGTTCACAGGAAAAAGACTGTTGGGATAAAAGTTGACAAAGGCAGAGTGACTAAAACAGTATGGAACCCAGCAGCCCCAGGAACCACCCTGCCCAGAGCCTGGTGAGTGGACGGGGGGGGGGGGGGGGGGCAGGGGGGGGGGGGGTGTGCTGGCAGTGGGGGGCTTGAGGCATGGAGCAAATGGATGGGGAGTTGCTAACATTTTGTGTAGGCGGCATAGGTGCTTGACTTTGAAGTAGGATTTCAGGGGTCTGCTTGCCACACACACACACAGACACACACACATCAAGTGACCCTAAATCTCTAAATCTCCTCATTTGAGGAAACCTTCTTGGGATGCTTTGAGGCTTAAAATTTTGTTTTTGTCCTTTTTGGCTGTCCTTCCAAGGTCATTTTATAGCACAATGACTAAGAGCGGGATTTAGGAGTCCCATAGACCAGAGTTCAAATCTCAGCACTGCCACTTATTAAATATGCAGCCTTGGGCAAATCAGTTAACCTCACTGAGCCTCAGTTTCTGCCTCTACAATGTGAGGGTGGTAAATCTGACAATTGTCATTAAGGTAGGTATTCAATGAAACGGTATATATTAAGCATTTAGAACTGCATGCTGTTGATGGCAGAAACGCCCGCAGTTCAGTAGCTGAGTGAGGAGGGGCCCTCACAGGGTGACGGTAATGAAAAAAGTTCACTCCCTCCCCTCTCCTCCAGCGCAGGGTGTATGCTCAAGAAGAGGATGCGCTGATGGACATTTAGGGCAGATGACAAGCTTCCACGTGGATGTGGATGTGTCTTCCCTTAAACACCTCCTTGGCCGATGGAAAGAAAACTTTAACTTACAGGCCAGAATATCCACTCGGCAAACTGAATCTCTACGATTATGTAGAACTGTATGGCCTACAGCCCTGATTCTCTAGATTTTAGCTTCTAATTACAATCAGGCTAGATTCTTTCATTATTCAAGAGGTGGAGAGAAGTAAAAGCCAACACAGGGGTGAGTGTTTTTTAAAGGGAGCGGAAACAATGAGCCATCCGGGCAGATCTCACTTTAATTCTCTTGCTCTGATTAAATTTCTTATATGTCCCTAATCAACCTTGAACTACCAGTTCCAACTTTATCACCCTTTCTCATTCAGATGGAGTTGGCATTGACATTCACACAAAAATAACTAACCAGAGCACATCACAGATAAAAACACACTCACTCCACACTTGTTGCTCTGGAGGGCCTCAACTGTTTTCTTCACCCGATTGAAAATCAGCGGGAAACTTGTTTTCACTGTGGTGTTGGTCATCTGCGACAGACCCTCCTGGAAGCATGCTGAGGTGCAGGTGTCCTGGTAAATAACAAGGATTTAGGAAAAGAAACACACAGAGGACAGCTTTGAGTAGGAATCACAAAGAGAATGCTTTTAGAGGCTATTTTAACTTAACCAATGTAATCTAAACTTGCATTGTTTTTTAGACAGGTCCCTTGCCAGGCTAGGAAATGATCTTCAATATTTCAAGGTAAGGCTCTTTTCCCACAGTGATACTCCCTGAAGATTTCCAGTATGTTGTGCCCCAGGGAACATGAGGCCTGTGGACCCCAGGAAACAGCCAGTGCTGAGTCTACTTTTCAAAGGACGCTTCCTTGTTCCAAGTCTTGTCATAGTGAGTTTGAAAGTACAGAGAAAGGAAAAGCCTTTTCACACCAGCCTGATGGGATGTGCCAGTTGAATACTGCCATTGTTTCAGCAGTAGCTAACACCATGGATTAAAAACTGAGGGAATGGGCTGGGCCATAAATGTGTGGTTCCTCCTCAGAAGGCATAACAGATGGACTGTGATAGGGAGTGACACCTGACCTCAGCTGTGGTGAAAAGCTCAGGTTCTCCCAGGCCTGGCTTGTGAGAGAGTCAAGCACAACAGCACCTTGGGTAGGTGCTGCTTCCTCACCTTAACCAGGAAATTCCTGCCACGCTTCCTCTCCGCCAAAGTGGGGAATGACTCCCTGGAAACCCTTTTCACTTTCCCTCCACCCACAATCTCAGACACCCTATCCTCCTGGAAGGCAGGCTTCAAACCTTGCAATAGCCACTCTAAATCAGCTAAGCAGAAGGATAGGGAGGGAGGGAGGGAGAAGGCAAAGTATGTAGAGAGTTTAGGCCAGTGGAAGGACAAAAGGACGTCATTTTATTTACATTGTTTTGCAACCCTAGAGATACCAGCAAATGGATTAGAAAACTGTGATATGAACTATATCATTTGTTATATTCTCAGTCCCAGTTTGATTTAATTGTGCACATGGCCACTAATCTAAAAACACATTCAAGATTCTTTTTTAAATATCGAAAAGTGTTCAGACTTCTCAAGGAGACTAAATGCAAAGAAATGTATATATCAATAGCATAGAATTTCAAGGTTTTGAAAGCTTTTTAAAATTGTTAATAATCTGTAACAATTGTAACTAAGTAACAGTTTCTTATTTCAGATGTCAAATAGAACAATTAATTTTGACTTAAAGCCTTTAAAAAAACATGATCAAGATTATTTTCTTTTACTATACTTACAGAAGGAATGGGCAGACACGAACAATCAGTCACCTGCGAAAGAGAAATTTCAGAGTGAAGATTCCAGATGTGAAAACTAAAATTAGTTTGGAAAGATCTTAGAAGAGCATTTACTCACATTGGTGCTGCAGTTGCATTTTGAAGATGGATGTTTCTAAAAAAGTAAGTGGAGAAACAAGAACCCATGGTGGGTGGTGCATTTTTCATCCTCTTATATTTCACTTAAATGTTCAATAATTGCCTTTCCCGCTGGCGCCCCCGTCTGCAGCTTACCTGCAGGTTGTTGATGAGGTACTCGACATCCTTGATCCCTGTCAAGGTCAAACAGCTCTGGCTGGCCGCAGAGCAGAGGAGTAGGGCAGAGGCAAGGACCACAGCCAGGAGCATCTTGACAAGGGGCTGGAGCTTGGCCTTCAAATGCCTTCAAATCAAGTTGTATTTAAAGCTGCCCTGCAAACATGGAAAATCCCTGACATCAAACTGATACCAATGCCCACTTTTTCTCTGTAAATTTGGGCCACTTGACATCGAAAAAATATTTGTGTGTGTATGTATCTCAAACTGAGTCACTTGGCAAAGACTACGTTACATTGTCCCACGAAATACCATTCCTCAGAAAAGATGCTTTTCAAACAGTTGGGTATCAAGATGCTGCAGGAAAAGTTAAAGATCTTAAAACAATAATTTTTTTGAAGGCAGGAGATTCTGGTTGTGAGAGTGAAAATACTTTCCATGAAGGCCCAGGTCTGTATTTTCCCCTTTTTACTGATAAATGCTGATATAATAACCAGTCACTGGTGTTCTGACGAAGGCGGGTGTGGAGGATGAGAAATAGTGCAGGAGAGCGGTTCTGTCATCAGGGTTTTTGCAAGCTCAGTCTTGTCATTGCTACCTCAATCTTACTATACTTTACTTCCAAATCTTAAACTTGTCTTCCATGCTTGGGGCCAGATTCCCTACCTCACACAAATGCATCCTGGAACAAGTGACTGAAGGAGGAAGTCTTCAACTTAAGCACAAGAATGCAGCAACAGTGCCTGTTAAAACTGGCCTGGAGGATTCCTTAGTGTCTTTAGGGAACTTACACAGCACTGTGCAACAGCCAGTAAAAACTCCATGCTCAAAATAAGATAATAGTTAACATTTATTGAGTACTTATTACATGCCAGTCACAGTCCTAAGCACTTTATGGGAATTAGACCATGTAATGTGTACAGTCATCAAATGAGGTCTGTACTAATCTGTCATCCCCATTTTTTTACCTTTTAAAACGCTGTCTGCCCCTTAGCTTCTTGGTTCTTTGGAGAAGTCATTCTGATCCCTATGAGCCAGGAAGCAGTCTCACTGTAGCCCTATGAAGGAAGTAGTATAATTATCCTCATTATTTTATTTTATAGCTGTGGAAACTGAGGCACAGAGAGGCAAACAATTTGCCCAAAGCCACACAGCCAGAAAGCAACAAAATTTGTATTCAAACCCAGAAGTCTGATTCCCAGGTTCAGTCCTTAATATTCTGGCTTTCCTGCTTCTCTATGTTTTTTGTATGCCTCTTCCATCAGGATATATACCTCTTGTGGGTCTACTTCACCCCTGTATCCTTAGCACTTGGGAAGGTGTGGGGGGAACAGTGGGCCATCACTAAATCCTTGTTGGGTCAAATCATTAATATGAAAAGTTTTTGAAATAGTAAGAAATGTGCACATAAACAGATTTTATAAGACTTCAGACCTAGTTTCTAGGGTACATATTTGGAGGTGTGTGTGCTTAAGAAAATGTATCTTCTACATAATAGGGACTGAAAAGGCAATTTGCTTGGCACTTTGTGCCGTAGTGGCCAACGGGGACAAACCCGTAAGATTTCTCACCACTACTCTTACTACTGTAAGAGCGTGTGACATTATTGCTTTTCTCGTTGCATGTTGTTCCTTACGAGCGACGACGGATCATTGGTGTTTGGTGGCTCTATGTGGCCACACTATCTTGGTGGCAAACAAGGTAAAAAGAAATTGGCTTTCTGCTTAATTCCCCAAATCCTCCCGCATCTCTAACTTCCAGGCCTGTCCTCTGCAGGCACTAAGAAGAAGGTTCAAAGGCTTCCCAGCCTATGGCAAACACTTTTATTACTGAGTCCAGTATCTATGCCCTTTCCTTGATGGTAGAACCCTGATTAGTTCAGGGTGGCAATGTGTCCAGCCAAACATTCACTTTTTCAACCTCTCTTGCTGCTATAGGTGACCATGTGACATGTTCTGATCAATGCAATGTCTGTATAATTCTTTTGCTTTCTTGGTAGTAGGAGATAAAAGTAGCTGAAACCTGCCCTTACCCCTTGTTCCAGTTTGGGCATGGATGTGATGGCAGGAGCTTCAGCAGCAATCTTATAACCATGAAGGAATGGAAAAGAGAATTGCAGCAATAGCAGCACTAACACTTTACATAAATAGAAATTAATCATAAAAAACAGTAACAATAAAACCATGAAAGCAACACCAGAAAGTAGTAAGAATAGAAGAGTGATACTAAATTCTAGCTAGATGTCACCACCTACTGAAGACGCTGAGCCTTGAAACTCAGTAAAAATGGAAAGCTGTTATAGAAATGGAAAATACCATGTGCTGGAGAGATGTTAAAAGATATGCGAGGGTCATATTGAACCTTTTTCCCTGACATCATTGGAAGATTTAAGAGACTTGAAAGGACAGTCATCTCACTGTGGGAATCAACATTATTTAATGCCGTGTGTATGAACCATGGAAATCATTCCACACAGCATCGGGCGTGCCTCTCACACTGAGGAAGACCCCTCTTACTGCACAGATGGGGGCTGTACCCAGAAAGACGAATGGATTTGTCCAAAGCCGTATCTCTAGTTAATGGTGGGGGATAGTATAGTGTTGTGATTAAGACCAGGAAGCCTGAGAACAGACTGCCTGGGTTCAGACCTTGCTTCTATCGTTTGTTAGACACATGGCCTTGGGTGGATGTCTTGACCTCTCCAAGCTTCCATCTCCTGACCATAAAACACCGATGAGTGTGGAAAATGGGGATAGGGTTGTCATATAAGGCCTATCTCAGAGAATTCTTGTAAAGATTAAAAGAAATGTTTATGCAGCATGTCATGCAGATTACATAGCCTCAGTTTGAAATTTGACAGGGCAATGTAGTCTAGCTTAGGACTCAACAAACTGTAACCTACTTGGCCGGATTCAGTGTAAACCCTGAAAGCTAAGAATGGTTTTTAATCCTTTTGAAGTGTTATTAAAAAATAATTAACAGATAAAAACAAAGAACAATGTGTTCCAGAGACCATATATAGCCTGTGATGTCTAAAATATTGACTATCTGACCCTTTACCAAAAAGGGTAGTTCACATACCACATTCCTCATTTTCAGAAGATACAATCTGTTATCTCCCACTCCTGGGAAGGGCACAGCTAGGAACTGGTGGCTCACGTGTCTCTTCTCCCACCGTCCTTCTCTTATTCAGGTCAGGCCTCCATACAGAGGGGAAGGGAGTGGGGGCCCTGGAGTCTTTGGCTGCCTGATTCTCTGCAGTGCTGGAGGCCCATCATTTCCTGCAGCTGTCTGTGGAATGAGCTCGATGGTCCCACGAGCAAAACATCTTCTCTTGGTGTAGCCATGACCCACCATCAGTGGTATCTAAAGTTGGCCCTGGTTTACTGGGAACAGTTTTGCATATTGAAGTCAGAAGAAAAGTGGGTGAACTAACATCCTTTTCTTCCTGGGCCAAATCCTGGCCTGACCAGCTAGCCTTGAGTCACCCACCCTCCTACCTACCTGCTAAGAGCTGGTGCTGGGGATAGGTGATCAGTGGACATTGGTGCTACTTGGGCAGGTTATCTAGCCTTTCCAAGCATCAGTGTACCATCAACACTCACTCACACAGGATTCTGGGGCAGGTCACCTAGGCCTACCTCACGGAGGGATAGGAGTGTTCCATTTGGAATACTTCTTCAGGAATGAGCCACGTTTCCATTTGGAAATTTGGTCTGGTCTGATCCAGTCTCTACTCTCCCCTCACCTACCACCCTCCAGTCATGTTGGTTTCTTTCTATATCCAGCCTCCAGGCCGTTGCTCTTGCTGAGCTCTGCCTGGAATATTCTTCCTCAGCTCTTCCATGTATGGCCCGTTCTCATCCTTCAGGTTTCAACTCAAAAGCCACCTCCTCCACGAAGCCCTCCATGACCATAGTAGTCTTTGCAATCTGCATGATTCTGTCTTACGGTCTATTCCTCCTTGTGGGCTGTAAGTTCCATGAGAGCCAATACGATGACTGACTCTTGTTCATTTGTATTCCCAGGGTGCAGTCTATATTAAGTATTTAGGAATTACTGGTTAAATGAATGAATGATGAATACATTTAATCTTGTAAAAGCTTATTAAATTTATATTATTTACGAAATGACCAATACATATTCTCCGTGGACCAGTAACAAAAAAAGAGCAAATATAACATTTTAAAAACCTGAGCCAGGAAGGTGATTCAGCAATGAACAAAATAAACCTTCCTGTTCTGTAGTCCCTTGAGAAATTTGAAGTACTTTTTCATCTCTTCTTCTTTTCAATTCTCATTGAACTACATGAGGAAGGCATGTCAGGTGTGGGAACTCCAGCTCTGTAAAGGATGAAACAGATAGAGAGAAAGAGAGGTGACTGTTCTTAACAATTCTTTCCCATCTCCCCACCCACTCATTTATAAAAAAGAAAAGAATTAAAAGTACTTAAATGGTAGCTCTGCAATTCAAAACACCATTAAACAGCAGATGTTTATCTACGCAAAGTCTACAACTTTTGAAGTTTAGCTTCTAGGATTTCTTTCAGTATCAAAATGTATGTACGTATGCAAATGATCTCTTACAAAGGAAATACACCAAGCTCAGAAATTAATTACTCACCTATTTTATCAAGAAGATTGGAGAGTAAGATGCTTACCAAGATTTAGCATAGATAACATATTTTACAATAAATGACAAAAGGCTATACTCAACCAGTTATTTTGTTCTAAAGATAAAATTTGACATTTTTGTTTTGTGATAAAAACTCATGTGTCATGGATTATTTCTCTGGGAATAAAACAAAATGGTTATTTGTTCTAGGAAGCCACAGCACAAAATGATACACCCCAAAAAAGGCACTCAATTTCTAAGTAAAACCCATTCTCCTTTTTTCAGTAAACAACCAAGCGATAACTAGTTATGAGAATCCTCAAGCACTAATTTCTTAATCAAATAGTTATTTCTAAGTTAGTATTTCTCAATCAAGTGTGATGGGGCAAACCCCACTGGATGTGCTGTCATCCCTTTAGGGGCTTCTCCCCCAAGGAGGTGATTTCTAGCTGGGTGCCCAGCACCCTCCCCTTGCATCTATCCCTCCTAAGGAAATTCTGGGTCCCAAGGACACAGAGCCTACTGCTCCCAGACTGGCCCCTATGCAGTTTCCAGAGCTCCGAGACCAGCATCCTCTCTTCCCTCCCCCCCTCTTCTCCTCTGCACTGTTGGTGAATAACAATCCAGACTACCTTTGTCAATGGAATTTTCACACCCTCCTATCGACACAGCCCATCATTACCTGAAACCTGCCCCTACATTAGTTAAAGACTGTGGGACCCCCTTTGCTGTGGCTAGTTTACTAGTGTCCATCTAATTAAGAAAGGATAAGAACTCCTGTTCTGGATCCCATTGGGGAAGGCACTAGAATTTGTTGAACCCTGACTACATACAAGGTGACATGTTAAGCACTTTATGTATATTATCTGACTCAGGCCTCTTGACAATCTTTACTAGCCCCATTTTTTTTTTAATTTTATTTATTTATTTATTTATTTTTGGCTGTGTTGGGTCTTCGTTTCTGTTCGAGGGCTTTCTCTAGTTGCGGCGAGCGGGGGCCACTCTTCATCGCGGCGCGCGGGCCTCTCACTATCGCGGCCTCTCTTGTTGAGGAGCACAGGCTCCAGACGCGCAGGCTCAGTAGTTGTGGCTCACGGGCCTAGTTGCTCCGTGGCATGTGGGATCTTCCCAGACAATGGCTCGAACCTGTGTCCCCTGCATTGGCAGGCAGATTCTCAACCACTGCACCACCAGGGAAGCCCCTACTAGTCCCATTTTATAGATGTGGAAATTGAAGCTCAGAGAGGCTGAGAGTCACCTTAGTCACACAGCTGGCAGTGTGAACTGGATTTATCTGCTTAGCTGGACTCTCCGATTCGTCCCAATGACACGTCTACTTATATTGGTGCTCTTGTACCATGACCTTTCGTTTCTGTGGCTCTTCTGTATATCTAAATATATGGCTGGGAATATCTGCCTGCTTCTTATTACTTGTCATTTTCAACAGTGCCTTAGATGGCTTCAAACATTTATAGTTCTAGATTGGTTTTAGAATCCTTTTGATAAGTTTCCTCTCCCCAAAAAATGATACTAGGATTTTAATTGGGATTGTGTTCAATATAAACTGAAGTTAGGAAAAAATGATGTCTTTGAAATATTGAATCTCTCCATCCAGGATGATGATATGTCTCTATATATTCAAGCCTTTTTTATTTCCCTCAATTCAATTTTATATTTCTTTTTTCATACAGGTTTTGCAGAGTTTTGTGAAGTTTATTCCTAGGTCTACCTATTTATTCAACAGTATTTATTGAGAACTTATTATATCCTGAGCATTGTTCTAGGCCTCTGGGGATAAAGCAGTGAGCAAAACAAAGTATCTGGTCTTGGGAAGCCTACATTCTAGAAAGCAGAGAAAGACAATAAACAAACAAATATCTTGGTAATATGTCAGGTGGTCATAAGTGCCATGAAAATCAAAAGCAGGTAAGGAAACAGTGAGTGGTAGAAGGTGGGAGTTATGTTCTTTAAGGTGGTCAGTGATTTTGATCAGTATTAAATCTCTGATACGGTGATTTGAGTGGAGGTCCACAGAAAGTGGGTGAGTGCGTCAGGCAGATATCTTGGAAAATATTTCAGGCAGTGAGAATAGAAAGCTCAAGGGCCCTGAGGATAGAGTGTGTCTGCCATGCAGGAGGAACAGCACAGAGGCTAGTGTTTCTATAGCAGAGTGATTGAAGAAAAGAATGGAAACATTGGGGTCAGAGAGGGGGCCAGAAAGCAAATCAAATAGAGCATGATAGGCAGTGAGGAGGACTTAAGATTTTACTCGAAATAAGGTGGGAGCCATCGGAGAGCTTTGAGCAGAGGAATAACATGATCTGACCTGTAGTTTAGGTCATGAAGCATAGCTGCTGCATGGAGAATAGCTGGGACACAGGAGTGGAAGACTTGATCGCCTTTTACAGTTAGATCTGGTAGGCTGGTGGGCTGGCTAAATGATGAGAGAGAAAGAGAAGAGTCATTAACTGACATAAGGAAGACTGCAGAAGAAACAGGTACTGGAGTGGAGGAGTTGCGATGGGGTGAATTTTGTTCTGGACGTGTTTAGTTTGAGATGCCTATTAAGCATCCAGGGGCCATGTTGAGTAGGTAGTTGGGTAAAAAGGGTAAAGAAAGAGGTGAAGTGTTTTCTATTTTAATAGGTATTGAGTGCAGGGTTACATTTTCTAACTGGTTATTGCTAATATTATAGGTATAGAAGTTAGCTTTTGCTATGTAGCAAAAGACCACAACACCTTAGTGGCATGCCACAATAATCGTTAATTTCACATATATTTATGGGCTTCAGGTGGGCTTGACTGCACAGCTCTGCTGATCTTGTTTGGGTTCACTTATATATCTGCAGGTTTGCAGGAGTTGGTTAATCTAGGCTGGGCCTGGCTTCCACATACCTGAGACTGTTGGGATAATCCCATGTAAAAGTTCTTCTCATGGTAGTGGAAGACATGTAGGAGTAAAGCCCAGTGCTTAGTTTCATCTCAGGCCTCTGCTTGCATCACTTCTGCCTACATGCCAGTACCAAAGCAAGTCATATGGCTGATCAATGAGCAAAGCAGGGCACCTTGCCCATGGTGAGAGGAGATGTAGCAGTTATATGGCAAAGGGCATGGATATGGGGAGGAGGGAGGAACTAGGCCAAATGATGCAATCCAACACAAGAGAAAAATGATTAATGTTTGTATCTTTATCTTATACCCACCAACTACTGAACCCTCTTATTAGTTTTAATGATTTTCAATGGATTCTCTTGGTTTTTTTCCTTAAGTAGATGTTCTCATCTGAAAATAATAATCCTCTAGTCCAGGGATCAGCAAATTTTTCTTAAATGTCCAGCTAGTGGATATTTCAGACTTTGTAGGCCATATGGTCTCTGTCCCAACTCCTCAACTCTGTTGCTGTAGCAGGGAAGTAGCTAGAGGCATTACATACATTAATGGCTCTGGCTTTGTCCCAATAAAACTTTATTTAAAAATAAACAAGCAGTCAGCCCGTTTTCTGACCCCTGCTGCTATAATCAATTTCTTTAGAATACTATGTCCTGTTTCCTTTTGTTGTTATTATTTCACAGCTAGGATTAAGGAAATGCCATTTTTGTCATAGCAAGACTCGTGGCCATTTTCTTCACTTTACTGGGAATACTTTCAGTGTTTTCCATTTAAATATCATGTTTGCTATTGATTTCATCATAAAGAATGGTTTTGTATTTCTAGTTTACTAAGTTATTAGAAATGTCTCTCAATTTTACAGAGTGTCTTTTTAAGTTCCTGTCAGGACCGTGAGTTTTATCTTTTCACTTATTCACGTGATAAATTATTTTAATAGATTACCAAATGTTGAATCATCCTTACATTCCTTGAATAAAATCTATTTGGTCATACTACATTACCTTTTTAACACATTGCTGGATTCAATTTGCTATTCCTTTATTTTGAATTTTTTATTTGTAATGCACACTGGGAGGTCTTCCTAGGCTCAATCAAACATTCAGCTAAATGTGGACTCAGCTAAACATTCAGACTCACAAGACTATCCTAGGTCACACTCAGTACCTGCCTCCTCCGAAGGGTAGAGGATGGACATAATTTGCAGGAAGGCAGCATTGGTTGCTTCTCTCCATGGGAGCGGTCATCCAGCAGCCATTCCTTTAGCCCTCCACCTGAGATGGCTCAGGTGTGAAGTAGCAAGACTCCCACTGCAAGGGGATAGGATGGTGGTGGCTTAAAGGCCTTGTGCCCCATAGGAGTCAATATCCCTTGGAAAAGTTCCAATGGGGGGGGGCTTCCAAGTCCCCTGCATTCAGGGGAGCCCAAGGCTGTGATGTCCCCATGAGGAATTTATAGTTCATTGGTAGTCCTCCCAGTCTAGACACACTCTGCCAATCAGGCCCAGTTTATATTTTACCTTCATCTGGTTTTCAGAGAAACAGAACTAAAAAATTAACAGAAAGGCCAAATTCTCTTTTGGAAGGGGAAACTGTTGTGTTAATACATTACGTGCATCATCTACATCCATAAGTTCATTCTTAATTTTCTCTTTTCTGTGCTTTTTCAGGTTTTGGTCAGGATTATGCTATCCTCATAAAGTGCATTAGGAAGCTTTCCATTTTTCTCTATACTTTGTAAGAGTTTAATCAGCCTGAGAACTTTCAGTGTTCCGTCACGCCTCCATGGAAAGCAGGGGATTTTTCTTGTTCATTTCCACAAACCCAGTGACAACAGTGCCTGGGACACAGCAATTAGATTATTTGCCGTCCTTTCTGTTCTACCTAGACAGGGGTGCGTGGCATTGTTCTGGGTTCCTGTCGTAACTTAAAGGGAAACTTTCACAATGTCTGGAGCCCTTGAGGTCCTGCAAATGAAGGAGGGTATGTCCTCAAATTCCTAGCAGCAGGAACCCACTTAGGTGGCACCAACCTTGACTTCCAAATGGAACGGTACGTTTACACAAGAATAAGTAATGGTATCTACATCATAAATCTGAAGAGAACCGGGAGAAGCTTCTGCCGGCAGCTCGTGCCGTTGTTGCCTTTGAAAATCCTGCTGGTGTCATATCCTCCAGGACTACTGGCCAGTGGGCTGTGCTGAAGTTTGTTGCAGTCAGTGCGGCCACTCCTATTGCTGGACACTTCACTCCTGGAAACGTCACTAACCAGATCCAGGCAGCCTTCTGGGACCTGCAACTTCCGGTGGTTACTGATCCCAGGGCCTGCCCCGCATCTCTCTGGGTAAGGCACGCTCTCCTCTGCGCCATGTGGACGTTGCCGTCTCACACATGCGCAAGGGTGCTCACTCAGTGCATCCGATGTGCTGGATGCCAGCCGGGGAAGTTCTGCGCCTGCGCGGCGCCATCTCCCGTGAGCACCCGCGGAAAGTCACACCTGCTCTACGTCTACGGAGACCCTGAAGAGATGGCAGAGGGAGAGCCGGCTACAGCTGAAAAGGTTGAGAGCACGGAGGAACTTCTGGGTGAACGGACTGCTCCAGCTCCCGAATTTACGGCCCCTCAACCGGAGGTGGCAGGCTGGGCTGCAGGCACAGGGACCCTCTGCCCTCTTCGGCGACTCCCCGCTGAAGACGAGTCAGCCCGCCTCCCAGGACGGCACTGCAGCCAGTGGGTAGGGACATCCGCCAAGTCACCTTAAGCAGTTCTTCCGCAGACTGTGAAACAGAAAATGCAAATCAGGTTGACGGAAAACAACCGTTTCTTTAAAAAAAAAAAAAAGGCATTGCTGAACGAATTAAGTTCTTATAAGAACTTGTCCATAAAACCTGGTTCTGATGACTTTCGGAGGTTAACTCTGGCATTTTCTGTTTTTATCTTTTTAGTGCTCTATTAGGTTTTTCACTTCTTGATTTTTTTTTTTTTGTGCATTTTCCTAGAAGATGATCCCAGATTTTTGCTAACAAAGTAATGATATTGTCATTTTGCCCACATTTTCCCTTTGGTGAAACTTGTAGGAAAGTTTGTATAGTTGATTATTTTCAGAGAATCAAGTTATGCTTTTATTTATCAATACTGTGTATGATTTTTCTTATTCTAATTTAGCATTTTTGCTAAATTATAAATGATTATTGCCTTTATTAATTCTTTCTTACCTGATTTAGATTATTTTATTGTTCCTCTGCTAGCTCCTTAAGTCACGTGTTTGCTTCATTTTTTAAACAGATAGTAGCTCCAGTTATTGAGTACACTATCCCATGTCTTATCTCACTGAATCCTCATAACACCCCATAAGGCCTCATAAGAAGTCTTTAGTATAGTGGTTATGAGTGCAGACTCGAGCCACAGCTGCTGCCATTTGTAATTTGTGCATGTGACTTCTCTGTGCTCCTACTTCTTCACCTGTAAAATGGGATAATCATATCTACAAGATAGGCCTGTTAGGGGAGATAAATAAATTCATACACATAAAGCCCCTAGAACCGTGTCTGGCACATAATTGGCACCATGGAAGTAGTTGATATTATTATTTAAAGGTGAGGAATTGAAGCTTTATAAAGTTAAGTAACTTGCCCGGGATCACATAGTTATTACTAGATAAGAAGCCAGTCTTTTGAACACAGCAGCCTTGTGTAGATTTTGGGGTATGGTTTGCTTGTTCTCATTAGTTTCTTAATAGTCTATAATTTCAGTTTTGATTTCTTCATGAAGTTTCTGTTGGTTTCTTCCTCTGAATGAAACCTTTTTGTTTCTTCCTATCCACGTGATCTTCATCCTTGGAACTCAGAAATTTCACCAGAATTTGTGTAGTTGTGGCTATTCTTTTTGCTCCTGACCAGCAAATAGCCCATTTGATCTTAAGATCATAATCTTTCTTCCAGTTAAAATCTTTTCTATTAGTTTTTTGATCACCAATCTTCATTTTTGTCCTCCTATAATTCCTATTGTACATATTTTGAAATGTCTTAAACTTAGTTTTCTTGCCTTTGTTTTTCCCTTAAATTTCTTACCATTGTTTTTACTCCTGATTTCTAGGGGAACTTTTGGATTGGGTCCTTTAATTCCCAATTCAATTATTTGCAGAATCCAATCTGTTGTTTAAACGCCTCTATTGAGGGTTTTTTCCCCATCAATGAATATTTTAACTTAAAATTTTCAATGTGCATTCCAAATAGTATGTAATAAGCTCATGAAGCCCATCATGCACCATTTTTATAAAAATGATTAATTAAGAATTCCACCAAAGCTTTCATTTCCATTAAAGTTCTTTGACCCTGGATACAGCCATCCAACTTCTCTTTCTCCAAAATCTGACACCCACTGTCAGACCCTAAACCAACTTATTTGGTTCAGGCTCACTCTCCCCCATACCTTACTTCAGCATCTTTCCATCTTCTTTTTTGATCTTTAGTAAAGTTTTAATTTTAGAACAGTTTAAGCTTTACAACACAGTTGTGAATATAGTACAGAAAGTTCTCATATAGCCCACATCTAGTTTCCCCAGCTATTAACATCTTACATTTGTTACTTATGTACATGGTACATTTGTTACAATTGATGAACCGATATTGATACATTATTATTAACTGAAGTCCTTACCTTATTCAGATTTTCTTAGTTTTTCCTTTATGTCCTTGTGCTGTTCCAGGATCCCATCCAGGACACCACATTACGTTTAGTCGTTGTGTCTCTTTAGGCTCTCCTTGGCTGTGACAATTTCTCAGACTTTCCTTGTTTTTGATGACCTTGACAGTTTTGAGGAATACTGGTCAAGCATTTTGTAGAGAATGTCCCTCAGTTGAGATTTGCCTGATGGTTTTCTCACGATTAAACTGAGGTTGTGTGTTTTGGGAGGAAGACCACAGAAGTCAAGTGTTGTTTTTGTCACATCATATTAAAGGTACATACATCAACATGACTTATCCCTACTTATGTTGACCTTGATCATCTGGCTGAGGTAGCATTTGTCAGGTTTCTTACTGTTGGTTATTCTTTTCTCCTTTTTCCATACTGTACTCTGTAGAAGGAAGTCACCATACATAGCCCACACATAAGGAGCAGGGAGCTGTGTTCCATTTTCTTGAGGGCTGAGTATCTACATAAATTATTTGGGATTCTTTTGCATGGTAGATTTGTCTCCTCATTTATTTATATCAGTATGGACTCATGAATGTTTATTTTACACTTTGGGTTACAATCCAGTACTGCCTTATTTATTTGGTTGCTCAAATTGCTCCAGCTTTAGCCACTTGGAGATGTTTGAATTGTCTTCTGCGTCCCTTTTGACCCTATCATTGTGGGTTTTTTCGTGTTTTGAGCACTGTATTACTTTCTGGCACTGTAAGATATTCCAGGCTCCTCTTGTCTATTTGCTTCCCTAGTCCTAGAATCAGCCATTTCTCCAAAGAGTGCAGATTCCTTTTATTGCGGAATGGTATTAGAAAGCAAGATGGAAGCTAGCTTTGTTCATTGCTGCTGGGATTTTGTTTTTGTTCTTTTCAGTTGTGCAATTGTATTTTTTATCTTCAAGAATTGTTACGTATTATTTGTTTTCCTAACAGCCTGCTCTTGCTTTATTGATACAATGTAAGAATAAGAATTGTTAAAAATATATGCACAGGAAGTGGGGGAGGGAGAAGCTCTTTTATTAAGCACTTTTCATTCAGTATTATTTACTCTGAATGTTCCATTTAAACCGCTAAGTATTTTTATATATTTGGTAATTTTTTGGTAACCGCTGAGGCATATGGACAGTTGTTCAGAAGGATAATCAGGACGGGCAGCTGAGATGGGTTCCAACAGAGACTATGTAAGCCAGTGTAATTTCTTTCAGTCCTTAACAAACATAGAAGACAAATTTAGATGTATAATTTTTCTTTAGCAGCTTACAGATTGAATAGTTTGTTCAGGACAGGGATGGTGCTGTAAGCAGTGCTAAGCTGCTTGGGTGGAATTTCATGTTAGCTCAAGAGCAAGGTCTCCTTCTTGTCTTGGAAGTTGGACGTCAGCTAGCACAGAGCCTCCCTCTAGGTGACATCTTGGCCATCACAGAGTCTTCCTCCACCCAGAGGACAAACCCTGTCCTCAGCAGCCTCAAGGATGCAGATTTTAAGCAAGGTTACTGGATTCCACTCCCCTTGGTCTCTAGCACCTGCTCTAGGTACTTTAGGTAAAAGACTCAAAACAGAAAAGTATTGAACTTTGTCTCTGCTCACTCCTTTTTTTTAAAAAAAAATCTTTATTGGAGTATAACTGCTGTACAATGTTGTGTTAGTTTCTGCTTTATAACAAAGTGAATCAGTTATACATATACATATGTTCCCATATCTCTTCCCTCTTGCGTCTCCCTCCCACCCTCCCTAACCCACCCCTCTAGGTGGTCACAAAGCACCGAGCTGATCACCCTGTGCTGTGTGGCTGCTTCCTACCAGCTATCAGTTTTACATTTGGTAGTGTGTATATGTCACACTCTCTCACTTCATCCTAGCTTACCCTTCCCCCTCCCAGTGTCCTCAAGTCCATTCTCTACGTCTGTCTTTATTCCTGTCCTGCCCCTAGATTCGTCAGAACCTTTTTTTTAGATTCCATATATATGTGTTAGCATACGGTATTTGTTTTTCTCTTTCTGACTTACTTCACTCTGTATGACAGACTCTAGGTCCATCCACCTCACTACAAATAACTCAGTTTTGTTTCTTTTCTTTTTATGGCTGAGTAATATTCCCTTGTGTATATGTGCCACATCTGCTTTATCCATTCATCTGTCGATTGACACTTAGGTTGCTTCCATGTCCTGGCTATTGTAAATAGAGCTGCAATGAACATTGCGGTACATGACTTTTTTGAATTATGGTTTTCTCAGGGTATATGCCCAGTAGGGTGATTGCTGGGTCGTATGGTAGTTCTGTGTTTAGTTTTTTAAGGAACCTCCGTACTGTTCTCCATAGTGGCTGTATCAATTTACATCCCCACCAAAAGTCTGCTCGCTCCATTTATAGTAACCTGCTCTATCTCTAGCTCCCTGAGAGGGTACAATGGCAATCCTTTCAGTTACCCCAGGTGAACGTCCTCTCATGGTGGGATGTCTGACCAGCCCTCCCTTACTCCACTCCTACCTGGGCCATTCCAACTGAAACCTTATAAAATAACAAGGTTGGCATGTTAGTTATTTACTGCTGCGTAACAAATTACTCCAAAGCTTAGCAGCTTAAAACAACACACATTTATTTTCTCGCAGCTTCCATCTGTCAGGAATCTGGGCATGGCTTAGCTGGGTCCCCTACTTCAAGGTCTCTCACAAGGTTGCAATCAAATGTCAACAAAGGCTGTGTGGTCTCATCCAAAGGCTCAGTTGGGGGAAGGATCTACTTTCAAACCCACATGGTTTGGGTAGGGATCAGTTCCTCTCTTTGGACTGAGGACTTTGATTCCTCTCTTGATGGAGGCTGCTGTCAGTTCCTTGTCACGTGGGTCTCTCCGGTATAGCAGCTGGCTTCACCAAAGTGACCAATAGAGAGCATCTGCTAAAAAAACAAAAGATCTTTTATAAAACAAAAGATCTTTTATAACCTAATCACAGAAATGACACCCTATCACTAGGTCCAGCTCTCACTCAAGGGGAAAGGATTATACAAGAACACAAATACCAGGAGATGGGGAACATTGGGGTCATCTTAGAAGTTGGCCTAC
The DNA here is from genome assembly GCF_005190385.1 of Monodon monoceros. NCBI lineage: Eukaryota > Metazoa > Chordata > Mammalia > Artiodactyla > Monodontidae > Monodon > Monodon monoceros. Next base: position 113,367,648 of record NW_021703768.1, read on the forward strand.
CACATGTAAGGATGGAGCCTACTCCAGTCTCCAGCTGGGATACATAATTTTTTATCTGGTATGGTTGGGTTGTTTCTGTGGGACTCTGGGAAAGAATGCACATTAAAAAAGTGGGCTTAAAACATTTATCTAACTAAGTCCTGGATATGATGAACTTTATTTTTTATATGCTGAGTTTGAAATTATAGAAAGAGCTTCAGGTGAAATTTTTCATTCTGTTGTTCACTTAACAATAATTCTTTTACCATTTTCTGTAAGCCAGCTTTTAATTTAGATATTCTGTGTACATTATCTCACTTTAAACCTCACACCAATTGTTTGTGGAAGGCATTACTAGTTGGAATTTTGGGGTGAGAAAGTTGAGGTATAGAGAATTGAGGTAACTTTCCAATGTCTGGGCATGCCAATACCCTAAGCAGCTCCCTCCCAGCCCCAGGATTGGCTGACTCATCCAGCGGCAGTCTCCATCTCAAAGGGGACAGGGCTCTGTGTATCAGCACTTGAGGATTGTGGTAGAATCCACTTCCTATGCACCCCCTCAGATCTGTTAACTCTATGTGATTGGCCCCATATGCAAACGATTGGCCTCTGTCTCAGTTTCCACCTCTGTATCCTGCTCCCTTGGATGGGATGCATCAGAATGACTGTCTCCTTGGTTCCTGACTCAGTCTCCTCATAATTATGGCAAGCCCTGCTCCTCCTCCACGGCTAGTGACAGGTCCTAGAAACCCAGCCCAGCTTAGAGGGCAGGTTTCTCACTACCCACCCCACAACCCACTGGATTACTTAGACCTCCAGTGTCACTAAGCTAGTGAGAGGCAGAGCCAGGATTCAACCCATGCTCTTTGTATTATCTCATTCTGTCTCTCAGGTTGACCATTAAAGTAAACAGTTCAAACTCAATCACTGTTTGTATTGTTCTTTCCATAGTCTAGATAGTATTAACTTGATTAAATAGGTAAAATGGAATAGAGGAACTTAATAAAGATACTGTGGCCACAGTCACAATTACAAGTGAAGGTCAGGGTAGGGGTAGCAGGCACCATGAACTCAGAGCAATGGTGGGGAGAAGCATGAGGCCACAGGCACCATGCACATCCCAGGGGTTTATTTCACGGCTCCTTTTGGTGGAAAAAAAGGCACCATCTCTGGCTACATTTCTACTGTTTCCAGAATGCCTGGGACACCAAGCATGGGAGCCACCAGAGGCCTCACCCACAAAACCATGTGCTTTAGTGTCTGCCTAAAAGAATGAAAGACTAATGCGTTTTCCAAGTTGATTTCAGAAAAAAAGATAAGCAAGGCAAAGAAAGTCACCTTGCTCTTCATGACGCTGCGTAAGAGGCAGACTGGAGATCCTGTGCAGTACCTCTAAAAGTTCTCAGTAAGGGCAGGGGATCTCCAATAGCCAGTGCTCACTTCAGTCATCCTGATGGGGTTTCAGTTTGGCTCAAAGAGCGCAGACATTGCTGAATAGAGTATCATCTTAGTTAACAATGGTTACACGATTTTATGAAGTTTTGCTACTAATGGTCCTTTTAGATAAGATATTTGTTTTATTCATTCCAACTTGTCCGTATTATCCTTCTAAGGAAGCATTGGGGGTCTGAGGTAGGGTCAGGGTCAGTATCAGAGTGTGGGTAGGGTCTTTTTATAGGCTTGTCCCACTGGGAATGTTTGATTCAGTTGCACACTCCCTTTTTCCGGAAGCTTGCTCCTCTTGTGGCCCCAGTGACAGCACACGCTCGTAACTTTCTTCTGCCTCACGCACTACCTCTCAGTGTCCTTTGCTGGCTCCTGGCTCCGTCCAGCCTCTCTGTACTAGATTGCCCCAGCACTTGGTTCTGGGCTCTCAGCGCTTTTCTACATGACTTAGATGCTCTCCTTCATTCCTGGCTTTACCCCATCCACATGCTGGTTTCTCTCAGTTGTATCTCCAGCACTGGCAGTTTCAGTGAGCTCTACGCTTGTGTTACAAGTGTAATATATTTAAATATGTCTAGATTGCATTTCCCTCTGAATAATCATATCACCATTTCCCATAATCCCTTGGCCATAGCAATGTGACTGGAAAGAATTTTTGTATCCTTCAATTATATTAGAATTCTGTATATAGGGAGAAGATTCTCCCTGCCCCCACCCCATCTCTGCTGTCTGGGCTGTGATGCTTGCTTCCCAGGGCAGGAGAAGAATGGACCAGGATGAATGAAAGTTGGAAGCCCACCTCTTCTGGTACCAAGGGCTTGTTGGGAAAAGAAGGTGGAGCAGAAGAGGCAGACAATGAGAGTTTTTGTTCAGGCTACTTTGGAGGCTAAGAGAGGAGATTGTCTCCCATCTGGGCCTGATGGGTGCCAGCTTGGGTGATGGGAGGCAGATGGTGGACAAACATATCAGAGTACAATCAGTGGTATGCCATGGTCAGGCAGAGACAGGGCTGGGTGGTCACTCTCTAAAGGTATCCTCAGTTCCCATGTGATGAGGATGGGACTCAGAAATGCCCACATGTTCCGAAAGTGTCCGTGGACCGTGGCTGGGTAGAGAGCTAGTAAACGTTCATAGGGCCACAGTGTGGTTCGGGTCAGGGGCTGGGTGGAGAATATGGCAGGCACCCAGAGGGCTGTACAGGGCCAGCTGACAAGAGGCTGAATCACCCAGGGAGTCCCAGAGCCTGAACCGAGCTCTCACCAGCCACAGGCTGCCAGTTTCAGCAGTGAACACCAGCAGGGCAAGCAGTGACCAGGGCCATGCAAACAAGGTGCACTGCTGCAGAAGCCAGAGGTGGTAGAGGACACCAAAGGGAACAAAGACTCCTGCCAGGCACTGCTGGGAGTGCACCATGGGTGCCCACCGTCTTGGGGGAGAGAGGGGTGATGGGATGGAAATCCGAGAGATTGAACCTGTTTAAATTCTTCCCTCAGTTGAAGAATAGCAGACGGGGCTGACTAGTTCTCTTCCTCCACCTGCCCCCATCCCTCAGTGGGTCAGGAATCTCGAGGAAGATGTAAGAGGCTATGATCTCTTCACACTTCTGAGTTCTACTTAATAGAATCAAAAATTTCCTCAACTCATATGTCTGACTGTTTGACACCTAACATGCATCTTGGCTAACTTTGCCGAAATTGAATTCTTGACCCCTCTCCTAAAAATAACCTAGCCCACTCCCCGATTTCCCTCCCTCAGTCAGTGACAGCACCGTACCCCATGGGTTTAAGGATCAGCATTGATTTCTCCTTTCCCCTCGCCTCTCACGTCTAATCCATCAGTAAGTCCTGCCAGCTCTTCATCCAGGCATATCCTAAACCCACTTCTTTTTTTTCTCCACCATAACTGTTATCCCTACAAAGATTCTTTCAATACCTTCCCCCCCTGTTCTCACTCCTGAGGCTGCTTCCTGCCCATATGGTGCATTATGTGTGGTAGAAAAATATATGCCTTTCTCCAGGTGAACGTAGGCCCCTGCTGGACACAGGGCTTGGTGAGTCGTGCAAAAGCTGGATTTCAAGCCCACTCACCTACTCTGCGTGCCTTCCTCGCGTAGGATCCAACCTACATAAACAGAACCAGCACCCTCCTCACTCCTAAGCTTCTCCCTATGGTCTGTTACCCACCAGCTGCCAGAGGGATCTTTTAAAAACACGAATCAGATATCACTGCCCTGGAAGACCCTCACTGTCTTCCCCAAACCCTTAGCACAGAGTTTCAGCTCCCCCCACCACCTGCTACCCCGTGACCCACGGTGTCCTGCATGCTGGGACCCCTGCTTCCTCCTTCAGCCTCATCACGCTCACTGGTGGCCGCTCTCTCTCTTTCCCTCCTGCACGATGCCGGTCCACTCTTTGTGCTCCTGCTGTCCCCTCATGCTGGGAAATGCAGGCTGGCTCCTTGTCATTCAGGTTCAAGCTCAAATGTCACCTCCTCAGGAAGGATTTCTCTAAATGGCCCTATTCAAACTGCCCTCCTCCCACACCCTTTATCATATTACCTGTTTTGTTTTCTTGAAAGCATTTACCAACCTCTAAAATCATCTTTTTAATGAAAACATTTCCTCTCTCTCTCTCAAGAATAAAAGTTCCAAAAGCAGGGACCATTTCTGTCTGGTCTGTTTTCAGAGTCTTGAACAATGAATAGCACATATTTGTTGAATGAACACTTGAATTAAAGAATGAATGGGAAGATGCATGTGGTGCTATTGTAGGTGTTTCATAAAAAGACTGCACTGCTGGCTGGCAAAGTCAAGTCTTTAGTGTTTCTTTGAGAGACAGTGACGTGGCCCTCGACATACACAGAGGGAAGAATAGCACAAGAAACCAGTGAGCAGTTTGCTGGACAGTGAACCATACACTCATGTTATAACTTTTTCGATAATAAATGACATGGCAAGTTGATATCAGTGCCATTGGCGAATCTTAACAAAAGTCATGCTTATGTAAAGTTCTATCAGTATTTCAAAAGTTCAGAAATAATTATTGTGATGTACTCTACTTGTAATATAAAACCGTTGATAGAAACTATTGATGTCTAGATTACCATATGAGTTAAGGCAAAGATTTCTTACCTAAAGAAAAACTTATTTTAACAAATAATTCACGTAGTATATTCTATTTTGCTAATTTCATGAGGGTGAGAGTGAGATCTCCCCACCCCTTCCTTTTTATAATGTCTAAATTATATAATATGGTAAAAGATGTCCTTCAGTTCTGTGTTTATGATATTAAGGAATCTTTTGGGTTGTTGTTTTTCATTACTCAATTTAAAACTAGAAAAGAGCAAGTTTGAAAGTGTCTGGGTACTTTTACAAAGCCATGCAAAACATATTCTCCTGATGACCATCTTATTTTCTGACTCTGAAACTTATTTTTTCACCTTTTGTCTTCATCCTGGTTGTGGTTTAAAAAGTCTGATCACAAAGAATGATAATAACACATACTAAACCATAATTCAAATAGAATAATCTTAACATCTACTCATCATCAAGTGCTCAAGTTTTCTAAAACGTTATTCATTGTGTTACTAAATCCAGGAACCGCCCATTTTCACACAGTTTATTCCACAGCCCTTGTAAATGAATACTACTACTTGTGACTGAGCCCTGTCGTAACCAGTTCATGGAACTACTGCAATTAGGGCATTTATCAAGAGTCACCATCTTCTGTTACCTTATTTGTTCCTAACGTTCAATCCTCCAAAGATGGGCTTGTCGTCTGAGGCTCTGGCTTGAGGTTTCTCTTCTCACAGTTTCTTCTGTTCAATTTAGGAGAAGCAGTAGTGGCATAGCAGACTAGGTTTAATGGCATTTATTGAGATTACTGTAAGATACTAGTTACTAACATACGCTCTGTTGAACAGTAGAAAAAACAATTGATTTTTACTTGAAACCCACTCTACTTTTCTTCTTCTTTCCTCTTTCTCCCCCTTATTGCCTGCTTTCTTCCCTCCCTCCCTCCCTCCCTCCCTATCTTCCTTCCTTCCTTCCTTCCTTCCTGTGTATACTGAGTTTCAACTATGCATTAAACCCAGTGTGAAGTAACTACACATGAACACATTTATAAAAGACCTTATTCTGTGCCTGGAACACAGTAGATGTTCCATTGGCAAAAGAATAGAATCAAGTACATGGTTTCTACCTTTGATCCTGGCATGATCGGATCTTTTATTTGGAGTTACCTAGGCACAAATCAATTAGTTTAAATTGTCTTATTATATCACAGAATCTTTGGCAAATGATCCTTCATCTTTTGCTTAAATAAATGAATTTTGCCATGATGCAGTATGGTATGGAAAAAGACCTGTACTTCATTTAGAAAGTGTTGAATAATTCACAAGATAGAGTATATAAAGCACTGTGCAGTAGAAAATGTGTTGGAATGGAAATCAATAGATCTGATTTCAAGTCCAAATTTCATCCCCAGTGTGCTGTATAACCTTGAGTCTATCACTCCCTCTGTGTGAACCCCACTTTCCCCATTTGAAATATTAGAGGATGTATTACTCAGGATTCTTTTAATCAAAAGTGACAGAAATCTAGCTAAAGCTAATTCAGGCAAAAAAGAGAAATTTTCAAGTCAAACATCTTCAGGCATGGCTGAATCCGGGAATCAGACAGCATTGTTGGAACACTGTCCTTCTCTCTGCTCTGCTTATCTCTGTGTTGGCCTTACCTCTCCTCCTGCAGATGGACTTCCACTATGGATGGGCTCAAAGGAAAGAGCCACTGTAACCTCACGTTTGCACCATCCCAACTTACTAACTCTAGAGGTAAGGACTCCTATTTCCCAAGATCTGTATACCAATCTGAGGAAATCTGAGAATGGTTTGCTTTGGTCGCATGGCTATCCTTTGGCCTTATTTCTGTTGCTAAGGGGAGTAGGTACTATCCTTGTTTGCGTACAGATCACATGTCTACCACTGAAATTGGTTTTGGGGAGGGATCTTCTTGGTTGCCACCTGGTGTCCGTTTTCTGGCCACAGAAAAGAGCTGGAAAGACTTGGGATGGCACAAGCATGCTCTCAGCCTTCCCAGGCAATCTGTTTCTCCAAGCCTCTGATAGATGAGGAGACACTGAACCAGAGAGACATTTCTCCTTTAAAGTAAAACTGTGGCCCATTTGCTTTGCTCATTTCTCTGCCCTGTCCTAGTGGATGGTAGTAAGTTTGTCTGCTTACTAGGAGGGTTTCTATTTCCCAAAGAGATGAGGTACTTGCCAAAAGTGAAATGGCTAGACTGCAAATAAGTCTGGGCTAAAACTCATACCTACCTTCTCCCGTCCAGTGTCCTCTCCACACCACCGTGCTTTTTCTTTGCTCAAGCAGGTAATACTGATTTACCACTTGGTGCCTGAGGTCATGGGCTACCCTAGTTTGGAGACAGTTGACAAGTTAATTCCTCCTGGACCCAGCTTGAAAATCTTCTTATTAGTTTATATGATTTGCATTCCTAGAATACAGGCATTTTTGGAGCATCCTGGTTGACAAGCTCAATCAAATATCACTGCTTTTGGTGGTTGAGAGTCCACCTGCCGATGCAGGGGAACGGGTTCGTGCCCCGGTCCGGGAAGATCCCACATGCCGCGGAGCGGCTGGGCCCGTGAGCCATGGCCGCTGAGCCTGCGTGTCCGAAGCCTGTGCTCTGCAACGGGAGAGGCCAAGACAGTGAGAGGCCCACGTACCGCAAAAAAAAAAAAAAAAAAAAAATCACTGCTTTTGATTAAGAAGATGTATAGAATGAATGATTATGTTGAATTACAGGACCTTTTGCAAGAAATGCAGTCAGTCATTTCCAGGCACACACAAAAGCAAGACATGGAATGTGCACTGAGGGGCTCAGAGGACAGCAGTTAACGTTTAGGAACTTCAATTTCCTCACCTATAAAATGGGAGAGTTACACTAAATGACTTCTAAGGTCCTCCAGAAGTCTGTGAATATATGATTCAAGGCCTGTTGGAGTCTCTTTCAGACTTTAGACCCATGGGGAAGAGTTTATTTTAGTAAGTAGAGCAGCTGTGTGCTGGAGAGGCTTGGGGCGCAGGGGTTGTGAGTGTTTGGCCTACTTGACGCCATCTCCAGGGCATTGGCAGTCAAAGTCCTGCCCCCAAACACAGAGGCCTGGCTTGTTGATTCCTGAAACGTCACCGCTGGTACTTCATTCATTTTATTTCCGGCTTTGATCTCTCCAAAAGGACATATAACAACTTTGGAAGAGGCAGCTTATTTAAGCCATAATCAGAGGCTTTCCTGTGTGCTAGTTTTGAAAGTAAGAAGAGTGAGGGTTCCGGGCACGAGAAGAGGGGATTTAAGGTGATGAGGGGCATGCCATTAGGAGACCAGGGCACCAAAGCCACACTCTAAACATTTGACAGCTTTGTAGGGGCTCAGTCTCATAAAGGCCACTTGTCTTTAGATTGTAAGTGTGGTCAACACAGAGCATATGTGTCACTCACACTTTGACCTCAGGAAAACACTTACGGTTAAGAAAAACGTGCCGAGAGTGAACCCCTCTTCCTTCGCCAAGCCTTCTCTGAGCAATCTGCTCAACTGTGATGTGGTAAGAAGACAGGAAGAACCAAGTGAAGTTAACTGAGGTCGCTGGCTGGCCCAAGGTCGCCAAGGCACTCTGTTGATAGTCAACACTTCATTTCACTTTTTTCTCGTGCTGATAAGCGAGGCAACAATAGACTTTCTAAGGCTTAAATGACATATTATAAATGTCAGCCTGCTGCTTGGGCTCCTCTTTCATTTTCTGTTCTATTACAAAGGTGTCAAAAGCCAGTGAGATCTTGAATCCATTAAGCCTTCTACTGCTACCTGATGTTTAAAGTGATGTATAAGTACATGTAATTATGGTACTCTTTTTTTAAAACACATTTTAAGATGTTCAAATGAAAGGTATTATTTAATACTTAATTTCCAAAACATATAAAATGTGTAATGATTATATGCTGTCCTTAGCCTAAAATGAGAAGTTCTGTCTGTAATTCTGTCTTAGTAGTTCTGCTGTTTTTTCTTGGAGTAGGGGTGGGGGAGTGGTAGTGACAGGTTATACCAACCTATCTATATATAGGCTTGCTCTGTCTATCCATCCATCTATCCATCTTCTGTCTACTGGAACAATTTTGTGAGATGACAAGACATTCATTTACTCATGTCCTTTACAATTATGCTTTGAGTACTTCCTATGTGCCAGGCGCTATTCTAAGTAGTGAGGATACAGCAGTGAATGAAACAGGCAAAAATCCCTGCCTGCCTAGAGCTTACATTTTAGTGGGGGCAATCGATAAGCAGAACATATAGTATATTACACAGTGGTTAGTACTAAGGAGAAAATAAAGTGGGTGACATTTGAGTAAAGCCTTGAAGGAGAAGAGGGAGTAAGCCCTGTGGATATCTATGGAAAGAGCATTCTAGATAGAGGGCAAAGTGAATAGCAAAGGCCCTGAGGCAAGAGTATACTGGGAGGGTTTGAGGAACAGAGAGTAGAGTGAGGGACAGACGAGGGAGGAGGTAGTAGATGAAGTCAAAGGGATGGGGTGGCAGACAGCGGACTGCAGGGAGGCTTCTTAGGTCCTTATAAGGACTGCCTTTTACTCTGAGTGGAAGGACGCCATTAGAGGGTTTCAAGCAGAGGAGTGACATGGCTGACTTGACATTCTCATAGGAGTCCTCTGGGTACCGCATTAAGAATACATCATAGCAGCAAGAGCAGAGGCAGGGGGGCCGTTAGGGACCACCAAACACTCAGGAGAGATGGTGGTGGCTTGGATCAGGATTTTGGCAGTCAGGGTGAGGAGAGGTATTCAGATTCTGGACATGTTTTGAAGTTAGAGCTGAGATTTGCTGACATTTTACGGAAAGAAAGGAGAGAATTCTAAAGTTTTGGGCCTGAACGGAAAACATGGTGTTGCTATTTACTGAGATAGGAAAACAGCAAGAGAAGCAGGTTTTGAAGAAGAGGATCTAGAAGTCACTCTGGGCACAAATTTGAGATGACTGTCGGAAATCCAAGTCCAAGAGAGAACTGGATATAAAAGTCTGGGGTTCAAGAGAGAGGGGAGGACCAGAGATCTAGACATGGGAGTCAATAACATGTAGGTTGAGCTTGAAGTCAGGAGAAGGGGTGACGTCACCGAGAGAATCAGCATAAATGGAGAAAAAAGTGCTCCCAGAACTGAGCCAGGGCAGAGGTCGAGGAGCTGGGAGAGGGGGCAGCCAAGGAGAGGAGTGGCCATGTTAACGCAAGTTCACGTGCCCCACACACAGTGAGGCCAGACAAACTGAAACGTTGGAGTTTGGAGCAGAGAAAGGCTTATCGTAAGGCCGTGCAAGGAGAGGAGGTGGCTCACGCCCTGAAAAGCCTCGAGCTCCCCGAAGGGTCAGTAAAGCATTTTTAAAGGCCAGGAGATGGGGGGTGGGGGTCACAGGGTAAGTGGTCAGCTTGTGCACAGTTCTCTCATTGGCTGATGGTGAGGCAGCAAGGTGCTGTCACAGGGGTTAACATTATCAGTGCTTAGGTTCCAGAAGGCCTGGGGCTATGTGCTCGTGGTCTCCAAGTAGTTCTTCCATTTGGTGGTGGTGGTGTGGGGTTTCACATCCACAAAACAACTCAGGAAATTTGCATCAAATACTGTTATCTAGGCACTTCAGAGAGGAGCTAAAGCAGAGGATATGGGGGAAGCCCTGTCCGGGGAAGGCCCCATAGGGTCCTGCTCGGTTACAGCCAGAGGAACCAAGGGAAAACCAGAGACTGCATCCATAGTCTTTGCCATGGAATAGGACATAATTAAATAGTGTACTAAAAACATCATTATACGTTATTGTCCTATATTTAGAAAAGTGTCTGTGATTTGGGTTGGGAGTAGGACAAACCAAAGCTAAAAGAACAGGCAAATGTGATGTCTTCTGGTCAGAGAAAGGTGATGCCTTTCCATCATTTTTCCTGCTTTACAAGAGGCTGCATACCAAAGTATAAAATTTGAAGCATTTGTTTTAAAAACTATTTGGGGATTTTTTTTTTCTGCGTAATTCAGGAGTAAAGTCATTATAATTCTCAACATATTTCTATGGAATATTAGCCAAAAATTTTTAAATTAAATTTAGGCTATTTGAAAATAGGTTTTATACAATGTCCAGAATATAGGGCAATCTGAGTTTGTGAAAAGGAACTTTTACTCAAATCCTTTACCTTTTATGGATAATGTTCTAACTCTGTGTTGAGAACATTTAGGAAAAGTGCGAGGGATGCCATGAATATTGCATAAGAAATGCTGTGATTTATTAATTAATGTTTTTAGCATAATTTTCTAGGTAGTTAATTCAAGGAAATGCAACTGAATTATACTCAGAAGTCAGTGAAGTAGTTGCACATCATCACTGTCATTTGTCAAAGGTAACATATATATGGCATTCTACAAGCTTGAAATTTGTTATTTTTTCTGGATTCAAAATGAAAACTGTTCCAAAGGGAAATACATCAATATAATAAGAGTTTGACTCGGTTCTCCTCTGAAGTACCCATACAATTTTTCTGCTAGAAAGAACGAATCACTTTCAGGATATGACTCAACAGCAACTTGCTCTGAACGAAACACACTTCATTCAATAGTGGATGCTGTCATGATTTCCTTTCAAAGATTTGAGAAGTTCCCTAAAGGCAAGAAGGTGTGATCGATGTTGATAAAGGAATATGAGTAACAGAGTTTTCTCTGAAGAGAAAACGTCTTTTATTAAACATAAGGGCAAAAATGCTCAACAAGGATTTGAGGATCTAAAATATACTCTTTCACTATGATTTGACCCACACTGAATACATATTCTGTGACTCACCATCAAGGGAAGAAAATAGCTCCAGTTCTCACACATGAGATCTGCTCCCCGCTTCTGGAGGAAAATCGTTCCCCCTAAGCCCAAAGCTTTGTGCCTTCTCAAAAGCCTGGACTCCTCCTCAGAGACCATCTTATGAGCGCACACCACTCCACGTGCTGGGTATGCATGTGGTCCGGAAAGTGGTTTCACTTAGATTTTTATTTGACATGTTTTGCACACCTCACCCCATTTTTATAAGGCTCAAATAAGAAGACTCATTTGAAAGATTTAAAGATGTAACTCTCTCTCTAAGTGTTGAGCTTTATAAGTTTACTCAACAGGGGGAGTCCACACAGGGAAATGTAAAAACCAGACATGCTGTGTTCTGTTTGAATGTCTACTGATGCAGTAGTTTAATTAATACCACCATCTAGGAGCCTTGGTGGTAGGTGTGTGATCAGCAGTGACATGAGCAGTAGTGAACATTATTGTCGTGAGCATCTGGCTGTGTTGCACAGATGACTGTGTGGTTCAGTTTGTTCTTGCTCTGTTCTCTGTCTTGCACTGGTTACCATTGGTGTTGACTGGCAAACTCTGTTGATGTCTATGAGCCTGTTTTTTCAGTGTCTCCTTATTACCTTGGTAACAAAGAGCTGCCCTATTTCTGTTTGGGTACTTGATTGGTGTGTTCGCTGCCAGTCTACTGCTATGCTGTAGCGTTTAAAATATTACTTCCCCTAAATATTATAGTATTTTTTTCTATTTCCTCTGACAATTGTTCTACTTTTATGATCTAATGTAATTGACTGGCAATATAGTATATCCCTTACGATAATGAGTAATAATCATTTTTTTAAAACAACCCTACTTTGGAGCATTTTCTTTCTAAAACCAGTAAGTCAAATTAAACTATTGTGTAGTTAATTTCCAATCTTAAGAGGTGTTGTTTTTCAAAGATTTTAAATTAACATAGGAAAATGTCATAAACAAGAAAATTTAATACACTGAAAGTGTTTACTGCTCTATGTAAGGAAAATATTTCAGCGTTAAATTTTTTCCTCTTGTTAAAAAAGCTAAGACATTTTCATTCTTGCTAATGACTACTTCTTGAAATGCTCTAGAAATGGCTGATCACCAGGACAGCTATAAAACATGACCTACTACTAACATACTTTTATCAAATGATTTGAAATGGCTGACCCTGTTTCTCTCTATAATCCTGGATTAGTGCTGACAATCAAATTAATAATATACATTTTGCCTTTCATAAATAAAGTGACTGCAGAAAATTATCTCTAAATTAACGAAGTATTTGTATGAAATGTTTAGTTAAACATAACAATAAATTAGTTTCTTTTTAAAACAAAGTATATTTGCAGAATCATTTACTTGAGTTACAGCTTTTAAAACCAGATAATCTGCAAAGTTGAACATAATTCAAAGTTATACTTTATCTTAAAGACTTTGCATATAAAAGCTTGACTAGAAAAGCATTAGTGAAAAGCAACCAGGTTCAAAATCATTTTTCTTCTCTGTTTTAAGAAATGATAAGTTCAGATCCATGAGATGGTACAAAACAAGGCTACCTTACACCAGGTAGAACATGGTGTTTATGAAATCTTGAGCTCCATGCAATCCCCTTGATTTTATTCACTTTTCAAAACAGAATAGTGGCTTTGAATCAGTATTGTCGGTGATGACTAACCCTGACCCATTTAGAAATGCTCATTTCATAATTCCCTCTTTTTACAGGGGCTTCATACTGTGTTTGAATACAGTAAAAACAGCAGCAAGTTCTTCCACATTTAGGGACACACTAACTGGCATTTCTGATTTTAAAATTAAAAGCCTTAATTTTTACTTTACTAATTTTACCTTTACTAATTTCCTTTGGAGAAAGCTTAATCTAAAGGAATATGAAGTGAAATCAGGAAGTCTTAACCTATTTAGAAAATAGCTTATATATCTTTTTAAATATTAAAAACCAAGTTCTTAAAAGGAAGGTAGGATAGATCTTCAGAGCATAATTATATGGATTTTAGGGTTCAATTGGGACAAACTGTAACAAAAACAACTTCTAGAGGGTCTTTTTATATAGGTAATGTGTTTGGCAAATGTGACATTGTTTTTTCCCATCACACTACCAAAAATAAAGACTTTTTATTCAGTAGCAACTATTACTGATATAATTCAAATGTTTTTTTGTTTTTGTTTTTTTGTGGTATGCGGCCTCTCCCGTTACGGAGCACAGGCTCCGGACGCGCAGGCTCAGTGGCCATGGCTCACGGGCCCAGCCGCTCCGCGGCATGTGAGATCCTCCTGGACCAGGGCATGAACCCATGTCCCCTGCATCAGCAGGCGGACTCTCAACCACTGCGCCACCAGGGAAGCCCTCAAATGTATTTTTCTTTCCAGTAGGATACAGAGACAACTTAATTGTAGAGTTCTGAAATGATGTTGAATCAAATATGATTTAACCCCTGTGTAGTACAGCATTATCCTTACCTGAAGAGAGGTCTCACCTTCACCCTCAGCTCCCATAATGTGATCTCTAAGTCCTTGGAATGTTCTGCCTGATAAGAGTGTCTTTGTTTACCTGGGGCTTTGGGCCACACCAAACAGTCTAACAATGTGATTTATGGTGAGGGCTTTGGGCCATGTGGTATCATCTCTACCTCTGGTGGGGCTGGCCAGTAATCAGTCACACTGGCAGTCAACCATGTCTATGTGACCAAACCACAATAAAAACTCTGCATACCAAGGCTCAGGTGAACTTCCCTGGATGGCAGTACTCCATGTATATTGCCATACATTGTTGCCGGGAGAATTTAGTGTTGTCCATGACTCCACTGGGAGATGACAACTGCTGGCTTGCATGGGGAACTCTCCTGGTCTTTGCCCCATGCATCTCTTCCCTTGGCTGATTTGATCTGTATCCTATCACTGTAATTAACCATAACCATGAGTGTAGCCACTTTCAGTGATTTCTGTGAGTCTTTATAGCAAATTATCAATCTGAGGGTAGTCTTGAGGACTACCTGAATGGTGTCAGAAGCAAGATAGTCTTGGGTATCCCTGATATCTGTAGTTGGTGTCAGAAGTGACTGCAGTCTTGGGGACAGTCCTTTCCTGAACTTGATAATTCCCCAAAGTGAGACATTCTTTTATCCTTGAAAATATTTTTGGTGACATTTTGGTTGCACAGTTTTACTAATATGACAGTCCTTATGGTTGTTCCCAAATATTCCAGATTTTTCCTTCTAGATATGTGATAGAATTGCACTTTCTCACCCACCTAAATTTGAGTGTGGCCATTTTGATGAGCTTTGACCAATGAAATGAGAATGGAATTGATGTGAGGTTAGATGCATAAGATACAATTATGCATCCCACTGCCTCTTCCCCTCTGCCACAAACTGATAACTTTCTAGATAGTAACTGTTCCATCATTCTTGGTCCCAGAATGAAGACAGGAGGGACCAGAGCTCCCAGCTGAATTATGAGAGAAACATAGCATGACTGAGAATTAAACCGTTATCGTGTTAAATCCTTGTGGTTTGCAGTTATTTGTTACGCAGCATAACCGAGACTATTCTGATTCAAACCACCAGAATCACTATTTGTTCATAGCATGACAATGACATTCCCTACAAAAGGACTATACAGAGATGCTCTTTTTAAAAATTATTATTGGCATAATTCTGTGGTCCTTAGCTTGAAATGAAGTATATCACAATTGTCTGTCCAGCATTCTTTTAGATATGGCTGTATCTGTCAAAATCTAATGTAGTTGAACAAATAATTCCGTATCTAGGATTATTATTCGGTAATATCTGCAGAAGTGCACTAAGACATGATTTTCATAATAGTAAAAACTAAATTTCAGCGATAGGATAATAGTTAAAGGAATTGTGATTTTTCCATATAAGGGGAACTTCTCACTCATCCACTACAAAATATGAGGGGGAGACCTCCTATTCCAACCACGATAAACAGGGACTAGATTTACCCTCTATGGAAGAAAAAAAGGTGGAGAAGAGACAAAATATTAGAAACAACAGCTTTCAAGACACAAGACATCAGAAGCCCTATGAGTGCCGCCATTTTACTGCATTGAGAGCTTCTAGACTGCTATACAGGAAGGGGGAACCCGGGCTGAGTTTAGTGGACTCTCTGAACTTAGGTATTTGTGATATGCCACTAAAGCAGTACTTAGGGGGATAGTTATAGCACTGAATGCCTATATTAGAATAGAAGGAAAGTTCAAAATTAATGAACTCCACTTCCACCTTGAGAAACTAGAAAAAGTATATCAAATTAAACTCAAAGTAAACAAAGGAAATAACTATCAGAATAGAAATCAATGAAATACAAAACAGAGAAAACAATTCAGAAAATCAATGAAACCGAAAGCTGGTTCTTGGAGAAAAACAATAAAATTGTTAATACTTTAGCCCAACTGAACCAGTAAAAAAAGAGTGTAGAGACAAATTACCAATATCAGGAATGAGAGAAGTGACATCATTACAGATACTACAGACATTAAAAGGATAATAAGAGAATATTATGAACAATATTATGCCAGTCAATTTAACAACTTAGATGAAACGGACAGATTTCTTAAAAAATGCAAACGTCCAAAGCTCACTCAAGAAGAAATAGATAACATGAGTAGCTCTATGTCTACTAAAGTAATTGAATTTGTAGATAAAAACCTTCCCACAAAATAAACACCAGGCCCAGATGGTTTCATTGGTAAGTTCTACCAAATATTTAAGAATAAATAATCCATTTTTATACAAACTCTTCTAGAATATTGAAGAGGAGGAAGTACTTCCCAATTTGTTCTATGAGGCCAGCATTACTTGTTATCAAAATCTGAGAAGAATACTATAAGCAAAATTACAAGTCAATATCCCCTATGAACATAGATGCAGAAATTCTAAACAAAATTTTAGCAAATTGAATTAAACGATAGATTAAAAAGATAATAAATTATGACCAAGTCAAGTTTATCCTGGGAATGCAAGATTGGTTTAACATTTAAAAAGGAATAATGTAATTCACCATTTTAACAAACTAAAAAAGAAAACCGTAAGACCATCTCAATAGATATGTAAAAAGCATTTGACAAAATTGAATATCCCCTATTCATTAAAAAAACAAGAAGGAAGCTCTCAGCAAAGTAAGAATGGAAGGGAGCTTCCTCAACCCGATGAAGGGCATCTATCAAAAGGCTATAGGTAACAACATACTTACTGATTAAAGATTGAATGCTTTCCGCCTAAGCTCAAGAACAAGCCAAGGGTGTCTGCTCTCACCAGTAATCTTCAACACTGTACTGTAGGTAAAGAGCAGTCAGGCAAGGGAAAGAAATTAAAAGCATGTATTTTGGAAAGGAAGAAGTAAAACTGTCTTTATTCACAGACAACATGATTGTCTATGTAGAAAATCCAGTGGAATGTACTAGATTCCAATGGAAGCTTCTAGAACTAAAAAGTGATTTTTAGCAAGGTTGCAAGATATAAGATCAATGTACACAAATCAATTATATTTCTGTATATTGGTAACAAATAATTAGAAATTTAAAATATAAAAAGAAATACTATTTACAATAGCATTTTAAAAACTATAAAATACCTAGGGATATCTCTGGAAAAAAATGTGTGCTAGACCTGGATGAAAACTCAAGCATTGCTGGGAGAAATTAAAGAAGAGTTAAATAAGTGGAGTGATATATTGTGTTCATCGATTTGAAAACCCAATGTTTTTAAGTTATCAGTTCTCCCCAAATTGATTTCTAGATTCAAGGTTATCTCTGGCAAGATCCCAGCAAGATTTTCTGTAGATATTGACAATCTGAGTCTAAAATGCAAAGAATATAGAATAGCCAAGACAGTCTTGAAAGAGAACAAGTTGTAGGGCTAAAACTACCTGATTTTAATAATTATTATAAAGTTACAGAAATCAAGACAGTGTGATATTGGCATAAAGATGGGCAAATATATCAATTAAACAGAATAGAGGGTCTAAAAATAGACCCACACATACATGGATAACTAATTTTCCAAAAAGATGCAGAGGCAATTCAGTGGAGAAAAACAATAGTCTCTTCAAAAGCTAGTAATGAAATAACTGGATATACATATACAAAAAAAGTGAACTTTGATTCATATACAAAAGTTAACTCAAATGAATCATACATCTAGATGTAAAATCTAAAATTATAAACCATATAGGAGAAAATCTTTGTGAACTTGGCTTAGGCAAAGATTTCTTAGATTTGACATCATGATCCTTAGAAGGTCAAACTGATAAACTGAACCTCAACAAAATGAATATTTCTGCCCTTTTGAAGGAGTGTAGAAAGGCAAGTCACAGACTGGAAAAAAATGGTTATAAGTCATATGAGAGGGAATTTGTATGCAGAATATATGAAGAATTCTCCAAGCTCAATGAGAAAACAGACAACCCAATTAAAATTAGGCAAAAGACTTTAACAGACACATCACCAAGGAAGTTGTACAGATGGCAAGTAAGCACATGAAAAAATGCTCAACAGCATTTTTCACTAGGGAAATGTAAGTTAAAACTGCATTGTGATACCTCTAGACATCTATTAGATTAAAAAGTGTGGGTGAGAATGCAGAGGAAATGGAACTGTAATACATTTCTGGTGGGAATATAAAACAGCCTCATTGGAAAAGACATTGGCAGTCTTTTTTAGAAGCTAAACATACATGTATTATATAATGCAGCTCTTCCATACTAGGTGTTCACCCAAGAGAAATGAAAGCATATGTCCATACAAAGATGTGTAATGTTCATACTAGCATTATTTATAATAACCAAAAACCAAAAACAACCCAAATATCCATCATCAGGTGAATGTATAAACAAACTGTGTTATATCCATAAAATGGAATACTACATAGCAATAAAAAGGAAAGAACTATGTATGATACATGCAACAACATGGATGAATCTCAAAACAATTATGCTGAGTGCAAATAACCAGACAAAAAAGAGTACACACTCTGATTCAATTTACAAAAAATTCTAGAAAATGCGAACTAATCTATAGTGTCAGAAAGCAGATGGAGGAGGGGTTGAAGGAGGGATTACAGAAGGGCATAAGGAAACTTTCGGGAGAAATTCGTATGTTCATTACCTTCACTGCAGCAATGGTTTCAAGGTGTCCAAACTTATCAAATTGTACATTTTAAGCATGTGCAGTTTATCTTGTCAGTTATACCTCAATAAAGATGTTTGTAAAAACAAAAAAGAAGTATGAGGGGGATCTATATGTGTTGATAGAGAACTATGTCCATGGTGTAGTAAGCAAAAGAAGTGCCAGAACATTATATACAATTTGATCTCAGATTTTTTTCAAACTAACAAATGAGAATAATAAAATCCTTGCCTCTCACTGGATACTTTTGGGTGTGTACCGAAGGTCTAGTAATTTACACAATGAACAGTGGTTATCCCCAGGGAATGAGATGTGGAGCAGGACAAGGAAGTGATATATACATATTTAACACTGAGCTGTTAACACTTTTGATATTTTAAGTTTCCATTATTTGTATACTAATAAAGGGTGCACTTTCCAGGGAGGTTTAAGTTCTAGAAACTGGAATTACAAATTCACTCCCATTCGGAGAGGCTGGTAGTCAGTTTCACGGCGCAGGTGGCCACAGCGATTTCGATGAAGGCGGCGGGCAGAAACTTCCCACTAACCAACTAAGAAGGTGCCCCGCGGACTCCTGCGCAGGTGTGAGCTGGCGCGCACCGGCCTCCCGCGAAAAGTGGAGCTGCGCGCATGCGTGAACGCCCGGGGCGGGGCGGGCCTGGGAGACGCCTGCGGGCTCAGGGGTCTTCGCCAGGGGCCCAGCGCAGTCCGCTCCAGTGTAGTGGCTTCGAGCTGGGACAGAGTGGGCTGGTCCCGCTGCCGCAGCCCGGCTCACGAACACCGGGGCGCGCGCGGAAACACACGCGGTTCTGTGTTGCAAGGTAGCCTTTCCTTCTGGTGGGGGCGCGGAGGTGTGCGGGGATTGCGCCTCTGCTGGCTTTGGGAAAAGCCGCGGGCCGGAACGCGCGTCCTGACTCGGGCGGGTTGTGGTTTGGGGACCGGGAGGCGCCCCGCCCAGCGCACTTTCTCCGGGAACGAGGAGGTGTGACCTGGCCTCCGCAGCCGGGGCGCTGCCCATCGGGGGCCGCCCGAGGCGGGGAGAGGGAGGGGGGGCCCCTGGCTAACGACCCCACCCGGCCCCAGGCCAGGCCGCCTTGCCAACCTCCATCCCCGCATTTGACTTGCCTTGAGGTCGGGTCTTCCGTCTTATTTTTACAGCCACAGGTGGTTGGTTTTTTCCCGTGGTGGTTTTTCTGCAGGGCACAGCTCGGGTCCCAGGTTTCCCGAATTCAGTCATTTTGTTCATCTTTGGAGGGTAAGCTCTGAAAGGATTGCATTCGTCTTAACCTCTCTCTCTCTCTCTCTCAAACGCGCATTACATGTTTCCAGTCCATGTAGTTGATGAGAATGCTAAGTGATTGATACACGCGGTTGCTTTTGCACGACTACTTGAAGGGTTTTCCTTTTACAGGAGGATCGTGTTAAGAGTTTAAATTTACAAAGGCTTGTCTGGGAGAAAAGTAGACTCAAGCCTTTCCTGTGAGTTGGAAGAATCTATTCTTTTAGGTATACTGGTTTTGTTTTTAGCACCTGTGCCCAGAAAGTTTCCCCAAAGTTGAAAAATTATGATTATTTCCTCAGAAAAATGTTGCAAAATGCCTTCCTGAACTCTTTGTATTAATTGTTGGATCCCTTGGTGTACCCAGCCCTAAGATAGGGCTTTCCCCACGTCAGAAGGCTTCCCCGTAGAGGGCCTGGCTTCCTGTGCTCGCTCCTTTTTCTCTTCCAGAGTTGGGAGGAGAGGTGGGGAGGGTTAAGAGAGGGGAACAGCTGGGCCCCCCTTTCAAGGATTTTTAACAGATAACTCAGTTCAAGTTCTGTTTAACCCTCTCCTTGCATCTCAAAAGGTGTTTTGAATCCACGTGTATTTTGAAAACTTCAGTTTTCATATGAGTCATTTAAAAGCAAACATACCTATTTTAAAATTAAAAGTTTTCCTGAAAAATAAATATATCTTGATACAACAGAGACTATTTAGAGTGTATAGAAAATTGCTAAATCAATGAAAAAATATAACACCAAAAAGTTGGCAGTTACTGCTTTAGGAAAGATCTGTTTGACATAAATACTAATTTTTCTCCTGTTGAAACCTTGATGATATTGTAATTTGACTTTCATATTTTAAGAAATTGTAGGTTTTAGATTTAGAAAGGAACTTAGGGGTCATGTGGGCTGCAAAAAGCATAAATATTTTTGAAAACATCCCTAAAAAATTGTTTTGTCCTCTGCTTGGGATATGTTTAGTGGGAGGATTTTGCCCCTCAACACAATTCGCTTCTATTAGAATGCTGGGTGTTTCAAAGCTATATTTTGGAATAAATCTGCTCTCCTGCCAGGCCACGCCTCCCTGGTCATTGCACTGGTGACTGGGATTTCAGACCCCTTAGCAGGGGCCATGTGCCTGTGGTGGCAGCAGCCTGATTTCTCAGTGTACCACCTTAGAAAAGTAGCTTAAATAAAGAACATTTGCTCATTATTTCTGTTCGTCTTCATCTTGCTGCTTCCAACGAATTTGTCTAACCTTTTAGATAGTTTTGAATTTTTATTCTTTATCCGTAGTATTTACACAATATTTCTACTGTTGCGACTATTAAAAACTTGAAACTTTTAAAAGTGCCTTTTGTTTATTCATTTCACCAATCTAGAAGAATCTGGTGATGGTGCAAAAGATATGACTTTGGATGTTGAGTTTTTCGTCTAACCTGTCTTTGATTATCTTTCCCTCAAGAATACTGTGGGAGATTTCTTAGATGCTTTTAGAGGCTCCGATTCACAGGGTCACCTTATCTACCAAATTAATTAACGTATCAAAGAAAGGAAATTGGGTTACGGTGGATAGTGAAGCCACCAAGTGGACTTTGAGTCATCATTGCATTCTTTCCCAAGTGCTTACAAACCTGCTTTATACTCTAGAATTGTGATCAGTGTCAGGCTTGCTCATCTCTCCCTTTTCCAAATTGTGGCTTACCACCCAATGGGATTCTGAATTCTGGGTTTGTCTTCCACCAGCCCTCACAATTTCAGATAGTGACTCTAAAACAGCAGTCAAATTCCTTCAGCCACCAGGGAAGTAATTCATCTGATCTTAACGACTCCAGTGAACTGATCTGAGTTAGGTACTTTGGTACCACCTTATGGGTCTTAGGTAGTGATTCCCTATTTATATACCTTTACCAGATCTCCTCAGTGTTCTCTAGCATAAAGAATGGGCTGCACACACAGAATTAGCCGTATTGATAAGTCAGTAGAAAATTTTCTGCAGTAAATAAAATTGTGTGTCGTCTGATGAGGGAAGTATGTCACTTGACTTTTCTTTCTCTTATTTGTGGTGTTCCTCTGAAAGTGTAGCTGGTGGCTCCTTTCTGCCTACTTCTGGAGTGGAATGTAAAGGAGAGAGAGATGGCCTTGCCATTATCTGGAAAATAGTGTTTTGGATGATAGTAGAACAACGCTTGGCAGTGGGGAAATCAAATTGTGGATATTGACCTCTAATTCATTCTCCCTGTCTGTCCTCCAAAGTTCTATTTTAAGAGTAGGCTTCAGAGAGAAGTTGAGAACTGGCAGGTGGTAGGCATTAGAGATTTAAGAGAAGTTTTTAGTGGATTGATAGGTTGCCTCCTCCAGCTCCTGTGTGTAACTGAGTTAGGCTTACAAAAATTAGCACAATGCATTTATTTATTTTTACTTATGATACTTATTCATGATGTCCAGGCAGTGAGTTTTATCCTGGTGTAGACCTGTTATTATTTTCTTCCATGTCCATAGACTGCTCCTCATTCTGATAAGTCACTGTGCCTAAAATTGATCAAACCTCAAAGAGAGTATGAATCAATCGATTATGAACGAATCAATTATATGTCTCAATATAAGTGAAAAAATAAAAACCACAGAAGCTTATGTTAACAGCAGACTAGTCAAACAAACTACATTCATATGGGAATGATAAAAAATCAAAGTTCTGTCTGCTTAATTATTTTAACTGTAGTGGCGTTAGGTGCTGCTAAAAACTGGAACTGAAAGATGTACACAGCCCATGAACAAATAAATGTAATCATGGGCTACCTTAAATGTTTTGTAATACCTCTCCATATGTGTTTGTTAAAATGTGGATTTTCAGAGCCCTCCTTTGACTGTTTGATCCACACACAGCCTTTTATTTGAGCAGAACTTCACATGTAATTCCTGGCAAGTGTTGCAGTATTTCCATTTATCAGGCTAATGTGTTTTTTTGTTTTGTTTTGTTTTTAATGGACAGGTTTTCTTCTGAGTAGAAAATAGTTTGGGAATCAGTAATTTCCTGACAAAAACTTTCAGCATATACAATGATATATAAATATCCTAAGCTTAAAAATTACTGGGATTTTACTTACATATATTCTGATAAATGTGTTTTTGTGGTGTTTTGCCAAGCTAGGAAGTGAAGTCAAATGGATGTTGGTGAGCACCCCATAGCAGCAGTGACTTCATTTCGCTTGTTCAGAGGGGACTCTAACTTGGAAGCCTTCTTTAGGTAAGACAGTTGGTAGTTTGAAAAGGAAATAGCAGTTTTGAAAAGTGATTGTATATGCTTAGGCTGGAATTTCAAGCTAATAAAGATCAACTTGTCTTGAGTTCTAATATTTTCCTGATGCTCATTGCTATAAAATTATTATATATAAAATTTATGATTTGTGGGTGGATTTTATATTCTGAATATTAATGTACATGAGGAAAAAGAAAACTAAGGTGTTATTTTTAATAGAATTATTGGTACCTAATATCCTTAAGTTATTTATGGTGATTCTGTCACTGAATTGGCAATTTAATGATTGTAATAAATAAACAGGTTTAACGTTTAATCCATGTTAATGCAGATTTAATGTATAGCACAATCCCTTTATTTAGAACTGCAAGGCAGTTTTCTAACTGGACATTTGGATGAAGTCTTTGTTTTATTTTTGGCTTCACTGCTTTTTTAATGACAGATTATGTTAGGGATAACTCTTTTGTAATTCCTTAGTAAAATTTTAACTCTCTATTCTGTAGGCTACCAAATAAATCAGTTACAAGCCAAATGTCAATAAATGTGCTCCACACCAGAGTTGAGAATCTAGTGTCCATTCCTTTACCTTCCCTGGGCCATCGTATTTCATTTTAGGGAATTAGCCCTTTAAAATAGTATATGCTTTGAATTATTGATGTCAGCAGTTTCATGTATTCTACATTGTATTGCTCAGTTATGCACATAACTGGGTTTAGTCAGATTAAAGTGTGTAGTAGCTCTTTTGCCTGATGATTGAGATACATGTTTTTTCCTTTTATTCTCCAAACCCTAAAGATGACCTTTCATTTTGTTCAGTGGCTTTATAGGTCATGCCTGTTTCTGGGATCCAACTCCATGTTGTGGTTAAGAAATGTTTCACATCAGACAGAGTGACTCACAGACAGAGATATTTACATATTAAATAGATATTTCATTAGAGTTGAAGGTCGGTTTCAATTATGACACCAAGTCTTCCACATATACATTCCTAACATTCAGGGGTAAAGAGAGGGTTAAATAGTCAACATAAGTTCAGAACTACTCTTATCATTATTTTACCTTTAAAATTATTGTATACTTAAAATACTTTAGATTCTTATGTAAAATCTTTGTATAGGATTATATACTTGGGTATATCTAGACCTGAAATTTGTTGGAACTTAGTTGTGTCTCAAGCTGACTAATACCTGGAGAGTCATCATTTCTTTTCGTTGGGAAGGAATGCTCATTCCTTTGCTATTTTACATTGGCTGGTAAGGAACCAGTATGCTGGTCATACGGCTTCTGTCCCTGCTATATCCCACTTCTCTACAGCTCATGTGTCCTGGGTGTCATCTGAACATTGTCACAGGTCATTTGACTTTTTGTTAGAATTGTGCTCCAACTTAAGTAACGTCATGAAATTTATTCAGGAAGATTCACTGGGCAATTTAATATAACAACAATGACTGTAGCATATACTGAGCACTTATTGTGTCCAGGCATTTAAGATACTTTAATCCTCTCAATAGCCTTATGAGATTGGTACTGCAGTTCTCCCTGCTTTTCAGATGAGGAAACTGAGGCTTGTTAATTTGCTCAGACAAGATCCCATGGTCAGTAAATGGCAGAGCTGGGACTTACCCAGATTTATGCTTTTAATTATGTTTTACGGGCTCCCAGACCCCCTGGGAGTTCTTAGCATAATTGCAGTGTGATAGTGAGAATACAGTCATTGACGAGGAATAAACCTGGCACTTACACTGCTTCCTTGGACCTTTCCTCCTGGAAGCCTCCCCAACCACTCGCTCCCACATACAAACTCAAATACATGCCCTTCCCTTAATCTTCCATTGCAACTTGTCCCAACTTCAGTGATGGCATGTATCACCGTATTTTGCCATTTCATCATAGCTCTTTGAGAGCAGGTCCCCTCCTATTTATCTCTGTATCCCTAGCACATAGTAGTACCTATCAACGCATGAAAGTGGAAGGTTCTTGTCAAAATTGTCTTAAACTGTTTCTCATTTTCTAATGTTGTTATTCCATACAATTAAAGCAAAATATATGATGGAAATGTGGGGGAAATGGTCACTTAACATTGTTTAATGTTTACAGAATGAAGAGGAACAATTTATCTGTTGGGAATAAAGTTGTCCAGTCTTCACCAGCAGTGAAACAGCCTAAACTTGGGTTCTACTCTTCTCTCAACCAGACTCATACATACACTGTCCTTCTAGACTGGGGGAGTTTGCCTCACTATGTAGTGTTACGCATTTTTCAGTATCTTCCTTTAATGGATCGGGCCCGGGCATCTTCTGTATGTAGGAGATGGAATGAAGTTTTTCATATTCCTGACCTTTGGAGAAAGTTTGAGTTTGAACTGAACAAGTCAGCTACTTCATATTTTAACTCCACTCATCCTGCTCTCATTCAGCAGATCATTAAAAAGCATGCTGCCCATCTCCAGTATGTCAGCTTTAAGGTAAGAAAAATAAACATTAAATAAAAACAATGACTTGGGTTTTCTTGACATTTGTGTATAACTAGATCATTATATTGAAGCAGTCAATGAATTTTGCAGAATTTTAATCCCAAACTATTTCCTATTTCTCTGTAGTTACTTGCATAGATTTAGGTGTAGCACTTGAGCTATAATTGAATAATTTAAACTTCAGTTTCCTTCATGTAGATGCCATTATTAAAATTCAGGTAATTGTATTTGAAAGTATAAATACAATTTGAAAGTGTAAATAAGATTTGAAAGTTTAAAGTGCTTAGAAAATTCATTTGTCATCATTTCTGTTTTTCATTTTTTATCTGAGATAGCGTGTATAGAGAAAAAATTCTAATTTATAGCTTGAAGGGATAAGTACGGTTTTGCAATTGAATTCTATTAAATAATTATATTGCCGATAACTTTCTGATAAGTTATATTCAGGAAATTAAGATTTTAAATTGTCTTTGTAGGTTGATAGTAGTACTGAATCAGCAGAAGCTGCCTGTGACATACTTTCTCAGCTGGTAAATTGTTCTATACAGACTTTGGGCTTGATTTCAACGGCCAAGCCAAGTTTTATGAATGTGTCAAAGGTAAAGATGCTAGACATTTTTGTGAGATCTACTAAAATTCTCAAATATTGTCGAACTAGTCACAAATAATTCTATTCCTAAAAACAGACCATAACCCTACTTGCATTCAAATAATTATTTAAAGCCGTTTTCTGTTGACTAGCACTTATTTTTGATGAAATAGCTGATGCATGGTTTCATTCTTTAGGTATATTCTGTAATTTTAGTAATTGTTTCACAGTAGATGTCATTAATATAAAAGTTAGATGTTATACTTAGAATTTTCAAGTGCCAGTTTACTTAGTTACTTTGAATGTAGAGTGTGTAGGGCCAATAGTGGGTGCCTTTCCTGTAACTCTATAGTCTCTCCATTGGAGGTGGAACAATATCATGTGTAACTGAGTGTCCTATACTGATGAGGTTGATGATTGCATCCTTACAGTAGAAATTCTAAAACAGCAGTGGCTTGAAAGCATGACTGAGGTTTATTTCTCTTACACTAAAGAAATCCATAGGTGCCACAGTCCATAGCTGGTATGAAGTTGTTTGGAACCCACGCCCCTTCTAGGCGCTCCATTCTCTCTGAGGTGTTTTCTTCATTTTCATTGCCCAAGATGGCTTTCTCAGTTCCAGCCGTCACGTCCTTGTTCTAGGCAGCTGGAGGGAAGAAATGGGGGGAGAAGGGTGTGCCCTCTCCTTTTTCAAGCTGTAAGTACCACAGGACTAGCCATAAGTACCTCATGGTGCTTCTGTCTGTCAGCCAGCCTAGCTCTGTGGCCACACCACGTTTCTGGGAGGCTAGGACAGTCTTTTAGCTGGGTGGCAATGTGCCCAGCTAAAAATTGGAACCAGATTACCAAAAAAGAAAGGATGGATGATTCCTAGGAAGCAACCAGCAGTCTTTGCCACAGAAACTGATGACTGTCTTCTCTTCATTCAGTCTTCAACTTGAAGGCCATTTCCTCAGGGAGGCCCTCCTTGACCACTTTTGCTAAAACAATACCCCCTCCTCTAGTTACTCACTAATGTATTACAGTATTTTATTTTCTTTATATCCTTCATCAGGGCTTGAAATCACCTTGTTTATTTAACATGTTTACTCTCTTCTCCTCAGAAAACATCAACCAACTCCTTGAAGGCAGGGATTCTATTTTGCTTATTTACCATTATAAACCCAGAATTAGAATAGTGCCTGATATGTAATAAGCACTAAACTATGGTTGTCAGTAAAACTGGCTAATGGAAACCTTCCTATGGAAGAGGACAGAGGAATAGTAGCATCTCCTTTCTCCCTAACTGGGTCATGGCTCTCTTCTAGCAAGCATTTCTGCTAGCCTGAAAAGAATGGGTCTTTTGGGGATTCAAGTAATTTAAGTAACCAGATGAAAACTTACTACTTCTAAATAGTTATTTCCTTGTTTATGAGCTAGGGAATCAGATCAACCTGAAATTCTTAGATTCTGGGTTGTCTCTCACGTTGCACATCAGCTTCCAGGGCTAGCTTCTGGGTTAGCTGATGCAGTCTCCAGAGTGGAGGACCAGCGATTAGCAGGCTTCATTTCAAGCTCTGCCTCCACAGCAAAATGAGCTCTGTGGCTTCTGGCAAAGTTGTGGATCTCTCTGAGCCTCAGTTTTTTCATTTGTAAACTGAGGGAAAGTAATGTAAAGATACAGCATTTTGCTAGGCATAAGAAGTACTAAACTAATGTATTGTTACTGTGATGAAATACGTACTCTAATGCTTAAATGTGTCCTTCAGTACTAAAAGAGTTGGGTGAGAGTTGATTAAAAGGAAAATAAACCTTATATTTCTTAAGGAAAATGAGTGATCTATTTCTATTCCTCTAATAATTTTTGGCACCATAAAATTTAGTAAAGAGGTTTAGCTGTCCACCATTTAAACATTTGTGTAAATCAGTTTACAATTAGTATAAACCAATGTTTTGTTGTAAATGAATTAAGATGTATAACCACTTTGGTCATTCTGATAGGGACAATAGAGCCTTTGATAGAATCCAAGTTGATTTTGAAAAAGGAAAAATGATCATGCATGGATTTCGTTTCCATACTTTCTATCTGTGTCAAAAAATACTGGATCTGAAAACTTGTGAAATTCCATCCATTTTGAAGTCAAACTGTAAATAAGCTTTAGTTTGTCAATCTTCAAAACAGAGAAAGTTTTCAAACTGTATCTTTGTTTAGATAATTTGCTAGAAAAAAATTTGGAAGAATATGACATCATTTATTCATCAACAATAAATATTGACCTTTTACTGTGTGCCAGATACTATTTCAGGTGCTGGACATACAGGAGTGAATAAAACAGATAAGACTTCTATTTCTTTTAGGCTAAGGGGTTGAATAGGTCCTGAAAGCACAATTTTAGGTTTTGTGGGTGATATAGTTCTGCTCACCTCTAACATTGTAGTGTGAAAGCAGACGTAGCATTACATAAATGAGGCAGCATGGCTGTATTACGGTCAGACTTTAATTATGGACACTGAAGGAGCTTCATATAATTTTCACATATCACAAAATATTACTCCTTAAAAATTTTCTTTCAACCATTTGAAAATGTAAAAACCACGCTTAACTCTGTGGACTGGATTTGGCTGGTGGACCATAACTTGCCAACCTCTATTCTAGGAAATAAATATGATTATATCCTTTTAATATTGAAAAACAAATCCTTAAGATTGAAAATAATTGGAAGATGTGTTTATGAAATCTTTGAAATTTCTTCCTTCCTCACCATTCCATTTATTAATGGTAAAAGTATAAAACTGTACTTTGTTATAGAAATGTCTTCTACTGGCTAATGGCACTGTAAAAAATAGTAGTATGTTGATTGCTTTTATTATGTTAGTGTAAGCATGTTGATATAAGTAGTTTTAATGAATTACTTAATTGAAGCAGTAGATGTTTAAATGTCTTTGTAATTTTTTTCTTATTGCCATGCTAGTCTCATTTTGTGTCAGCACTTACAGTTGTTTTTGTCAACTCAAAATCATTATCATCAATCAAAATTGAAGACACACCAGTGGATGATCCTTCGTTGAAGATTCTTGTGGCCAATAATAGTGATACTCTAAGACGCCTCAAAATGAGTAGCTGTCCTCATGTTTCATCTGATGGTAGGTTATATTTTTTACGCTTGCATGATGTTTTTTTATTATAGTAGTAGTAATAATGCAATTTCCTATTGAAAACTACATGCTTATGAGACATAATTCATTAATCTTTTTTCAAAAGACCTCTTAATGTATAAGCTACATATAGTTTAAATTGCTTCTCCTAGGAGTATCTTAGTTATGGATATTTATTACAAGTATAATTACATATATCTTGGCATCCATCTCCTCAGAAATCATTACGTCTATTTTAGCAAATAATGGATAATATCAAATTTAAATTCACAAAATGTTATATTAGTAGTATCCGTATTCTTTGTGTTTAAGGATTTTTCCCCATTTCCTGCAGGAATCCTTTGTGTAGCTGACCATTGTCAAGGTCTTAGAGAACTGGCATTAAATTATTACATGCTAAGTGATGAACTTCTCCTGGCACTTTCAAGTGAGACCCATGTTAACCTTGAGCATCTTCGAATAGATGTTGTGAGTGAAAATCCTGGACAAATCAAATTTCTTTCTGTTAAAAAACAAAGTTGGGATGTACTCATTAAACACTCCCCTGGAGTTAATGTTGTTATGTACTTCTTTTTATATGAAGAGGAATTGGAGACGTTCTTCAAAGAAGAAACCCCTGTTACTCACCTTTATTTTGGTCGTTCCATAAGCAAAGCAGTTCTAGGACGGATAGGTCTTAACTGTCCACGACTAATAGAGTTAGTAGTATGTGCTAATGGTCTTCAGGCTCTTGATAATGAACTTATTTGTATTGCTGAACACTGTAAAAACTTAACAGCCTTGGGCCTCAGTGAATGTGAAGTTAGCTGCAGTGCATTCATTGAGTTTGTAAGACTATGTGGGAGAAGGCTAACCCAGCTCTCTATCATGGAGGAAGTTTTGATCCCTAATGATGATTATAGCCTAGATGAAATTCATGCTGAAGTCTCCAAATACCTGGGAAGAGTATGGTTCCCTGATGTCATGCCTCTCTGGTAATTGATTACCAAAGGTTCTTAACTTTTTTTTTTTAATCTATAAGATTAGCTTCTTTCTGTCTCTGCAAATGTAAATTTTAAGATGCATTGCTGAAATGTCTTAGGCAAAATATTTTATTGTTTGCAGACTGTCTTAATGGATTACAGCAGAAACATTTGAGAAAATAAGAGAAATTTGAAAAGACAGAAACCGTATATAGGGCACAGACACTGTATTGTGTATTAGATAGTTGATAGAAACAGTTGGTTTCTAGATAAGTTCCTCAGCCTTCCTTGAAGGTGTATTTTGGCTTGCTAAATAAATTTATAATATTGAGCTTTGGATCCCTTAAATTATGTCATTTACAACTTTATATTGTTAACCATTTTTGTTTCATCTTGGTATTGATATATTTTACAAAATATTCAGTACTAAAAACTAAGAGTACAATCAAAATATAGATACAGAGGCTGGCTTAATTGTACTCCATTTTTAGCACTATATAAAATCATATTATGATTCAATAAATAACTTCTAATTTTCAGTGCACTTTGAATTCTACTTTATTATATTACTTGGGAGAAAATGGGCATTAGATTAAAATTAAGTAATGCTAATTCATTTTCTAAAGATACTGTGATTGCTAATTGATTAAATACAGTACTGAGATAAAAAGGTGAATTTTTCAGAGTGTGCTTGGGAGGGAGTCAGCATTTACTGAATATATTTACTGTGTATCTGAAACTATGCCAGATCCTTTGCAGAAGTGATCTTAGAATTTAATTAGTAACACAGCTAAAACTCTTTAACGGCTGTGTATTTGTTGCCTTTAAGGTGAACATATATCCTTAAAATGACCCACAAGACCCTACAAGGTCTGGCTTCTCCCTGCTTCTTTGACCTTGTTTTCTCCTACCAAGTGCCCTTTGCCCTTCTGCTCCCATTCTCTTTCAGTTCCTTAAGACTGCCGTGAACCCTCTAGTCAGAGTGCATTTGTGCATATTCTTTCTACTTCAGTTACTCTCTTTGCTCCATCTTTCCTTTAGATGTCATTTCCTCAGGGAAGCCTCCGTGAGTCTCAGTGCTCTGTGATTTCCCTTTGTGGTGCTTATCACTATTGTAACTTGCTCTTCACTTGTATGATTATTATCTGCTTCAACCATTGTGCTGTAAGCTCCATCGCTGCAGGATCAAGGTTGGCTTTTACTCACTGTTGTATCCCCAGCATCTAGCATAGTGTCTAGCACATAGTAGGCATTCGGCAAGTTTTATATAAGTATTTTCTTTTTCAGACTTTTTCCTCTGAGTCCTCTCCCCAATACCTTAAATTTCTAAGAAGTCAATTAAACTAAAAAAATTGAAATACGTTCATTATTTTCCAGTTTTGAATATTTTTATAGGAAAAAATTTTTAAATATTCTCATCTATTAAGGAATTAAAATATATTGTTATTTCTAAATGGTGATTTTAAAAAGTAGCACAGTTCATATCCGTTTATTTAGACACTGTCCTTGTGCATACGCTGTCACCACTGTACCACGGTCTTTGTTACTGTGATTCTGAGAACAGGCATTTCATTCACCTTTGTGTTTGAAAGTCTCAGAACACATTCAATAAATGCTTGTGGGACCGATATTTCTGGTTCAAAAATAAAGCGCATTTCTTAAAGATAGCTATTACTATTGCAGATCATGTAATTTATACTTTGAGATTTCAGGAGAGTGCAGAAGCAGCACATTTTAGGGAGCTTAAAGTCTGATTAGAACCACAGGACAAACAACCATAAAGGAAACGGCGTGAGATGGAGAGGTCAGTCTGACTGGAGATCAGAGTAGTGGTGGAAACACTGCAGAGATGAACCTCCAGTCTCACCTGGTGTTACTTGAAGTGTATATACCTGAATGGTGAGGTGATAGAATGCCAGTGGTGTTTGCACTAGAGGATAATGAAGCAAAACAGAGAGGGGCTAGAGAAGGGAGGTGAGCCCACTAGCACAGAGGGAGAATGAGTACCAGTGGCCTCTTTCTCATTGAATGAGCAGTTGCTGCTCTAAATAGTGGTCTTTGGTGGCCCAGTATTCAAACCTAGTTAGCTAAGCGCTGTAGTGACTCTTAGAACAAAACTCAGAGTAAAATTGATCAGCTCAGTTAAATGGCCCTGGTTGATCTGGTATACTTTTGATAAATTGAAGAGCAACGACTTTAGGATAGCCATAAACAAGATGAGGAAGTAGAGCATTTTTGTTGCTCCATCAAATGAAAATGTCGCCATTACTTTGGAAGTCCATGAAAAGTACTGCTTACCTAAGGATAGAGGTTTCTAGATAAATGAGTGAGTTCAATATTAGATGGATTTCAAGCCTTAACCTTTGAAAAATATTTTAGTTCTGTAAGCAAACTTGTTCTTTAAAATGTTTTATTTTGCATGTGTTAGAGGGTTCTGGAAAAGTTAGGATAATTTTGTAGGCAAATTGTAAATGGAGAGAATGGGAGAGAAGGTTCTATTGTAGGTTATATTGAAGAGACACAAAAATAGGATTCTCTTTGGTTTTTTCCTTCCTTATAAGCCTTGCTTGCCTCATTTGTATTTTACTAAATATTGGGGAGATAGGCAGATTTTAAAGTTATATGTATTGTTGTTAATATGCGCTAAGTGTGATAAATGTTGCCACAAGGATGTAATAATTCTTCCCTCTCTAGCCTTGGCCTCTTAAATTGGCCACTTATCTTGTTCTTTCATTAAATTACTTTCTTTTAGAAAACTCAAAACATTTTCTAAATAAAAATGGATTTTACAGTCATTTAACCTAATATCTCACACCAAAATTTTAAGTATATATTATAATCACCTTCAGTAAAGAAAATTAAGTTACTCAGGGCTATTACTTCTCTGTCATTTGAACCTTTACAATACTTTAAACTGAACACTTTAACACTCAAACCTAAAGGAAAAGGAAATTAAAACAAAAAACAAACAAACAAAAAAACCTGTGATATAATGCACCAGAGGGCGCTGTATTGTAGTGATTCCTAGGAAAGAAGTCCTTTAGTCTAAAGTTTGCATTTCCATTCAACAGATATGAGAGTGCTTGTGGAAAGCTAGGCAGAAGGCAGTGTTCTTGCTCTACTTTGGAGAAGCTCTCCGTTCCAGGTAATGAGTCTGTTTTTTAAAACAGTCACTTCAGAAGGTTGATTATTTAGAAGGCTAAGCATATATTTCATTGTTCAGACATTTTAGAGCTCCTTTTAAAATTGCCTTTGAAATCTGTATGCTATTTCCTTTTTTGGGATCTCAATGGGAACACAGCCTTTGTCTGTTGAAAACAAATGTAATCTTTGGAAACAATCTAAAGTTATTTGGCACTAAGGAGATGAGCAAGGTAGATGATCAAACCAGACAGTGCTGGTGTTATAGTTTTCTTCTTTTTTTTTTTTTTTTTTTTTGCGGTACGCAGGCCTCTCACTGTTGTGGCCTCTCCCGTTGCGGAGCACAGGCTCCGGACGCACAGGCTCAGCAGCCATGGCTCACGGGCCCAGCCGCTCCGCGGCATGTGGGATCTTCCCGGACCGGGGCACGAACCCGCGTCCCCTGCATCGGCAGGCGGACTCTCAACCACTGCGCCACTAGGGAAGCCCTAGTTTTCTTCTTTTTAACCAAAAATTAAAGTCTTAATTTGCTAGCCTTGTATAAGATGTTATGACACAGTAGAGAATAGTATCTAACTGGATATGAGAAAGTACTAATTGTGTTGTTATATAGACTCTAAACGGTCTGAGAGCCGTCACTGACTCTTTCTTCTTCCTGGAGACCCACCTGTAAGTCCTGTTGCCTCCATAACATCTTCTTCATAATAATAAATACTCATGAAATCACCTCCCAACCATAAAACTACAGCATTGATAGTAACTTAAATTTTTCTGTGTGGTCATTCCCTATCCAGTCCTGAGATAACTAGTGTTCATTATTTGCTTGATTTCCTTTTTATATATTTTTATCACATATGTATATGTGTTCCTAAAAATTACATTTTGGCTTTAATTGTTTTGACTTTATAAAAAGAGTATCATGCTATATGTGATCTTTTGGGCTTTTTTTTTTTTTACTCAGAATTATATTTCTGTGATTCATCTATTTTGTTATGTTTAGCTGAAGTTCACTGCAGTATAATATTCCATCTATAACTAAACCACAATTTGTCCATCTTCCAATTGATGAGCGTTTGAGTTGCTCCAGGTTTTGCTATGACAAATAGTGATTCATGAACATTCTTATACATTACGTCCTAGTATACAAATGCAGCCACTTCTCTCCAGTAAAAAAGTTCAATTGACTGCATTTCCTATAGCATATCTACACTAGGAATGGAGTCATTCTACTGGAGTTGTCTACATTCCAAAGAGTTTAAGCAAAAATTCATGAAGAAAGTTTCCAGAATGATGAATTCACCTTACTCATTTCTTACTGACTGCCTAAAATCTACAGAGCCATATTATTTCTGGTTCTTTGAACATTCATATGGTTTCATTTCTTTTTTGTACTTGTTGTCAGCATAACCAGGAAGGAATAATAAGGATATACGATGATGTGTAGGAATCAGTAGCTATGATAGGCGTATGGCTAGATGAGGTTGACTGACTTGGTTTCATGAGACACTTCAGGTTAGGATAGACCTCTTTCTCTCTCTAGTACTCCCTGTAATGCAATCTTTCTGAAATCTAGAATATTCCATATTACCTTGGACTGCTGTCATTCATTACCTGGAAGATCAACTGCTTAGATAGAGCACGGGAATGTGTGGATATAAAGACCAGCAAACTCTGTCTTATCCGTGTAAACCCCTCACCCTCCAAGCACTTTGACAAACCTAAGGCTATTGCTGAAATTCTCTACTACCTTAACTCAAAAGAAGCCTCCAGTTTATTCACCTAATATTTATCAGGTTTATGTGTCTAGCATTGTACAACACT
Organism: Monodon monoceros; assembly: GCF_005190385.1. Classification (NCBI taxonomy): domain Eukaryota; kingdom Metazoa; phylum Chordata; class Mammalia; order Artiodactyla; family Monodontidae; genus Monodon; species Monodon monoceros. Next base: position 113,402,779 of record NW_021703768.1, read on the forward strand.
CTATTCTTGTACCCTAAAAACACTTCAGGCTTTTTCTTATTTTCAAGCAGAAAGCTAGTGGGACCAGTTTGAATTCATATTTATTTACCTTATGTATTCAGGACTGAGAAATCTTTAAGAAAAAAGACACCCCAGATCCCATAGATTACAGATCAGACCTGAGAGATTAATTGACCCTCAAAACATCAAAGTGGCAATGAGTTGAAACCAACATGCTTTTTTCTTTCTTGCATTCATCATGTTTCTATTTGAACACAGGTTTCTTGAAAAGCAGAATATGCACCCAGGTTTTAAGAAGATGGCTCTCTCTTTAGAAGATCTGGTTATTTGTCTTCCATTTATAGGTACACAGTAGGATCACTCAGGTCACAGTTTTCAATGTGTATGTGAGATTGTATGCCAGGGTAAACTTTCTGCAAGGGCAATAGAGTACCCAGTTTTTCTCCCTTCTTGATAGAACCTTTATATTTAATTGGCTTAATGTAGAACACTTTAATACAGAAACCTAAAAGAAAAGAAGCAGTAAAATTATTCATTATCTGGGTTTTAGCAGCCTTGAATCAGAAATTGTAAAAAAAAAAGAAAAAAAAAAGCCAGAAATGAATTAAAAAATACAAAAGGAAAAGGTTGATTAAACTCAATGAGGGCGTAGAAGAAAATGACAGAATCATATCAGAAATGAAGATTAAAATTACAAGATGCCTAAGGAAGAATGGACTCAAATGAGTATTTTAAAAGGCATTGAAGAATAGCAGAAAAACACCAGGTAACTGAGAAAATTGACCCAGAACGATGTCAACTCCAAGACAGATTCCAATAAAACTATTAGACTTTAAAGACAAAGAAAAATGGAAATAACAGGCACAAGAATGCAAATCTTTTTAAATATCAAAAGAAAAATTTAAAACAAAGAAGACCCATCAAATAGAGAAATAGAGATAATACCATTATAATACCATAATTACAACATAAAATAATGACAGTGTTTGGACCAGATATATGAGTTGTATCTATAAATGTTAATTCATATAGTAAAAAGATTTTCCTATTGGCTTGGAAAGCAAAATGCAATTCTGTGCTGTATACAATAAAACAGTAATTGAAAAAGGCTAAAAATTCAGGACTGGAAAAGATTTGCCATGTAAATGGAAGGAAAAAGGATTATGATCCTGTTACCAGAGAGTGAAATTCAGGCCAAAAAGCATTGAAACAAGACAAAGGAGGACAATGTATAAAGCTAAATCCAATGAAGATATAATTATCCATGCAGTAAATAACACAGAAACCACCTATATAAAGGAGAGAATACAGGAGGTATAAGGATATATAGATAGAAACCCAGTAGTGACAGAAGACTTCAACACACTTGCATCAGTGAAAACAGGTCAATTGGGCAGAAAACATAAGTAAGGCTATAGAATTGTCCTGTCCAACACAGTAGCTGCTACCCACATGTGGCTAGTCAGTGCTTGAAATAGCTAATCTGAATTAGATGTGCTTTAAGTATAAGATACACACTGGATTTTGAAGACAGTACTCCCCAAAAAGTAAAATATTACTAATTTTTATATTAATTGCATTTTGAAATAATAATTTGGAGGTATTAAGTTAAATACGTTGTTAAAATTAATTTCACTGTTCCTTTTTACTTAATATGATTACTGAAAAGTTAAGATTGCATATGTGGCTTTTATTATACTTCTGTTGGACAGTACTGCTATAGAAGATCTATGGAAAATTAATAAGGTGCATTTTATGCACATATATTAAACAAAAATATGTGCAAGACCTCTACATTGATACTAATACAACTCTAATTAAGTTACTAATACAACAGTGTAAGAAGACCTAAATAAATGGAAGATTTAACAAGTTCGTTGATTGGATGACTTTCATTACTTTTAAGATATCAGTTCTTCTCAGTTTGATCCTGTATGATGAATGCAAACCCAAAGTCCCAGCAAAATTTTTGGTGGAAATTGACAAACTGATTCTGTAATTTATTTGGTAATGCAAATAACCCAAGAATTGCCAAGACAATCTGAAAGAAGATCAAAGTTGGAAGAGTTATATTATTTATATCAAGATGTATTTTAAAGCTATGGTAATTAAGACAGTGCAGTATTTGTGGAAGATTGACAAACTGGCCAGTGAAACACAATAGAAGGACCATAAACAGACCTATGTATATTCAAACCCTGATCTATGACAAGAGATACTGCCGTGTGGTAAGGAAAAAATGGTCTTGGCAAGTTAATGGTACTGAGTCAGATGTCGATACGGGGGGAAATTTTGATCCCTATCTCATTCCTTACACAAAAACCAATTCCAGATGGATTATAAATCTAAGTATGAATGATGAAGCAATCAAGCTTGTACACAGAAACATAGGGACAATACCTTTATGACTAGGGTGGGCAGATGTGTCTTAAACGGGTAATAAAAATGCATCAAAGGTAAGGGAAAATATTACTAAATTGGACTGCATTAAAAATAAGAATTTTTGTTTATTAAAAAACACTAGAAAAGTGAAAAGGAACCCATAAAGTGGGAGAAGATACTTACAATACATATATTGGACAAAGGACTCATATCCAAAAGACACAAAAAGCTCCCACATACCAATAAGAAAAAGGCAAAAAAGCCAGGGCAAAATACATGAATAGGCACTTTGCGAAAGACAATATCCATGTTATCAATAAATATGAGAAGGGGCTCAATATCATTAGCCATCATGGAAATGCAAATTAAACTTAAGTGAGATACCGTTACATACTCATCAGAATGGCTGAAATGAGAAAGGTAGCTAGATAACACCAAGTATTGTGTATGGAGCAACTGGAACTTTCATACACTCCTCTTGGGGCTGTGAATTGGTACCACTACTCGGGGAGACTGGGTGGCAGTACCTTCTAGCACTGCAGATACATATACCAAGTAACCCAGCAACTCCACTCCTCCAGCATTCTGCCAGTTGCTGAGTATATTGATTCCAGTTACGCATTCTGGTACCGGCGAAATTACCACAGGGTGGATATGTGGATGCACTAGGTCAACTGTAGGGTGGACCCTAGGAAAAAACTATGTTGATCACCTGACCCTAGAAGCCCCTAGTCTGATTGATGGACTACAGTGGCTTGGGTCTTTAGGAATCACTGTCAGTTTTGAGCGAGTCTCTTCTTCCCCAGTATACAATCATCCTGCTGAAAGGCTGCAGGTCCTTTTGGGGATGGCTAGAAGTAAGGGTTACAGTAGAAATTTTTGGCATTGTAATAGGGCCCTTCCTCAGAAGGACTCAGCCTCTCTTTCATTCAAGGGGCTCTGGGACTGTGAACTGGCTCAAGTCTGGGAATTGGTGGATGGTGTTGGGAGGAAGGTTTTGAGACCCAGTATTGTCATGATTGAAGTCAGAATTTTGTTCATCAGACCTAGAGTGTTTCCATTTATACAAATCAAATAAGGCTTTAGCAGGCTGCCCATGTATTCAGTTCTAGGTCACCATGATTAACTAGACAATGCCACAGGTCTCTGCTTCTGATGTACCTGATTACTGCTTCAGCTCTGCTCCCTGTTGGATAACCATGCCAGCCTTGGCTTCTAAGTGGACTCCACTCAATGGCAGTAGTTCCTCTTGTCATTTCAGGCCTAGAGAGGATAGCCACCAGATAGCTCCTCAAGGATGTGGGCTCCCTCACAAAGTGTTTCTCACAGCCTTAGTGAGAGGAGTGTCTTCCGGATCCACTCCCAACAGGAATGCATATTTATGTTAATGAAAAGAAATGTACAGAAAGTTCATAGCAGCATTTTCATAATCGCCTGAAACTGGATACTGCCCAGATGTCCGTTTAGAGAAGAATGATTAAATAGGTGAAGATATGTGCATACAATGGAATGCTCTACATCGATAAGGGTGAAGGGACTTAAACTACATGCAAAAACATGAATGAATCTCACAAACCTTATGTGGAGTAAAAGAAGCCCCACTCAAAAGACTGCATGCTGTTTAATTCTATTTAAGTCATTTTCAGAAACAGGCAAAGCTAATGTGTGGTGGGATAGTAATCACCCTTGCTGGGAGTGATGACTAAAAGGTAGCACAAGGGTTCTTTGAACTGCTGCTGATATTCTTTTTCTTGATCTGATGGAACCAACAGGCTACACAGGTGCGCTTACTTTGTGACAATTCATGGCGCTGGCCATTTTTGCTTTGTGCACTTTGCTGTGTGTATGTTCTACGTCAATCCAGTTAAAACAACCAGACAATAAGCCCAGCACCTGGAGTACCAGGAGGCCCAGCTTTACCTAGAACATAGAGCATTTGAAAATAGTTCACATCAACTCTTGCAGAGATGCCAACATTTTCGAATTGTGGGATTTTGGTGAATGAAAGCGTCTGTTCATTACAGTTAATACCGCAATGCTGAAAGTGATTTTGCTTGTAGATTGTTAAGCAAAGCCACATGGGCCTCAGGAAGAAAGCCCTTCAGTCAACTATAGAGTTAGGTGGGGAGTGTATGCATAAAGAAGATGACTTCAGGGAAAGTGGTGGAACATCTTTGAAAATGCAAGGGCTGCTTTAGTTTGGTACCCTTTGTCCTTTAGGTCCTAGGTTTTGTCACTTTGAAGGAAGAATGAAACGTCTTTGTATAGAATATGCATTAAATAAATAAGCATCAAACATCTCCAGTATGTGCTCCAGGTATATACACCACCCCTTACCTCTTCCAGAGATCCGAACACCATTATTGATGGCATTTTTGTTTTTATAAGGTTTCTCCTGGCCCACAATCATTCCGGTGAAAGGTGCATACACAGTAGATCCATCCGAGCACAAGACATCCACACCCTGGTGAAGCCTATGATTTCCAGGATGTAAATAAGAATGAACAGACTGAGGAACTGCCCTGGGAATTTTATTGCCCAGGAACATGGTGTTAGCCCACTGTTCCCAGACCAGGGTATCAAAAGTTGAAGCTGCTGGAACGTGTTGGAATGTCCCAGGTTTCCTCACCCTGTTTACCCAATTTTCACCTCCTTCTCTGCAGGTTGTAATAACGATGTTATAAAGGTTAAAACATTTAAGATAGTAAAACACAGGAAGCCTTTAAAAATGTTAGCCATTATTATTATATGGCATTTTGGGGAAATGAGGCAATCCGTGTAAGTAAATTTTATAGATAACTGAATCTTGACCCCTGCAAGACCACTTAGAAAAGAGATGACTTTTTATGGGAACCTATGATAAAAGAATCATATGTTACCCTAGTCCTATTTTTCTCCCAGTGATCCATAAGTCATTATAAACATCATTTATTGTGTATGGTTTTAATATAGTGAGTGATACCTCCTGCATTTATTAAAGTGTGTGGAGCACAAACACAAAATGATCCCAGGTTGTGAGATTTCTTGCCATCTCCACCAGTCCTCACTGTTGACACTATGCCCGTTCTCCACCCGCCTCTTCTCCCTTCTAATAGTCTACCTGAAAGTCAGATTCACTAGGACTGTTAGCATCATGTGTAAAGCAACACTGAGCAGATTCCAGGTGAGGAGCCAGTAAGTTATTGTATGAGTCAAGTGCATAAAGTTTAGGATATGAACTAATTGAGTCTTAATTTTGGCAATTCAGCGGCCACTTTCCCCTATGTCCTGTCTCTTAGCCCTATTCCAGGTATGTGAGGTTGCTTTGTAAGTAGTATCTGTGTGAGTGAGAGTTGTTCTGTGATTAGGATGGAGATCAGTGATACAGTTGGACACATGGCTATTTCATCAGAAAGTGGCAGTCCCAAGGTAGTACTGTGCACTGTTGAAAGTTCACATGTGTGTCTCTCACTGTCTGGAAGAGATGACCTGCTTAGGGCCAGCCTCAGTTGTTCACCTCCCAGAGCCTGGGTCAGTAACACCATGGTTTGATGGGAAGAGGATTCAAAAGCCTGAATTCTAGTCCAGCCTACACCACCTCCAACTGTGTTTGGCAAGTCCCTTAACCCTTTGGTGCCCCAGTTCAAGTTCCTCATCTATAAAATGGGACAGTAATGTTTGGCTTCCACCTTGGAAAAGCCAGGTGAGGTGAGTCAACGTGTGAAAACATTGAGAGAAAACACTGCTCTCCTCTCTCTTGCCCTTGTTCAATGCTCTGTTCCTAATTCAGAGCGCAGAGTTGACACCCTGTTCTTGGAAGTTGCTCCAAACGTGGTAATGTAACTGGTTATATCTCTGAATTTTCCTGCTGTAGGAAGGGAGAAGATGGTGAGCACTTGAAGGAACTTTGGGCAAGGACACTAAGCAAAGAGGTTACGAGCCAAAAGAGGATATGGTTATGTGTGAAACCCTGTTACCTTTGAGCCGTGTACTGGCCACAGCCGTGGCTATCACATGTCCTGATCTCATTGGAAGACTTGCCAGCACATATAGTAGCCCATGGCCCAGCCAGTGCTAAAAAGGAGAAACAGGAGAAGCACATTTCCTGACCACATATTCCCAATCTCTACTATCCTTGTGTCTCCCAGTAGATTGAAAAATTCTGTTTTCACTATACTTTCTCTCTAATTTTTCTGTAGTTTAAGGGGTGGGCTTCCTTTAACTCCTGATTCAGCTATAAAATGGGCTTTTCCCCTGGTCACGGAAGTCTGTTTTATGACATGTAGAGTATTTGTGTGTTTCTTTATAAGCATTTACCTTTATCATTATAGTTTGTTTCAGATTATTCATTAAACAGTGGTATAGATTGCACTTTTCAAATTTTTTTTTGCTCATGACTTGGTATGGGGACCACTATGTTTAGGTTAAACAAAATAAACAGCATGGCTCAAACAAATAATTCTAGAAATTCTTTAGTTACTTTAGTAACTTTGAAATTTTCTTTATTGCTAGTCTTCATAATCAAATCCAAGAAAATGTTTGAATTAAAGCAGAAGCAAACTCTGCACTATAGCAAAGTTTATTTAACAGGAAATAAATCTCTTTCATATTTGCAAACATAGAAGAGGAGATTCTTAGAAATAAGAACATGTCAAACTAATTTAGCCTAGAGTGGAGTGAGAAGAGAAAGTGGGGAAGGGAGTAAAACAATTATTTAAAAAATTATGAAGCAGTAAAACATGGAGGAGCGCGCTGGCTCTCTCTGTGTATTTTGTGCAAACTTTGTTTTTAGCGCGACTTCTCTTTAATAGAGTAGGCACTTGATAAATGTTTATTTGAATTAAATTTCATGGATTTCCAATTGTTAACGTTCACAGAGAGATGCGTTAAGAAACTCGTCCTTTTACTTCAGGACAGACTAACAAAAACAAGTAAAAGCAAGAATCTGCTAATTTGGTTGTTGATTTTATTTAAAGATATTTTGCTATTCAGTAATATATGTGCTATGAAGAGAAGCTACAGAATATGGCCATTAAGCATATTCTTGAATATACCTCTAAAAGGTGGGTTTCATAAGTCTTATACCTCGGAGCCAAGCTTCAGATCTCTTTGGCAACTAATATTTAGCCTTCAGAATTGAGACATATATTAGACAGTTTATTAATTTATTCATTTTCTCTTGTGCTGTGGCAGTTCCCCTTGTCCTAATCCATACTAGTCTCTGTATCAGGAGTTTTATAAATCAGATTCTTATACAAACTTTATTTTCTAATTTTGTTCCGATTAAGTCCTAGACTAAGACGGAAAGACTTTTCTATTTCTCTCATTAAAGAAACAGAACATTCAGATGGAACTCATTGAGGACCACCCCTCTCCCCCGTGTATCCTTCCTGTTCCACTTTTAATAACCAAATAGACAAGTTTCTGTTGTGATTATGATGTTAATGACTTTTAAATCTATCCTTGAAATCAGTTTTCAAAAGTCAGCCAAGATTGTAAAATTGTAATTTTGACTTACCAGGTGAAATCAAAACAGCCGGAAGGAGGACTCCTGTGGAAAACATTTGGCTTTGGTCTCCCTTAGGGTGCTTCTTCCTCTGATACTTAGGATTGCCCCTATGCTCTCTTGGAAGAATACTCAAGTTTGAATTAGTATTTTCTAGCTATTTAGCCTTAGAATGCTGCATCTCTCATATCTTTAATTTGTTATGAGACACACAAAACAAATATGAGAACGGGGGGGAATCAGATTCTGATATTCCATGGATAGCTGTTTGGCTCATATGTAGGACCTATGTAAAAGCTTTTGTTCTGAGGAAGCTAACTTTATTGGAAATGCTGACTAAATATTAACAGAAAGTGATAAGGCTGGGTGAAGAGTGACTCTTTCCTGGGCTGTGACTGGTGGGAGAATATCCCGTGAAAAATTGAATGCTTAGTACTATCTTCTAGAAGATCTACCTTTCATTTCCTGGGTAGGACATATTTCAGAAAAGACCATTAATAATGTATGACCCTCTATAACATATTCTTTAGTATATATCCCTTGGGTTTTTTTTGGAGCATCAGTTCAGTTTCATGTGTGTAATGTTTGCAAATAATTTTACTATTTTGATAAAATTATATTTTTTTCCTTTAAATATACGATTTTAAATGTTTGCTTGTTTGTAACAATGTTACAAAATTAACAACATCCAAAGTATCCATAAATAGAGGAAAAGATGACTTAGGATATCATCATACAATGGAGTATAATAATAACATTTGGAATATAATTTAACAGTTCAAATGAAGGCAGTCTGTATGTTTTAAAACAGCTAGATCTACTGTTGAACACTTTTGAATAAAAAAGCTACTTTTAAAATGTTATACACAGAATTAAATTTAACCACTTATTAAATTTTGAAAGCAAGTGTATTATCTTTGTGAAAATCTGCATGTATAGTAAAAATACAAAAATGTGCACAAACTAACTCTAGGATAATAGCTACCTCTGAGGAGGGAGAGAGAGAGAATTGTGAAAGGATATGCAAAGTGCTTAAACTCTAAAATACTTTATAGAAGAGAAAAAGATCAGAAGCAACTATGTTAAAACATTAATTTATTAATTATTGAAGGTCAATACATGGGTATTTGTTATATTATTCTCTTTACTTTTCTGTATATTCCAAACATGTATTAGCACCTCCGCCTTTTTATGCTTAATATTAATTGAGGCCCTGGAATTTTCTATGGAAACATCCCTATTTAAGTAATTTGTCAGGGTCTGCAGGAGACTGAGATTGTAGCCCTGGTTCTTCACGCCTCCCTGCATCAGTGCCCTTGCTGTGTCTCATTGGGGGCAGAGGAGCTTTCCCTACCTTTGATTTGTTGTTCAGTGATATGACTTGCTTCGACCAATAAAACGAAGCAGAAGTGGCAATGTGTCCGTAGAGCCTGAGTCCTACAGGGTCTGTGTCTTTCCATTTGCCTTCTTGTGTTCTGCCATCGCTGTGAGGAGAGCGTTCCCAGACTCACCTGCTGGCCTCAGGAAGAGAATGCAGGTCACATTGGAGCAGTCACCCTAGCCAAGGCAGCCCCCTGAAGCCAGCCTAGCACGCCCCACAAATGTGTGAGCAAGAATAACTGGTTGTCATTTGAAGCGGGTGAGTTCTGGGATGGTATGTTAAGTAGCAGTAACTAATCAATACCAGTTAGAGTATATTCCACTTTTTTACTTCACACACAGTCTCTCAAGGAGGCATCTCATGTGTAAAGTGCGAACTGCCTATGCATTTACTATATCAAAGAACTTGAGTCTCTGTACTAGAGGAAAAACAGTGCCAGCAAATCCAAATTGTTTTTTTTTTCCTTTGGGTTGCATTCTATTTGGTTTAAACATGTATGTATTTTAATCCATCAAAACGTAAAATCAAACACATATTCACATAAAATGTATAAATGTGTAGATTTGTGGGACGGTGTCCAGCAACAGTATCACAAACCATAAGGTGATACTATTAAGTCCAAATATGCTTTTTCTTTCTTGGGATCTCTAAGAACAAAAGTGAGGAATTAACATATGGAATCGGGCTGGTGTTTTTAACTATAGTGCCGTGCACTGTGTAGTGCAGCGAATGTGTCAGGCACTCTGCTCACTGCTCATCTTATTTCATTCTCACTAGAGCCAAGGACAGAGGAGGGCTGTGTCTCCCAGGAACGGGCCTACCTTAGTATCCTCCCTCCAATGCAGTCATTGGTGGGGAGCAGCCAGGTGGAGGCATGGTCTTTGGTGCAAATGAGGTGTTGGATTTCAAAGCACAGAAGCTGGGGACCTTGGTCAATTACGCTCCCTAGGGGAGGCCCTGGGAGCAGCATTTTCACAGCCACCAGCTCCACGTTGCAGTAATTTTCAGAGCAGTTTTAAAAATATAGGTTTCGTCATTAATTTTCACACACGATGTTGATGATGTTACTACCAGCCCTATTTTGAGGATAATGTTCATGAAGGTGGGAAGTGTGAGATTTGAAAATCCCAAGGAAATGAGAATTAGAATCCCAGTTTTCTCCAAAATCCATATTTTACCACCTGCATCATATTGCTTGTTCAAAAGAGCAACTGTCCCTCAGTCAGAATCTTAATTTCCAGCTGAATATCCTAAGAGCCCTAGCTCACTGATTGCAGAGTGAGGACCTCGAAAAGCTGAAATTGGGATGAAAATATTAACAATGGCAATAACGGCAGCCCGCAGTTACTGAGTGCTTGCTATTTGCTAAGTGGATCATTTTATTTACGCCTTTGAGTTGTAGGTACTATTGTAATTCCCATTTTCCAGAGGAGAAACCAAAGGCACAGCTTGAGTAGGTAAATTCACTCAAGATCATACAGGGAGGAAATAGCAGATCTGGGATTCAAACCTATGGGGAAGTGGGGAAGTTTTGCTGTGTTAGAATCGTCTAAAGACATTCTCTCTGAGGCATCTGTCATTTATCCAGAGCATTGATTCTCACCCGGGATGGTTTTGTCCCTTAGGGAATTTGGCAATGTCTAGAGATATGTTTGGTTGTCACAGCTACAGGGGTGTTGTTGGAACATAGTGGATAGAGGCCAGGGGTACTCTTAAACATCCTACCAGGCACAGAACAGACCCCACGACAAAGAATTATCTGGCCACAAATGTTAATTGTGCCAAGGTTGCAAAACTGTGATCTGAGGTATACCCAATATTTTGTTTGTAACAAGAATTAAGAACATGTTGAACTAAATTTGTCTAGGTGATTTACTGACAGGTTTAAAAACATCACGATGGGCATTAGCATATTAAACCCGGACTATATTCCTTAATTTACATTAGAAAATCACCAGCTCTCAGTATTTTTGAACACAATAATTAAACTCCATTGTGTCTAAGGAAATAGTAAGGGAATTAAAGCAGATATAAGCTAGCTAACTGAACATTTGTTCTGAATAAGGCTGGCAGATGTCCATTTTGGAGTAGGATCCCAGGGCCAGAAGGCACTGCCATTGTTCTTTGTGTATAATCAGTGATTGTGAGGAATGATCAGATGGTTGCTATATATTAGAGATCTTTTGACTAGAAACAGTTATCTGTTAATAGACAGCTTTTTAAATTAATTAATTTTGGCTGCGTTGGGCCTTTGTTGCCGCGTGCAGGCTTTCTCTAGCTGCGGTGAGCGGGGGCTACTCTTTGTTGCGGTGCACAGGCTTCTCGTTGAGGTGGCTTCTCATTGCAGAGCACAGGCTCAGTAGTTGTGGCGCATGGGCTTAGTTGTTGCGCGGCATGTGGGCTCTTCCCGGACCAGGGCTCGAACCTGTGTCCACAGCATTGGCAGGCGGATTCTTAACCACTGCGCCACCAGGGAAGCCCAGTAGGCAACTTTGAAGGAGACCTTTATCTTCTCTGAGCTATACTTCATAAAGAAATACATGTGGAAGTACACATTCTTACTGGGCTACAATTACTGACGGGCATTTAACTCTTGCAAGAAGTAGTCAACTCTCAGCATTGTAAGTTGATCTCACATTTCTCTCCTATCCACCCCCACCTCCTGCCACCTCCACTGCCCCACCCCAGGCCTCATGCCTTGACCATTTTACTTTTCTTAGCACTTTCACCAAAGGAAGGGAGGCTCAGGATGAGGAGAAATTCAAAACTGGCTATAATTCAAATTTGAAGGCAGTGGTGATAAAACTATTTTTCCTATATTGAGATTTACTAAGAGTTACTTTCAGCACATCATTCTCATCTTTTGTTAGAAAACCTTGAGATAAAGGAATGTAAGAGCTCACCCAGTTGCAAGGCTCAGTTGTTTCCTCCTGTCTTGTCTCTGCTTCTCTGTAACTGTCTTCTGCTTCTGACGAGGTAGGTAGTGAACTTGTGCTGAAATATCAAAGTGATAATACTGGCCAAATTGCGGGAGTTTATGAACAAATTGATTCTGATATGTTAATATTTTGTGTTCGTCTTGGTCTGTTCAGGCTGCTGTACAGATCCCCATAGACGGGGTTGCTCATAAAGAGCAGAAATTTCTCTTACAGTTCTAGAGTCTGGAAGTCCAAGATCATGGTGCCAGCCCGGTCAGTTAGCATATAGATTAAAATCTATTTATCCCTTGATTGAGGTGAATTTACCTTAATCCAGAGTCTGGCCCTTAGTTTTTTCATTGTCTAAGACTTAGACGCAGGGAGAGTGATTCAAGTTACAGGAAGCCCAATGCACACAGAGATAGATAGATAGATAGACAGACAGACAAATAGATGATTTTCAATGGAGATGATTCCTCTCTAATGGGAGGATATGCTCCCTTCTTGGTGTTAAAACCCTTGGGAAAGTGGTTTGATGAAGGTAGAATGAGAGCAAAAAGAGGTAAAGAATTTTAAGGGCTTTTCCAACCAACTTTGTGGTCCTTCTGAAGTCTCTTTCCTTTTCTGTGATAAAATGGACTAGAAAATGTTTCTGCCTTCAGTGACACCAAATGGGCCCATAAACATCTTGCTCCTTGATTCCCTTTCTGGCTCCCTCGGCCCATGTTTTTCAACCAGGAGTATCTGGAGGTGGGCCAGGTAACACAAAAACGCGCAGGATAAACATGGTGACACAGGTTGTCAATATTTCTTTAGGATTTGGAAATGGGGCAAAAGGAAGAGGCATAACAACAGTATACTTTTGTATATATTTATATACATATAAATATAATGTATGTTTTTATATCTGCTAACATACTTGATGTGTTTTAAATTGAGATTTCATTCACATATCTTAACATTCATCCTTTTAAAATATATAATTCAGTGGTTTTTAGTATATTCCCCAAATCATACACTCATTACCACTAATTCTAGAACATTTTCATCACCCCAGAATGAAAAACCTGACACATTAGCAGTCACTCCTCATTCCCTACTTTCCCCAGCCCCTGGCAACTCTTAGTCTACTTTTTCACTCTATGGTCGTGCCTGTTTTGGACATTTCGTGTAAATGAAATCATAGAATATGTGATCTTTCACGTCTGGCTTCTTTCACTTAGCATAATGTTTTCAAGGTTCGTCCATGTTTTACCATATGTGAGTACTATATTTCTTTTTATGACTGGATGATATTTCATTGAATGAATATACTACATTTTGTTTATCCATTCATCAGTTGATGGACAGTTGGATTGTCTCCACTTTGGGCTATTATGAATAATGCTGCTATGAACATTCATGTACAAGTTTTTGTGTGGACATATATTTTCAGTTCTCTTGGGTGTATACCTAGGAGTGGGATTGCTGGGTCATATGGTATCTCTGTGTTTAACTTTTAGAGGAACTGTTAAATGGTTTTCCAAAGTGGCTACATCAGTTTACATTCCCACCAGCAATGTTTAAAAGTTCCAGTTTCTCTACATCCTCACCAACACTTGTTATTATCTATCTTTTTAATTATAGCTATTCTAGTGGATGTAAAGTAGTATCTAATAGTGATTTTGACTTGCATTTCTCTCATAACCAAGGAAGTTGGACATCTTTTCATGTGCTTATTACCCTTTTGTATATTTTCTTCGTCTGTTAAATGTCTATTTAAATCCTTTGCCCAGTTTTATTTATTTATTTATTTATTTATTTTTGCGGTATGCGGGCCTCTCGCTGTTGTGGCCTCTCCCATTGCGGAGCACAGGCTCCGGACGTGCAGGCTTAGCGGCCATGGCTCACGGGCCTAGCTGCTCCGCGGCATGCGGGATCTTCCCGGACTGGGGCACGAACCCGTGTCCCCTGCATTGGCAGGCAGACTCTCAACCACTGTGCCACCAGGGAAGCCCCTTTTCCCAGTTTTTAATTGGATTATTTATCTTTCTTTTCTTGAGTTGTAAGAGTTCTTTACATATTCCGGACACAAGATCTTTGTGAGATGATGATTTGCAAATATTTTTTCCCATGTGTGTTGTCTTTTCATTTTCTTGATAGTGTCCTTTGAAGCATAGAAGTTTTTAGTTTTAATGAAGTTAAATGTATCTTTTTTTTCCCCTTTGGCTGCTTGTACTTTAGATATCATATCTAAGAAACCATTATCTAATCCAAGGTCATGAAGATTTATGCCTATGTTTTAGTCTAAGAATGTTATAATTTTATTTCTTGCATTTAGGTTTATCTATTTCGAGTTAATTTTTTTATATGGTATGAAGTAGAGGGTCCAAATTCATTTTTCTTTTGTATGTAGATAGTTCTCTCAGCATTATTTATTAAAAAGACAATTATTTCCCCCGTTTAATTTTCTTGGAACCCTTGTCAGAATTCATTTGGCCATTCTGGACTCTCAATTCTATTTCGTTGATCTATATGCATATCCTATGGAAGTATCACACAGACTCGATTTGTAGCTTTATAGTAAATATTGAAATCTGGAAGTATGAGTCTTCCAGCTTTTTCTTCTTTTTCCAAATTGTTTTGGTTACTCTGGATCCTTTGCATTTCCATATTAATTTTAGAATCATCTTGTCAGTTTCTGAAAAAAATTGAAATGCAGTTGAAATTTTGAGAGATTGAGTTGAATCTGTAGATCAATTTGGGGATTATTGCCGTTTTAGCATTATAAAGTCTTACAGTCCTTGAACATGGGATGTCTTTCCATTTATTTAGGCCCTCTTTAATTTCTTTGAATAAGTTTTACGGTTTCAGGGTACATGTCTTGCACCTTCATTTGTTAAATGTATCACTAAGTATTTTATTCTTTTTGACGCTATTGTAAATGAAATTGCTTTCTTAATTTCATTTTCAGATTGTTCATTCCTAATGTATAGAAACACAACTGCTTTTTGTATATATATCTTGTATCCTGTGATCTTGCCAAATAAGTTTATTAGCTCTTACAGGATTTTTTTGATGAAGTCCTTAGAATTTTCTATATACAAGGTCATTTAATCTGAAAATAGTCTTTTATTCATCTATTTACTGCCTTTTGTGTTCAGTAAATATTTTCTATTGTACTGTATAATTTCTTTGTCATTTCTTTTACTATATATTTTTGAGTTATTTCCTTAGTGGTTCCCCTGGTGATTATAAATTAATTTACAACAATCTAGTTCAGATTAATACCAAATTAACTGCAGTAGTATACAGAAACTTTGTCCCTATATGGCTTCACTCTTTCCCTCCTCCTTCGTGCTTTGTCATATAAATTATACCTTTATACATTTTATGCTCATCAACATACAGATTTGTAATTATTGCTTTCTTTACCTATGTATTGATAGTTATTTTTACCAGTACTCTTTATTTTTTCATAGAGATTCAAGTTACTGTCAGGTGTCCTTTGATTTCAGCCTGAAGGAGTTCCTTTGCATTTCCTGTAGAGCAGATCTGCTAGCAACAAATTCTCAGTTTTTGTTTACCTAGGAATGTCTTAACTTCTCCTACATTTTTTGAAGGATAATTTTGCCAGATACAGATACAGAATTCTTGGTTTGCAGTTTTTGTCTTTCGGTACTCGGCAGTATTTTTCTTATATGTCATACCACTGCCTCTGGCCGCCATGATTTCTGATGATAAAATCAGCTGTTAACCTCTTTGAGAATTCCTTGTATGTGAAGAATTCCTTCTTTCTTATTGCTTTCAAGAATCTTTTGTCTTTTGAAAGTTTGATTATGATGTGTCCAATCTTTGAGTTTTTCAGTTTATCTTACCTGGATTTTGCTGAGCTTCTTGGTGGTGTAGATTAATGTTTTTCATCAAATTTGAGAAGTTTTCAGTTATTATTTCTTTTTTTAAAATTAATTAATTTTTATTTTTTATTTTTGGGCTGTGCTGGGTCTCTGTTGCTGCGTGCAGGCTTCCTCTAGTTGAGGTGAGCGGGGGCTGCTCTTTGTTGCGATGCACAGTCTTCTCATTGTGGTGGCTTCTCTTGTTGCAGAGCATGGGCTCTATGCACATGGGCTTCAGTAGTTCTGGCATGAGGGCTCAGTAGTTGTGGCTCTCAGGCTCTAGAGCACAGGCTCAGTAGTTGTGGCGCACTGGCTTAGTTGCTCCTCAGCATGTGGGATCTTCCTGGACCAGGACTCGAACCTGTGTCTCCTGCATTGGCAGGCGGATTCTTAACCACCTCACCACCAGGGAAGTCCCTCAGTTATTATTTCTTTAAATATTCTTTCTGCCCCTTTCTCTCTCTCTCCTGTCCTTCTGGGACTTCCATTATGCATATATTGGTATTCTTGGGGGTTCCCCACAGGTCTCTAAGCCTCTGTTCATTTCTCTTCATTCTTTTCTCTTTCTGTTTCTTAGATTGGATCATCTCAATTGACATATCTTCAAGTTTCCTGATTCTTTCTTCTCCCTGCTCAAATCTTCTGCTGGGCAGAAGAGAATGTTTTATTTTAGTAATTGTGTTTTCCAACTCTAGAATTCTTATTTGGTTCTTATACGTATAATTTCTGTGCTTTATTGAAATTCTCTATTTGGTGAAACATTCTTCTCATACTTTACTTTTTTATACATGATTTGCCTTAGTTCTCTGAATGTTTAAAGTAGCTGATTTATAGTCTTTGTCTAGTATGTGCAATGTCTGGTTTTCCTAAGGGACTGTATGTACTGGCTATTCTCTGTGCGTAGTCCCTACATGAAATCTTGTGCCTGTATCTGGCTATCAGAACCATGACCCCAGGGGAAATGCTTGTACCTATGTAGGATGTAAACATCCTCCCTCTTTCTATCTACTGTGTGCTAAGGGCAGAGGATCAAAAATGAGGAGGCTACTCCTCACAACTCATTAAATTACAGTGTCTGCCTCCTCTGCTTACAACCACTAATATTACCTAAGGTTGCCGTCAAGAACACTTGTGAACCAATTGATTCTCTGTCTCTTGCATACCTTTGTAGCTAAAAGAGAGTGGTAGTCATCTATACAAAATAAAATAAGATCATTCTAGCCTCTGAGATTTTTTTTTTTTTTTTTTTTTTTTTGCGGTACGTGGGCCTCTCACTGTTGTGGCCTCTCCTGTTGCGGAGCACAGGCTCATTGGCCATGGCTCACAGGCCCAGCCACTCCGCGGCATGTGGTATCCTCCCGGACCAGGTCACGAACCCATGTCCCCTGCATCGGCAGACGGACTGTCAACCACTGCACCACCAGGGAAGCCCTAGCCTGTGAAATTTAAATTAGACTTGAACTTTTACTGAAAAAACTGTTCTTTATCTCACTGGGTACAAATATGCAATCAAGGAAGATCTGTTCTTTATTTAAATCCATTCTTTTCGAATGAGAGTCTCTTGGTTTTAAAATCCTGCCAGAGAATTTTTTGTCAGAACTGACCATTTGAGTTTAAGGTTCCAGAATGTACTAAGCCCAGTCAATAGACAGTACTCACTCTATCAAATACTTACAGACCCACAGTGGGCATATTTCCTCACCCAGTTTCACCATCTGCTAGTACTTTGACCAACAGAAAGCAAACATCCCATGGCCACCTAGGGAAACAAAGACTTAGATTACCCCAAGCCATGGTAAACAGATGTGATTGGCCCACTGGGCTTTGAACCCTGAAATTGCACCACACACAGACATGGTCAGAACATTGCCAGAGGTTATAACACACACATTCTTGGCGCCATTGTTCGGATTGACTCAGACCAGCTGAACATCTTAAACTGAGTAACAAGTGGATTATGATAATGGAAGAAATGATGCTCTCCTGTTTGGGGACTAAATTGTCTCTCTAGCTACTGATACCTCCTAAAAAAGGAACTGTCAACATGAGTGACTGTCAAAGCTACAGTACTGCTTCACTGTTCAATGACTCAAGTTCACGTTCAGTGAGTAGTTTGTGCAAGGCACTCAACTAAGCGCTGTGAGAATGTGAAGACGAGTAGGGAGGCAAGCAAGCCAGGAAAGACTGAGAACATGGCAGGAATCAACCCTGGATGTGAGAATGAGGGTGAGTGCAGGCCCAGGAGGAGTGAAACAGGTGTGGGGAGTGTTGATGGTCTTGAAGTTGGCCAAGCCCATGAAGCATTTCAGAGGGCCTTGGAAATCAAGACTGTGTGTGTTGATTTCCCACTTTGTTGCTTGTTTCTAACAATAAAGATGGAATTTAAAAATTTCATTTGACCCTAGGGAGATCTGGAACTGCTCCAGGAATACGTGTTGGATGCTGTGAGAGAGGATAGGGAAGTCATTGTTGGATGTTTAGATATTTGTGCAAAGACTAAATATACTTGTGTTTTTATCTGTTTTCAAAGTTTACTTTTAAATTGTTGCATCAGAAGGTATCTCGGAGATATAAAACTTTTTTTTCTGTTATTTCTAAATAGGAACTATCAAGGAAAGGAACTTGGTTGGACCTGATGTTGGTTGGACATAAAAGACAGAGAGCATGACCTTCAGAGTAGATGACTCTAAGGAAACCTTTGCCAGACGACAGGGTAAACAGAACTTTTCAGGGAAATTGTAACAGTGCTAGCCTAGAAGTATCTTTTGTAATTATGAATTCAGAAAATTTGTTTCTGCTGGAGATGTTTTCTCTCTGCAATTAACAAAAGGGTATCCATTTGTATTAGGGTTCTCCAGAGAAACAGCACTAGTAGAGTGTGTGTGTGTGTGTATACACAAATAACAGAATATATTTTTTCTATATAGAATATATATATATACACAAAATAACCCTCTGTATACTATATTCTAAAGAGAGAGAGTATGTTTTATTTTAAGGAGTTGGCTTATGCAGTTGTGGAGGCTGGCAACTCCAAAATCTGCAGGTCAGGTGGGCAGGATGGAGACCTAGGGAAGAGTTGATGTTACAGCTTGGAGTCCAAAGGCAGTCTGGGGGCAGAATTCCCTCTTCCTTGGGGGACCTCCCTCTTTTTTCTCTCAAGACCTTCAACTGATCGACTAAGGCTTTCCTACGTTATAGAGAGTAATTTCCTTTACTCAAAGTCTACTGATTTAAGCGTTAATCTAAAAAGTACCTTCACAGAGTCATTTATATGGTCTCTGACCAAATACCTGGGTACCATGGCCTATGCAAGTTGATACATAAAATTAACTATCGCAACATTGTAGCACCTTTGCTTCAGGAATAAAAATTTAACTCTGTGCTTTGACTTCAAGAGTTGAACCAGAACAGAAGCAAAGCTTGGCATGCCATGGGGGCTTTCATGGGACTTCAGGAAATTTCATTTTGTTGGTTTAATTTATGGACGCTTTATATACCCAAGTACAATCTCACTGAAAACTTTCCTTACGGTCTGTTCAATTTAAAACCTTTGATGAGGAGTTAGAGGAGAAATAAGGCATAATGAAAATGATGGAGCCCTAATTCTCACATTTCATTAGCATGTTTTGCATTTTGTGAGCACTCTGCACGTCTCTTTGTATTTTACCAGTGCCAAACCATACAGAAACAGAAGGGCTGTGAGAGAAGAGCAAAGAGTGGGTGCTGTAGAGAGCAAATGGAGAATCCCACAAGGGAATGTGCATTGAGGTTAGCCTGCAGCCCCCCACGTGTTCAATAACAAATAGCAAATGATAAGCTGTTCCAATTTATCATTTAAGAGCAATGTTAGAAGAATTTCTGGCCCATATTTTTTGAAACAAAAACCTGCTAAATGAAAAACAAGTCACCTGCTAAATGACTTCGTGTTTTTGTTGATCATTATCAAATATTCTGAAACATCTTTTTGTTAGTTAGTTTGTTCCTTTCTTCCCAAAACCTTGTTGTAAAAAAAGAAAGAAAGAAAAGAAAAAACGTTACTGTGCCAAAATTAGAAGGCTTACGCATCGATCTTCGTTTCATGATTGAGGGGACTTCATTCCTTGGTGTGTTTCTTTTAAAGAAAACAAAGCACCTTTTTGTTTTCAAGTTTACTGCGTCATTTGTCCCTGCTCCTTGTTTGTGCCAAAACTGAAGCTCAGACACGTGAAGCGATGCCTGTCTGACTCCTGAGAAGCTGTCCTGCGTCCATTCTCCTATCTCCAAGGACGGTCTCCCTGGGCAATTACTAATCCCGGGTCTCTTGGAATCACAGGAGCTCCAGGACTGAACATGTAGGGTAAATGTTGTCCCTTGTAAGTCTCACATTCACCTAATTCATGGAATGCCCCAAAGGAGAGATAGTGCTCTCTTCGGCAAGAGACAGAAAATATTGGGGAGTTGGGGGACCTAATTATAGTCTTACCTGAGGATGTGATGTGTGAAGGTGAGGGCGTGGTCTGGAACATGGAAGGAGAATAAGTGGCAATAAAGAAACATTTTCAAGTGGGGACAAGGTATGTTGGAGCCCATGTAGAAGAGCCTCAATCTTCTGAGCTGAGATGGGTAGAAAATGTGAGAGTGGCAAGGAAATGACCTCGAGCTTGAGATTAAGCATGGTTTGTACTGGCCATGGGAGCTGATAAATGGGAAATGAAGGAAAGGATTGCCAAGCAGCTGGGACTCAGGAGGCCAGTCTCTGTGATGCTCCAGGAGTGTCCAGCTGCGCAGGGGTGGGAGAAGAGGACGCGATAAGCAGAGGGAGGCCCCAAGGTAGCTAAAGCATAGCGTCGACAAGCTTGATCGGAAGGGCTGACCATGACATCTAGGCTGGACAGAGAGGCAAGAAAGAAGCCAGCTGGGAACTGGGAGAGGTTTGAGAAACTAAAGTCATGATGAGATGAGCCATGACAGGACATGTCCATGGAACGCCTTCCTGCCTCAGCCACCACCACCCTGCGTCCTTGTGCGTTTGCCTTTTCTGATCACTTGCCTTTCTTTCTACTTCAGTGCCCTTCCCATTCTTTAAGGTTCAGTTCAAGTCCTGTCTGCTCCATGAAGTTCTCCTAGCTCTTTCTAGGTTTGTCAGTGCCCCTTCTTGAGACTCCCTCCCAACTTTTTTTCTGGAGCATTTAAGTTATTTCAGAATTATAGTCATATATTGTATCCATTGTGTACATCTTACTTCCTTGTGAAGATGTGCGGCCTCTCAGGATAAGAACTGTCACACACTGCTTTTATTTTCCTAATGTGGTTAAACACTGAAAACAAATATGCTTAATGTTTCAAGTATAGGTTGATTTCCAGTAAATAAATGGCATTACTACCATATACTTGAGACTACTTGGTGGATTTTGTTGGATTTTTTTATACTGGAGAGTTTGCAATATGCTGTCCAGGTCACTCATGAGAAGTTCAAAATATCTGTCAAATAACTCTTACTTCCAATATAATTGCACAGCTATTAAATTATGACAAAATCAGAAGACCTGACTTTGTCCAGACATTTTATATTTCCTTGGATGAAAGATAGAGCAAGTTTGCTCTTTCTTTTAATGTAGTGACCAGGATCTTGCAACAAATGAATATTAAATGATAGGTTATGATAGAGAACCATTGGTGTGTTGTACAGAAGACACCTTCTCTGTGTGGACCAAATGGTCACCTCTGTCTCTAGCTAGCTGATGGGCTTGGACAAGACACTTCCTGTTTCTCCTGTTTCCCTAGTCAGGAGTTGCATGGGTGGACTTTGGGCTTAAACAGTGTAGAGCTGTTGGAACCCCCGCAATCAGCAGGTCTGCATCGCTACAATGTGGTCTTCCACTAGTGGACGCCATGGAGCAGACTTCAGAGCGTCTGCCACTGCCCCCGGGAGCAGCCTGCTTGCCTTTCCCATCTGGAGGCATTTGGGTCTGAAATGGAGCAGGATTATGAGAGTCACTGGTATTAATTCGATTCCGTCAGCTCTTCTAAAGGTCTTCCTTGGCCCTCTGGTTTTGAGTCATGCCCATTCTGGAAGCTTTGCAGTTTTGCCACCACGGCCTGTTGCCATTGAAACAGAGTTTATCCTTTGTGGAAAATGCTGATCCTTCTAAAGCCTTGCTCTCTTTCTTCATAGGGCAGTTAATCTTTTTCTACATAGTAAAGCTAGGTTTCAGCCTCCCTGGGCTCCTGGATTGATTTTCACGGGCAAAATCTTAGAAGTGACTTAAATTGTAGAAGTTCAGGGCAGAGGGAAACCTTAGGAATCATTCCAGCCAGATCCTCTTGTTTTACAGAAGAATGTCCAGTCCAGAGAGCAGAAGTGATTAGTCCAAAGCCACACAGCCTCTCAGGGGGTGATTCAGGGCTGGAGCCCAGGGATAATTGTGAAGCAGAAGCAGAACCAAAAAGGGACCTTCAACCAGGTGGTTCCCCTTATCTTGCATTAACTGTCCTCTCAGGTGCCTTCAGTGATGTGGAAGGTATGTGATTTGCAGCTTGCTTTAATCTGTTTTTGTGTAAATATCCTTCATTTTACCTTTATTGGCAGCTCATTATGTGCCAGGTGCTGGGCTAAACTCCCAAAATGCAGTATGTCTCATTTAATCTCAGGCTTATAAGGATGGGTTCTGGAGCAAGCAACCTGGGCTCAAGTCCCAGCTGCACTTCTCAAGGGCCATGTGGGTTGGGACAAGTGATATACCCTGCTTGCACCTCACTTTCCTCTGCTGAACTTGGAGGATAATTATAGAACCTGTTTCTATTTGGTAAGATAATGCAAACAAGCCACTTAGCACTGGACCTGTCCCATAGGAAGTACCCCCAGAAATGGGAGCTATCGTTTTTATCAGTCTTAGGCATTAGTTGTCTCATATTGACATTCAACATAAGAACCATCTAAATGTTCTATTTCTCATTTATAATGTGAATGAACTATTGAGTGTGTATAACTACCAATGTGTCAATAACTGTATTGTTTTCACTTCATTGTACCAATAATGTTTTTGTGAGATGAATACATAAAACCAAAATGATATAATTATCCTTAAAAAAATCTATTCTTCAAAAACAGCTTATTTTCTCACAATGCCTTTCTTTACCCTCAAATTCTAAAAGAGAAAAACAAAAAGAAGAAAATATTCCAGGTAAAGGGCATCTTCACACTTCTTTCTGATAGTTGCTTTTGTTTTTTCTTTTAAGGATTGGCACTCTGTTTATGGCTCTGACCAAATAACCCTTTTGGCTTTGGGGTTATGTACTTTCTAATCTGTAGGACATAATCGCAGTTAACTTTTTTCTTCATAGTAGAGGACGGCAAAGACTTGAATCCCCCATATCGGTTAATGTGGCAGTGTGGCCCAGAACCATGCGTAACGATAGACTCACGTGTTTACAAGTTACGTAAGGCTTTGCCTTGTTGACAGCCATCGAAGTTAACACCTCACAGCTCGAGGATTCTGCTTGATTTCCCCGTGTCAGGCTCGGCATTGAAAGCAATAGCTGTTTGCAGCTTGATGCATTTTAAACCTGAAAACTGGGGTTCTAGATATAAATAGTATGAACAGTTGGACAACAGCGTTACCATCACGGTGAGATCACTTCCAGGAAAACACTGCAGTGTAGCAATGGGAATAACATCTGGCCTTTCAACAGTTGCATTTGATTTAGACTTGGACATCCTACATGAAATAGAGGCTGTATTTATTAATGACTTCAGTTTCCATGCAATCACTCACTTTAACTTGCAAAGCAAGACCTCCACAGCCTATTCGTTAAACCTACTATGTTAGGGTATGGATGCAAACCTCGCTTGACTTAGTAATTGCTCGCTTGCCTGTTCCTCCCTGCCCCATCCAGTCCCCCTTCATACGACGACAAAGGAATACAGACAGAGGGGATCCTAGGGAGCAAAGTTTGTTTGTTTTTTGTTGGTGGTGATAGGCTGGGGCTGGGGCTGGAGAAAATGTCCATTAAATAAGATAAAATGTGAATCTTTTTTTTCCTCTCTTTATTTCAGCATCTGGATATCATTATAGTTTTCCCTGTGTAACAATGAAACCCTCAATTTTTTTTTGCTGGGTACTTGGCCAACCAAAATAAAAACTTATTCCCAGCCTTCTGTGGAGCTAGATGTGAAAGTAACTAAGTTCTGGCCAATGAGATATAAGCAGAAATAGTACTTGCAAATTCTAGAAAGTGTTTTTACGAGGACCTTATGAAATCCCTCTTCTTCTCCTTCCTGCATTTGGAATGTGATCCTAATAGCTGGAGTTTCAGCAGCCATTTTGGACTGAGGCAGCTTCAAAATGGAAAATATATATAGTGGAACAACAAGGTAGAACAAGGCTGGGTTTCTGACACCATGGAGAGTCTTAATCCTAGGTGGAGAACCTCCAGATTATTGTGGAAAGTAGTAAAAAGGAGTAATGTGAATAAAATTTTCAATACAGCTCAATGATTTACCAATAAAGAAAGCTCTATATAATACCACTTGAGGAAAAAAATGTATCTTGCAGTTTGAAGTGTAGAAAGTTTGTCCACTGTGTCAGTTTGCTGATCATGTTGTTTACCTTTCCCGTATTTCTACCGGCTTTTTGTCTGCTGCTTCTTTCAGTTACTGAAATTGGTGTGCAATAATTTCCACTACGATTGCACATTTCTCTTTCTCTTACTGTTTGAAGCTTCATTTGTGTGCTAATATTTTGAGGCTATTTTATGAGAGGCCTACAGTTTTAGAATACTTATATTGTTCTCTGAATTAAACTATTTTTAAAAGTGTTCCTCTTTATGTCTGGTAATGCATTCTATTTTGCAGTCTACTTTATCTTTAGATATTAATATAGCAAAACCAAATCTATTTAGTGACTTCCATATTATCTTTTTCAATCCTTTCAATCTTTCTGTATCCGTCTGTTTTAGATATAGCTCTTGTAAATGGCATCTGTTTGGGTTTGTAGTTTTAATCGTCTTGTAATCTTGGTCTTTTAATTAGGACATGTAAAACTGTTTTAACCACCCTGAAGAAGCAAGATAGACCCTTACCCAAATTTTGGTTTGGATGTTGAGACGATGACAACATACATACACACCAAGAGGGTATGAAAAGATTTATTATTTACGTAACAGTCTGTCTGGGAGAACAGGTGAGACCTCTCAAGCAGGCCTGAAATGGCTTGAGAGCAAGGAAAAGAGACTGTAGTTAGGAGACTGGGTTGGGATTGGGATGCCTTCAAACAACAGGGCTTGTGTGGCTTGAATCTCCCACTGGTGCCTTAGGAGGAAGTACCCATGTTTTTCTTAACAGATGTAGAACAGAAGGGAAGAGGGAAGGCAGAGACTGAAGAACTGTCAGCAGTCAAACATCCCCAAACGGAGGCAGACTTTTTACTACCTAGACCAATTCACTTAATGTAAAAACTGATACATTTTCAATTAAATCTACCATCTTACTCAGTGTGTTCTATTTTCCTTGCCTATTCTATATTATTTCTTCCCATTCTTGACCTCCTTTTGACTAATTATTTCTATATGGCATTTACCCCTCCATAAACTTGTATGATTGCCTATTCTATATTATTTCTTCCCATTCTTGACCTCCTTTTGACTAATTATTTCTATATGGCATTTACCCCTCCATAAACTTGTATGATTTGTAGTCATTCTTTTAATACTTATTCTAGAGATTACAGCGTGCATTATCCAAATCCAGTTTTAATTGGTGTTTTTGTTGCTTTCTGGACGCTCCAGTGGTTTTATTTAATACTTTAACTCTCTGCTATTGTTTGTATTTTAATATTTTATCTTGTAAACACACAATACATCATTATTATTATATGCAGTTGAACGTCATTTAGATTTATTCACATATTTTCCATTTTCATTGTTCTTTGTTTCTTTCTGCATCTCCAGACTCCCATCTGGGATCATTATCCTTCTACCTGAAACAGACTTTTTAATATTTCTTATAGTGCAAAGTAGTTGGAGAAAAACTTGCCTCATTTTTTATTTGTCTGAATTTTATCATGTCACAATTTCTGAAGAATGTTTTTCCTGGGTATAGAATTCTAAGTTACCATTGTATTTTTCAGCCCTCTGAAGATACCACTCCAGTGTCTTTTGACTCCCATTATTTCTCTTTAGAAGTCAGCTTTAAGTCCAGTAGGGACTCCATTGAAGGTCATCTGATTTTATTTGTTTTTGTCTTTGGTTGTCAACAGGTTTATTATGATGTATCTGTGTGTAGATTTTCCTTTTTTTTTTTAACATCTTTATTGGAGTATAATTGCTTTACAATGTTATATTAGTTTCTGCTATATAACAAAGTGAATCAGCTATATGTATACATATATCCCCAAATCCCCTCCCTCTTGTGTCTCCCTCCCACCCTCCCTATCCCACACCTCTAGGTGGTCACAAAGCACTGAGCTGATCTCCCTGTGAGATGCAGCTGCTTCCCACTATCTATCTATTTAATATCTATCTATTTCATATTTGGTAGTATATATATGTCAATGCTACTGTCTCATTTTGTCACAGCTTACCCTTCCCCCTCCCCATGTCCTCAAGTCCGTTCTCTATGTCTGTGTCTTTATTCCTGTCCTTCCCCTAGGTTCGTCAGAACCTTTTTTTTTTTTTTTAGATTCCATATATATGTGTTAGCATATGGTATTTGTTTTTCTCTTTCTGACTTACTTCACTCTGTATGACAGACTCTAGGTCCATCCACCTCACTACAATAACTCAATTTCGTTTCTTTTTATGGCTGAGTAATATTCCATTGTATATATGTGCCACATCTTCTTTATCCATTCATCTGTCATTGGACACTTAGGTTGCTTCCATGTCCTGGCTATTGTGAATAGTGCTGCAGTGAACCTTGTGGTACATGACTCTTTTTGAATCGTGGTTTCTCCAGGGTATATGCCCAGTACTGGGATTGCTGGGTCATATGGTAGTTCTATGTTTAGTTTTTTAAGGAACCTCCATACTGTTCTCCATAGTGGCTGTATCAATTTACACTCCCACCAACAGTGCAAGAGGGTTCCCTTTTCTCCACACCCTCTCCAGCATTTACTGTTTGTAGACTTTTTGATGATGGCCATTCTGACTGGTGTGAGGTGATACCTCATTGTAGTTTTGATTTGCATTTCTCTGATGACTAGTGATGTTGAGCATCATTTCATGTGTTTGTTGGCAATCCGTATATGTTCTTTGGAGAAATGTCTATTAGGTCTTCTGCCCATTTTTGGATTGGGTTGTTTGTTTTTTTGATCTTGAGCTGCATGAGCTACTTGTATATTTTGGAGATTAATCCTTTGTCAGTTGCTTCATTTGCAAATATTTTCTCCCATTCTGAGGGTCGTCTTTTTGTCTTGTTTATGGTTTCCTTTGCTGTGAGAAAGCTTTTAAGTTTCATTAGGTCCCATTTGTTTATTTTTGTTTTTATTTCCCTTTCTCTAGGAGATGGGTCAAAAAGGATCTTGCTGTGATTTATGTCATAGAGTGTTCTGTCTATGTTTTCCTCTAAGAGTTTTATAGTCTCTGACCTTACATTTAGGTCTTTAATCCATTTTGAGTTTATTTTTGTGTATGGTGTTAGGGAGTGTTCTAATTTCATTCTTTTACATGTAGCTGTTCAGTTTTCCCAGCACCACTTGTTGAAGAGGCTGTCTTTTCTCCATTGTATATTCTTGCTTCCTTTATCAATGATAAGGTGACCATATGTGTGTGGGTTTGTCTCCGGATTTCTATCCTGTTCCATTGATCTATCTTTCTGTTTTTGTGCCAGTACCATACTGTCTTGATCACTGTAGCTTTGTAGTATAGTCTGAAGTCAGGGAGCCTGATTCCTCCAGCTCTGTTTTTCTTTCTCAAATTGCTTTGGCTATTCGGGGTCTTTTGTGTTTCCATACAAATTGTGAAATTTTTTGTTCTAGTTCTGTGAAAAATGCCATTGGTAGTTTGATAGGGATTGCATTGAATCTGTAGATGGCTTTGGGTAGTAGAGTCATTTTCACAATGTTGATTCTTCCAGTCCAAGAACATGGTATATCGCTCCATCTATTTGTATCATCTTTAATTTCTTTCATCAGTGTCTTATAATTTTCTGCATGCAGGTCTTTTGTCTCCTGAGGTAGGTTTATTCCTAGGTATTTTATTCTTTTTGTTGCATTGGTAAATGGGAGTGTTTCCTTAATTTCTCTTTCAGATTTTTCATCATTAGTGTATAGGAATGCAAGAGACTTCTGTGCATTAATTTTGTATCCTGTTACTTTACCAAATTCATTGATTAGCTCTAGTAGCTTTCTGGTAGCATCTTTAGGATTCTCTATGTATAGTATCATGTCATCTGCAAACAGTGATAGCTTTACTTCTTTTCCGATTTGGATTCCTTTTATTTCTTTTTCTTCTCTGATTGCTATGGCTAAAACTTCCAAACTCTGTTGAATAGTAGTGGTGAGAGTGGACATCCTTGTCTTGTTCCTGATCTTAGAGGAAATGGTTTCAGCTTTTCACCATTGAGAATGATGTTGGCTGTGGGTTTGTCATATGTGGCCTTTATTATGTTGAGGTAAGTTCCCTCTATGCCTACTTTCTGGAGGGTTTTTATCATAAATGGGTGTTGAATCTTGTCGAAAGCTCTTTCTGCTCTATTGAGATATGGTTTTTATCCTTCAATTTGTTAATATGGTGTATCACATTGATTGATTTGCGTATATTGAAGAATCCTTGCATTCCTGGAATAAACCCCACTTGAGCATGGTGTATGTTCCTTTTAATGTGCTGTTGGGTTCTGTTTGCTAGGATTTTGTTGAGCATCTTTGCATCTATGTTTATCAGTGATATTGGCCTGTAGTTTTCTTTTTTTGTGACATCTTTGTCTGGTTTTGGTATCAGGGTGATGGTGGCCTAGTAGAATGAGTCTGGGAGTGTTCCTCCCTCTGCTATATTTTGGAAGAGTTTGAGAAGGATAGGTGTTAGCTCTTGTCTAAATGTGTGATAGAATTCACCTGTGAAGGCATCTGGTCCTGGGCTTTTGTTTGTTGGAAGATTTTTAATCACAGTTTCCATTTCAGTGCTTGTGATTGGTCTGTTTGTATTTTCTGCCTCTTCCTGGTTCAGTCTTGGAAGGTTGTGCTTTTCTAAGAATTTGTCCATTTCTTCCAGGTTGTCCATTTTATTGGCATATGGTTGCTTGTAGGAATCCCTCATGATTCTTTATATTTCTGCAGTGTCAGTTGTTACTTCTCCTATTTCATTTCTAATTCTGTTGATTTTAGTCTTTTCCCTTTTTTTCTTGATGTGTCTGGCTAGTGGTTTATCAATTTTGTTTATCTTCTCAAAGAACCAGCTTTTAGTTTTATTGATCTTTGCTATCATTTTCTTCATTTCTGATCTGATCTTTATGATTTCTTTCCTTCTGCTAACTTTGGGGTTTTTTTGTTCTTCTTTCTCTAATTGCTTTAGGTGTAAGGTTAGGTTGTTTATTTGAGATGTTTCCTGTTTCTTAAGGTAGGATTGTATTGCTATTAAACTTCTCTCTTAGAACTGCTTCTGCGCATCCCATAGGTTTTGCGTCGTCGTCTCTCCATTGTCATTTGTTTCTAGGTATTTTCTGATTTCCATTTTGATTTCTTCAGTGATCACTTGGTTATTAAGTAGTGTATTGTTTAGCCTCCATGTGTTTGTATTTTTTACAGTTTTTTTCCTGTAATTGATATCTAGTCTCATAGCATTGTGGTCAGGAAAGATACATGATATGATTTCAGTTTTCTTAAATTTACCAAGGTTTGTTTTGTGACCCAAGATATGATCTACCCTGGAGAATGTTACATGAGCACTTGAGAGGAAAGTGTATTCTGTTGGTTTTGGATGGAATGTCCTGTAAATATCAATTACGTCCATCTTATTTAATGTATTATTTAAAGCTTGTGTTTCCTTATTTATTTCCATTTTGGATGATCTGTCCAACGGTGAAAGTGGGGTGTTAACATCCCTTACTATGATTGTGTTACTGTCGATTTCCCCTTACATGGCTGTTAGCATTTGCCTTATGTATTGACGTGCTCCTATGTTGGGTGCATAAATATTTACAGTTGTTATATCTTCTTCTTGGATTGATTCCTTGATCATTATGTAGTGTCCTTCTTTGTCTCTTGTAATAGTTTTTATTTTAAAGTCTATTTTGTCTGATATGAGAATTACTACTCCAGCTTTCTTTTGATTTCCATTTGCATTGAATATCTTTTTCCATGCCCTCACTTTCAGTCTGTATGTGTCCCTAGATCAGAAGTGGGTCTCCTTCAGATAGCATATATACGGGTCTTGTTTCTGTATCCATTCAACCAGTTTGTGTCTTTTGGTTGGAGCATTTAATCCATTTACATTTAACGTAATTATATGTATGTTCCTGTTACCATTTTCTTAATTGTTTTGGG
Source organism: Monodon monoceros (assembly GCF_005190385.1). Taxonomy (NCBI): domain Eukaryota; kingdom Metazoa; phylum Chordata; class Mammalia; order Artiodactyla; family Monodontidae; genus Monodon; species Monodon monoceros. Next base: position 113,433,279 of record NW_021703768.1, read on the forward strand.
TTTGTTTTTGTTAGATTTTTCCTTCTCTTCTGTTTCCTGCCTAGAGAAGTTCCTTTAGCATTTGTTGTAAAGCTGGTTTTGTAGTGCTGAATTCTCTTAACTTTTGCTTATCTGTGAAGGTTTTAATTTCTCCATCAAATCTGAATGAGATCCTTGCTGGGTAGAGTAATCTTGGTTGTAGGTTTTTCCCGTTCATTACTTTAAATATGTCCTGCCACTCCCTTCTGGCTTGCAGAGTTTCTGCTGAAAGATCAGCTGTTAACCTTATGGGGATTCCCTTGTATGTTATTTGTTGCTTTTCCCTTGCTGCTTTTAATATTTTTTCTTTGTATTTAACTTTTGATAGTTTGATTAATACGTGTCTTGGCATGTTTCTCCTTGGATTTATCCTGTATGGGACTCTCTCCGCTTCCTGGACTTGATCGACTGTTTCCTTTCCCATGTTAGGGAAGTTTTCAGCTATAATCTCTTCAAATATTTCTCAGTCCCTTTCTTTTTCTCTTCTTCTTCTGGGACCCCTTTAATCTGAATGTTTGTGCATTTAATGTTGTCCCAGAAGTCTCTGAGACTGTCCTCAGTTCTTTTCATTCTTTTTTCTGCTCTGCAGTAGTTACTTTCACTATTTTATCTTCCAGGTCACTTATCCATTCTTCTGCCTCAGTTATTCTGCTATTGCTTCCTTCTAGAGAATTTTTAATTTCATTTATTGTGTTGTTCATCATTGTTTGCTCTTTAGTTCTTCTAGGTCCTTGTTAAACGTTTCTTGTATTTTCTCCATTCTATTTCCAAGATTTTGGATCATCTTTACTATCATTATTCTGAATTCTTTTTCAGGTAGACTGCCTATTTCCTCTTCATGTGTTTGGTCTAGTGGGGTTTTACCTTGCTCCTTCATCTGCTGCATATTTCTCTGTCTTCTCATTTTGTTTAGCTTACTGTGTTTGGGGTCTTCTTTTCGCAGGCTGCCGGTTCATAGTTCCCGTTGTTTTTGGTGTCTGCCCCCTGTGGGTGAGGTTGGTTCAGTGGCTTGTGTAGGCTTCCTGGTGGATGGGACTGGTACCTGTATTCTGGTGGGTGGAGCTGAATCTTGTCTTTCTGGTGGGCAGGTCCACATCTGGTGGTGTGTTTGGGGGTGTCTGTGAACTTAGTATGATTTTAGGCAGCCTCTCTGCTAATGGGTGGTGTTGTGTTCCTGTCTTGCTAGTTGTTTGGTATGGGGTGTCCAGCACTGGAGCTTGCTGGTTGTTGGGTGGAACTGGGTCTTAAATATGTCCTGGGTCTTAGTGTTGAGACAGAGATTTCTGGAAGAGCTCTTGCCGATTGATATTGCATGGGACTGGGAGGTCTCTGGTGGTCCAGTGTCCTGAACTTGGCTCTCCCACCTTAGAGGCTCAGGCCTGACACCATCCTGGAGCACCAAGACCCTGTCAGCCAGATGGCTCAGAAGAAAAGGGAGAAAAAAGAAATAAAAAAATAGTAATAAATTTTTAAAAATTATTAAGATTTAAAAAATAATTTTTAAAAAACGAGAGCAGCCAAAGCAGTAAACAAATCCACCAGTGATAACAAGTGTTAAAAACGATACTAAGATAAATGTAAAAATCAGAAACAAATCAGTTGCCGACAGCAAACCCCAAGTCTACAGTTGCTCCAAAAGTCTATCGCCTCAATTTTGGGATGGTTCGTTGTCTATTCAGGTATTCCACAGATGCAGGGTACATCAAGTTGGTTGTGGGGATTTAATCTGCTGCTCCTGAGGCTGCACGGAGAAATTTCCCTTTCTCTTCTTTGTTCACACAGCTCCTGGGGTTCAGCTTTGGTTTTGGCCCTGCCTCTGCATGTAGGTCGCCCTCAGGCATTTGTTCCCACCCAGACAGGATGGGGTTAAAGCAAAGGCTGATTAGGGGGCTCTTGCTCATTCAGGCCAGGGGGAGGAAGGGGTACGGTAGTTATAATTGGAATGTGGGGCGAGCCTGTGGTGGCAGAGGCCAGCATGATGTTGCAGCAGCTTGAGGTGCACCATGTCTGTGTGTTCTCCTGGGGAACTTGTCCCTGGATCACGGGACTCTGGCAGCGGCGGGCTGCACAGGCTTCTGGGAGGGTAAGTATGAATAGTGACCTGTGCTTGCACAGGATTCTTGGTGGCTGCAGCAGCAGCGTTAGCGTTTCATGCCTGTCTCTGGGGTCCATGCTCATAGCTGTGGCTCACGCCCGTCTCTGGAGCTCATTTAGGCGGTGCTCTGCTTTATGTGGGCAGACGGGGGAGGAATCCCCTCTCCTCGTGCACCCTGAAAAAATGGTCTCTTGACTGTTTGGCAGGTCCAGACTTTTTCCCAGGATCCCTCCCGGCTAGCTGTGGTGCACTAGCCCTCTTCAGGCTGTGTTCACGCAGCCAACCCCAGTCCTCTCCCTGGGTTCTGACCTCCGAAGCCTGAGCCTCATCTCCCAGACCCCACCCACCCCGGCAGGTGAGCAGACGAGTCTCTCAGGCTGGTGAGTGCTGGTCGGCATTGATCCTCTGTGTGGGAATCTCTCTGCTTTGCCCTCTGCACCCCTGTCGCTGTGCTCTCCTCCGTGGCTCCGAAGCTTCCTCCCGCCCAACCCCGTCTCCGCCAGTGAAGGGGCTCCCTAGTGTGTGGAAACTTTTCCTCCTTCACAGCTCCCTCCGCAAGGTGCAGGTCCTGTCCCTATTCTTTTGTCTCTGTTTTTTCTTTTTTCTTTTGCCCTACCCAGGTACATGGGGATTTTCTTGCCTTTTGGGAGGTCTGAGGTCTTCTGCCAGCCTTCAGTAGGTGTTCTGTAGTAGCTGTTCCACATGTAGATGTATTTTTGATGTATTTGTGGGGAGGAAGGTGATCTCCAGGTCTTACTTACTCCTCCACCATCTTGAAGGTCCCCCCCCATTTGTGGATTTTCTTTCATTCCTGTTTTGGGTTCCTAGAGCTTCTAGAATCTGTGGCTTGATATCTTTTATCAGTTTTAGAAAACTCTTAGCCATGGTCTCTTAAACTATTGTTTCTGATCCATTCTCTCTGTAATCTCCTTTGGAGACTGCAATTTCTCTTATGTAAGACTTGCATCTCATTGTCTGTATTTATTGTCTTTACTCTTCCTCTTACACTCTCTTCTATATTATTTATTTATTATTCATGCTTCATTCTGAAATTTTTCCTTTTTCTAACCAACAGTTCTCAAATTTAAATGTCTTTAAAATGACCTGGGGATCTTTTAAAAATATAGATTCTGATTAACTAGGTCTGTAGTGGGGGCTTAGATTCCACACATCTAAAAAAGCTCCCAGACATTAAAAGGATAATAAGTAAAAACTAAGGAAGTATAAATAAAGTATGAGTTTTAGTCAGTAGGAATGTATCATCATGCTGGTTATGAGCAGGACCCAGATTCACATTCGGGTCTATGTGATTCTAGAGCCCATGTTCTTTCTCCATCAGGCTATAACTTCATTAAATCTGCATTAAGCAAACTAATTACCAAATGGAAAAAAGTAGGAACATATCGATATTGGTTCATTAATTGTAATAAATGTACCATGTTAATAATTGGGTGTGGTTTATATGCAAACTCTGTACTACCATTGCAACTTTTCTGAAATCTAAAACCATTCTAAGAAAAAAGTCTACAGGCATACCTCATTTTATTGTACTTCACTTTGTTATGCTTTGCAAATACTGCATTTTTTACAAATTGAAGTTTTGTGGCAGTGTCAGATGGTCAGAATTTTTTTAATAATAAAGTATTTTTAAACTAAGGTATATATATTATATTTTTAGATATAATGCTGTTGCATACTCAGTAGACAATGGTATAGTATAAACATAACTTCTATATGCCCTGGGGAACCAAAAAATTTGTGTTAACTTGCTCGCTTTATTGTGGTGGTCTGGAACTGAACCTGCAATATCTCCAAGGTGTGCCTGTATTTAAAAAAAAAAAAGCACTCCTAGGTTATGTCAGTGCTGCTGGTCTACAAATCACAATTTAAGTACAGTATTCTAACCTGTCTTACCAATTTTCTTTTCAGTTATATCTAATCTACTGTTAAACCCACTCATTAAGTTATTGATTTCAGTTATTGTATGTTTAATTTCCAAAACTTAAATTTGGTTCTTTCTTCAAAATAATTTTTAGTTATCGGACAAAAATTCTCAAGCTTGTCTTTTAGCTCTTTGAATATATATAGCAGAGTTACCTTAAAGTTTGTGTGGTGACTCTAACGTCTAAAGCCTTTTCAGTTCTGTTTCTTCTCTTTATTGTTTTTCTCTCATGTTGTCTTTGAGTGGCTCTGGTTGTTTTTAATCTTGTGTTGGACATTGTATTTACAAAATTTTTTTGTAGAAATAGAGTACTAAGATGAGGTTATAATTCCAGAGAGGAATTATGTTTGCTTTTGCTAGATCCCTAAGCATCCCAGCAAGCCAGGATGAACTCAGAAAAGCTCAATCCAAGAATGAGATGCGCTATATAGTCCCTGCAAAAGCTTACCTACTTCTCTTTCCCTCTACTCTTGGGGTGCAGCTTTTCAGTGTCCCAGCCCAAAGCAAGGGGAATCACTTCTGTCTTCCTCCAGTTGGCAGGCCCTGGATTCCACTGCTTGATCCCCTAGGCTGTGAAAAGTCTTTTCAGACTCTAAGTGTAAGCAGTGGGTTGGATTAGTTCCACCAGGGGGCACTGAGAGGAAGGCCCATCCCTCATTTAAAATGATTCCTCTAATTTTAGCAATACACTCCTCTCCCAAGTCCTCATAATGTAGAAGTCCCTTTATTCAACCCAAGTACCAGTGACTTCAAACAGGAAATTTAAGAACACCATGGGTGTCATTCTACATCCTTCTTCCTCCATATCCCAAAAAGTCACAAATTCAGATTGAAGAATAAACTTGGAAATGATGTACGCTGTCAAGGCAGAAATTTAAGTTGAGCTTTGTGGTTCTCAAACGTTAGTGGACATCAGAATTCTTGATAAGGTTGTTGACCGTGTATATGTCTGTGTGCTATCCCCAGAGGGTTCTGAGTCAAAGTGTTCTCCACACACTCTCTGGAGTTGTTTTGATGCAGGTGGTCCCTGGGCCACACCTTGTAAGACCCTTTTGTGATTTTGGACTGAGCAAAGGAACCCCGAACTGGATGTGATCAGAGTGAGTTCTTTGGCCTCTGGCCCACTCTGAGAGCTTGGGCCACTCACTGTATCTCTCTGTTTCCAAATTAAGTAATCAAAAGGTGGGTTCCTGACTCACACCCACTTCCCCAAATGCTCTGTGAAGGAAGGTATGAGGTCAACATGTGCTCCCTATAATCAGTCCAAGAACAGAAATACTTACTCTTTCGGCCTGCTTATCTGCTAGGCATGTTCTAAGCTGAGATCCTCTGGGATTCCTTCTTGTGCATTAACATCACTTAGGACTATTTACAGTAATATTCATTATGGCCAGGTGTGGCTTTAAGCTTTCATGTCTCTCGCTGTTACTAAGAAGACCTGTATTGTCCCAACACTGTGGCTCCTGAGAAGCAGATGGCTGAGGACAGCACCTTGGGACCTGTTTGCTTGTACTTGGTTTGGAGTTGTGTGACGGCCTCAGGCTGCGCAGGCAGAGAGGACAGGCAGCTCTAGGTGGCGTTATTGGAAGAGGGACCTTTGTTGACAAGGTTTTGGCTTCTGACCTGGGCGCATTTTGAATTGTCTGTGATCTGGTGTGGGCAGGCGGTCTCATCCTGCTGACAGACAGTTAAAGGTCAGACAGAAATTGTCAACTCGAGACAGCAAATAGACGTTAAGAAGTAAGACCCTGTTATTTCTCCTACTCTCTGTTCTAAACGTGATTTATCAAGAGAGTCGTCTGTAAAAGAAGGCATCTGTCTTCGTTTTTAAATTTTTTTTACAAAGTCAGCTCTTTGGAGGTAAAATGTAAAAGGAGAGAGACAGGCATAACAAAGGGAAAAGTCATCTGCTCAGCACTGCTGGTTGTGGAGGTTGAGAAGCAGGTGTATGACTAGGTTAGTGGGTATCAGTTGAGAGAATACATATATTTATCGAGCACCTACTGAGTGCCAGGCCCTGTCCTGGGAGCTAAGGATAAAGAGGTGAATCAAAAGCAGTTCCTCCTCTCGTGGAGCTGATACGCCAGGGGAAGAGCCATAGTCCCAGCAGTGTGATTAGTTGCTTAATGTCTCTCCAAACTGCAGTATGTGCTATGAAGGAAAGGAACACGGTTCTGTTACAGCAGATAACAAGGGAGCCTGGCCTAGACTGAGGGTCAGGGCGGGCTTCTGTGAGGAAATAATGCCTGAGCCAAGATCTGGAAGAAGGGCCGGGGATGGGAGGGGGCTGGCGCTGGGGCCACACCAGGGGCAGAGAAGGGAGGGCGCCTGGGCGCAGGGCGTAGCATGTGCCATGACCCCACACGAAGACGCCCAGTGTGTCCCGGAGGAGGAAGAGGGACGCACGGGTGAGAGGAGCCCATGGCGGAGGCGGTGGGGAGGAGCGGGGAAGCCTTTGTAGACCACGTGAGAGGCTTCGGGTTGTCTTAAACCGCGGAAAGGTTTAAGCAGAGTAGAGCCGTGATGGTGTTTGTGCTTCGAGAAGAGGACCCTGGCTCAGTGAGGAGTCTGGTTAGGAGGATGGCCAACAAGGACCCAGGAAGGGCAGGTAGGAGGACGCTGCAGTGTTAGCAGCTGGGCCTTAGCTGGCTGCGGACGTGGAGAGAAGTGGACAGATTTCAGAGACGGTGAAGAGGAGAGACAGGCAGCAAGGTGACAGTGACACTTGTCTTTCCTGGGCTGTGCTCACCTGCAGTCTCTCTGTCACAGGCCAGCAGGAGGTGTCTGAATGGATATCGATAGTCCTGTCGGCCTCTCTGATGAGCCCAACACAGAATCTAGAATGGTCCGTTCCCAGCCAGGGTTTCCGAAGCGACTGCAGGGCAGACATTTCCATTCCACACAGCTCAGGTGTGTGGAGAAGCTGACAGCTGAGCACGGGCCCTCTGCATGGGGCACCGTGGGGTAGCAAGGGGTGGGTGGTGCGTAGCTCCTCCCTCAGTGAGTAGAGAGAAGGCTGTCTCCCATCCTGTCTGTGGGCCACAGCTCTCCTCCTCGCTCCCTGTGTCAGCTAGCTCAATTAAACATACTTCTCCATCTCCATCCGTTCCATCCCTTCTCATAGGAAGTGATCTTGATTAGAGAAAACATGGAGGCTCCCTGAGCTCTGAAAGGCTTAAGTGACCCTAGTACATTTTCTTAGTCACGCTGTGGGTCTCCACCCCTCTCATTCCCCTTATTTTATGCTTCCTCTCTCTTCGTCATATTTTTATACTGCTTTTTCTCTGGATTTCCCATCCATGCTGAGAACAAATGACATGCTAACGTGTTCAGTTGGTATCATATGTGGTAGCTTTGAAAGAAAGTGTCAGAATGTGTAAGGGAAGTTATAGGGCAGTGGAAAGTATCCATGGCAATGTTACCCTGTTTAGCAAACAAGTTAAGAAAATTTATGCGGCGATAAAGCATAATTTAGAGATATGCTTTGGCTGGTCCAAATTGAAAACTGGTATTTTCCACTGGTTGACTGCAAAGCAAAAATAATATTCATACACTTTGTGCCTTGAACTTTATAGCAGCAGTGAGACAGGATTTCTCACACTGTGGATAATTACGAAAGTGTCACGTGACTTTGGGGTGTATCCATGACTCATAACACCATCAAATTTCATTTAGGACAAGTACACACCTATTTCCCTGCAGTAAGATGACCTTTGGTCATCCCTAATTCACCAAATGTTTTTCTTGTGAATTCTGCAAATATGTTAAGATAGAAACCTTTCTATGAAATCCAAAAATGCTTACTTAACACAATCAGTATTTATAAGAAGAAAGTGCATTGCCATCACTCACCAGTGGTGCATCCCCAGTGCTACTCATTGGAGTCTTCAGGGTTCCAGCTACAGGTGTCTCTGTACACCTCGGTGCCTTTGGAATTACCTGGAGTGGATGTCTCTTGTCTAAACTTGGCCCAAGTAAAAAGATTAAAAGCAATAGCGTGATGCAGTTTTCTGGTGGAAGGTCTGGTTTTCGTGTTGGCTTTGAAACTGACGTCAATTCAGGTTTCTTACATATACAGTATGTCAAAACAAATTAGGTCCTGACATATGAGTTCTCCGGGATTTGAACCATACTTGTCCGCCTAGGAACTATGTACTGCAAAGGAACTATGAAAAAATCTAAGAGGACCTAAGTGTGGGAGCTTCCTAAGAGGTAGAAATCTAGAGCAACCATCTTCCAAAGGCAAGGGCAGTAAGTGACCAGTTGGTAAAGATTTGTGTCGTCACGGCAACAAATAACATGCTGTCCTTGCTAGTTGTCAGATGATTCATTGTTGGGAGGACTTTTTCCTGGTAGCTGGAGTTAGACATATCCTGGGTAGTGGTATATATATTTTTATAATGCTGTATAAACATAAAAATAGCCCATTATCCGATTACCCAAAGAGCTATCGCTAACATTTTATATTTTTGAATGTTCTTATAGTGTGTGTGTCCTTCTGTGATTCAAACTACTTTTTTTCATCCAGAAATATATTATAAATACTACACTGTGCTGATGAAAACAACGTGGAAATCTGCTTAATTGGGATGCCACATGTCACTGAGCATAAATGCTTAGTACATAGTAAGCGTTCAGTAAATATTTGAGGCAATAAAATGACAAGGGCAGCATGGTCTAGCTTCGGCGTGAATCGTAATAGGCATGTGCAAGTCTCTCTATATAAAACAAGTTATTAACATCTACTCTGTTTTTGGTGATCCTTGTAATTACCTCAACCAGAAAAGATTTTCTGATTTATGGCATTTTTGTCTCTTCGTCTGTCCTTCAGTCTGCCAGGCTGAACCCAGGCTACTCAGGTGGCACAAGGCAGGTGCTGCGTCTGTGGCTGCCTTTCCAACCCCAGGGTCTTCCTGTGAAAACACTAATGGCGAGGCCTCGGCCCCCAGGTGCTCAGTGCAGGGAGAGAGGCACGTTCAGCCACCACCCATTCTGAAACCCCACCGTGCACCCAGGGAGCACTTGGTACCGTCCTTCTTCTTCTGCCCACCTACCCCATCTCTCCCCTGAAATCACAGATAGCTGCCCAACTGAGGATGGTGTTTGCAGTTATTCAGAACACCTAACCTAACTTGGGATAAGCAGAGTTAAACCACCTTATTCTATATCAGAAAATCTGAGTCATTGTTTGAGTGAAGTCATTTTCCAATCCACTTATCCACCAGACCTCCCATGTTGAACACTGTAGCTTTACCTCTTCATTTTCCAAGTTACAGAAAAAAGTAGAAAATCTGGACTACAGCTCTGTGATGCTCCAGTCAGTAACTTGAAAGGGAGGAATAAAAGCAGGGGAGCCAGAGGCCACATGAAGCGGAAAATCACCTAGTGCATCTCAGAAGCACAGCCATTTGTCTTCAGAAGGACATGTTGCAACCCTAGAAAATCACACCTGGAAAATTATTCCAAACAAGGTTCAAAACATAGACTTCAGATGAAACAGACTCAGAGGAGTAAACACCAACAAAACAGAGGATTTCAAAAATCTTTGAAATGTACACAGCCAAAGAGTTGTTTTCTGTACTTGGTGGGGTTTCAGGTTTAGCTCACGTTTATCACTTCCCTCTCAAACAAGTTTCTGAGGCTGCAGGGCCATGGAAGACTACTGTGAAAAGGCCCTAGAACGTCTCCACCAGCCAGCAAGAGGAGAAACAGCCCAAGACACCCTGACAGAGAAAGTACCGTAAAACCTTCTTGCAGTGGCCCAACTCCCCTCCTGCCCGGAAATGCCTGCATACCCCACTGTCTGACTCACCCAAGAGCAGACAATAAGCAATCACATTTGTTGATTAAAAGTCAACCTATCTAGAATATAAATAGCCCTTTCAAGTAGCTGCATTACTCTGTCTGCGAAACATGTAGGAAGTCTGCTCTGTGTCATTTTTCCATTAAAATGCAGTCTTAACGGAATTCCAGCTACCCAATAACATCTGCTCCAAATTTTCTTATGATTTGTGTGACCATGTGGCCAACTCCGTGTATAAATATAGATTCTGAGAGGGACCTTGTTCTAAATACAAGTAAAAGTAGAAAGATAGGTATTTAATGACATCATCAGATTTGTTTTAGATCTTAGAACATCATATTGTCAACCAGATGTCCATATATCCATATTTATTATTTCATGTCAGTGAAACAAAAGAGTGCTTCAGATGTATATGTTCTTTGTAATTAATTTTGAATATTTTACACAAATTATTTCCGTAACAGCTGCAGGCAAGAGAAAGAGCAGATTCTATGAACTCTGCTCTGTGGCTGGTGAAACTCAGTGGTCATGCAACAATTCGAGAACAGGTCACATCCCATTCTTTTGACTCTCACATTACTTTTTGGTTGATAGTTTCAACTCAAGATTATAAAAAAGCTTCCCTGGTGGCGCAGTGGTTGAGAGTCTGCCTGCCGATGCAGGGGACACGGGTTCGTGCCCCGGTCCGGGAGGATCCCACATGCCACGGAGCAGCTGGGCCCGTGAGCCATGGCCGCTGAGCCTGTGCGTCCGGAGCCTGTGCTCCGCAACGGGAGAGGCCACAACAGTGAGAGGCCCACACACCGCAAAAAAAAAAAAAAAAAAAAAAAAAAAAAAAAATATATATATATATATATATATATAAATTTTTTTTTTTTAAATAAAAGTAAGAAGGAAATACATGGCCATATTTGATTGAGGGTAGAGGGGAGTGACAATGCCATTTAAATGTCAGGAAGTTCCTATGTCAGGGTGGCCTTCTACTTTGGCGGGGAGTTTTGTTTTGGCTCACTCTGGCCGCTGTGTGGGGAGTGGACCAAACTTTGGGGATGCAAGGGTGGAAGTGGGGAAGCTGTGCCACTCTTATTCCAGGTAAGAGACTATAATCGCTTGGACTTGGGTGCTTGGTGCTCACAGAGAAGATGGAGAGCAGGACGTCAGCTCAAGAGAGATGGAGAAGGCACCTCAGACGGCTTGCTGGATCTTATGGAGGGTGAGGGAGCACATGGGGAGAAGCTAGCCCTCAGGTGCCTGAGAGGATGGTCCCACCACTCGTCACAGGAAGAGGCCAGGGCTCAGATCAGGAGTTTCAGTCTTAAACTGGCACGCTGCTGAGACTTCAGGTGGAGGTGGCAGCTAGGAAAGCAGGCGGGGTGCTGGGCCTCAGCCCCGCGCACACCGACTCAGCCCTGCCGTTGTCTAGGTGGTAGGTGAGTGTCCGTGTAAACACTGTTTGGAGAAAGTAGACTGTGACCACAAAAAACAAACATTGAAAAACACTGCTGTAAGCACTGGGGAGTCAGTGGAGGATTTTAATCAGGGAAATGAGTTGAATGGATTTGTAGTTGAGTCCACCTGGGAGCAGTAGAGAGGAGCTGGAAGGAGGTTTCAATCCCCACCGGCCCCTCACCAGCTGTTTGGACTTGGGCTAATTAGGTCAACCCTCTGAGCCCCCGGTTCTCTGACAGCCAAGTGGAGATGGGACTGCTTCCCTTGGAGGGTTGTTATGAGAGTTGGAATGAACATGCCTAGGATAGTACACACTTAACACATGTGGAGTCGCTCCTCCGCGACTGAGCACGTCTCCACGTGGTTCAGCAAGGGGGCGGCGGGAGGGTAGTTCCAGCAGCGTACCCAGGAGGGGCAGGTAAGTCCTGGCCTGTGGGAGGAGAGCAGAGTCCAGGCACTGGGTTGTGGACAGTGGTCAGGGCAGTGCTGATGAGTGGGGCTGGGGGCTCTGATGCAAGGGAGTGTCAAGGAATTTGGGCGAAAAGGGGAGCATCCGGGGTTTGGTCAGGTGGCGGGACCGCCCGGCAACCCTGTGTGTAAACAGGCCCTGTGTCCCCCCACCCCCAGCACTAGCCAGCAGAGCTGTCTCCCCTTCCTTTCCTCTAGTGCCCTCTCTTCCCCTTTCCATCTCTGCTGCTGCTCGTGGCCACGGCTGAACTTAGAGCCTCTTCCTTCCTCTTCCTGCCTCCTAGCTCCCTGGCTCCCAAGCCTCTCTGCTCTTCACTCCGCTTTTCCCACGGCACTAGCCCTTGAGCACACTCCCTTTCTTTTCTTACCTCAGAACTTGGTTTCCAGTTCTTTACAGTCAGCGTGCTAGTTGCGAGCTCTTTCCTACCAAACAAGGGATTGCTTTCTTTCTCTCTGGCTCTCTCCAGGGCTGGAGCCCTGCTATTTTCTCCTCCCACTCCAGCTGCTGCCTTTGCCAAGCCTCATCTTGCGGGAGGTGTCCTGAGTGACAGCAGGAAGAAGGGGTCGTGGCTGGCTATCCAAAGGCCACATGAGACAGCATGACCCGGGCAGTGGCCCTCTGGCACTTGGTGCGGACAGGGATGCCTTTCTTTGGTGGGAAGCCCTATGCCCCTTTCCAGGACCCGGCTCCTTTGCAAGTCAGACTATAACCAGGCTAGTGTCTGGGGCATGTGGATTCAGAGCAGGGGGGTGGAGCTGGTCCCCGAAGTTCTTCCTTTAGGTCAGGGTGAGGCCTCTGCAAGAGCCCTGCCCAGCTGCACCACATGGGGAGAGCTGCAGGGAGGACAGATGCCCTTTGAACCTCCAAACCTGGGCCTCTCTTGCTGAACACATGCCCTTTTCTGTCCTCCTCTCCCTCTCCTTCTGGGCTTCCGTTGCTGAGCAAATGCCTCTTTAAGTTGGTTAAGTCACCATTTAAGCGACACTTTGCTGTCAGCCTAGGAGCTCATCTATGTGGGAGAGACACCTTTAACCCATGTTCTAGGGACCGGTGCCTGAACAGGCATCTGTAAGGCGTTTTCCTAGGCTTCCTCTTTACAAATCATGTGCAGATCTCCACTTCCGAAAGGTATGCCCTGTGATGTGTCCAACAAAGTCTGAGTTGACTCGGAATATACAAAGAATTTTTTAAAGTCAACTTTGAGGCATAATTTGACTTAAAATGCATCCATTTTAAGTATACAGTTTGATGAGTTTTGGCAGATCTATACATTCATGTAGCTACCACCACAATCAAGATACAGAACGTTCCCATCACCCTAAATAGTTCCCTTGTGCCTCTTTGTTACTCTCCCCCGACCCCTGCCCCAGGCACCCACTTATCTGCTTTTTGTCAATGTAGATTCGCCGTGCTTTTTCTAGGTTTTTATATAAATAGATAATATAGTATTATTATAAATGGTATAGCATAATGTTTTTGAGATTCACCCACATGATAGCATGTCGTTGATAATTTATTCCCTTTTTTAATCTGAGCAGTATTCCATTGAATGGCAATAAAAATTTGTTAATCTCTTCACCCGATGATAGATATTTGGGTTGTTTCCAGTTAGCTATGACTACAAATGCCTTTTCCGATTCCGGATGTAGCACCTGGAGTGACCATAGTTATTTCCCTTAGAGAGCTTGAAATCTTGGCAGGAAGAGATTTAAATGATGTGATACTTGTGACGGTTTATTATTGGATGGAGTCAAGTGCAGAAATGCCTTGTATTTGTGCCAGGTGTTATGGAACAGTCGGAGAATGAGAGTACAGTGAGCAGGACTCACTGTGGGTGATTTTCTTTCACTGGTGGTGGTGGGGGAAGGGAGATATTAAAGACCCGTCAGATGAACAGAGACCAGGGGACAAGTGTCATGCCTCTGGGAGCAGGCTAGGGAAGGGCACAGAGGGTGGCAGTCCGGGCAGGTAGGACGGGCCATGCAGATACCCTCAAGACCTAGATTAGAGAGTCTGTGTTCAGTGAGAGCAAGAGAAAGAGCTGGAAGGCCTTGAATACTGGGAATAGAAGCCCAGAATTGATGTTCCCAGGCAAGAGAATGGAGTTGCTGCTGGTTTGGGAGAAGGGAAGGGCATGGGAGAAAGCAGTGTTTCTGAAAGATTCCCTTGTCATTAATGTGTGAGATGGTTTGAATGGAGCAAAGACTGTGAGAAAAGAGAGAATGATGGGTGTTGATTTGAGCTTGTTTTCCTAATGGCTTCATGGGTGAAGTCTGATTGCCTTCCCAGCTGCAAAGGCATGCCCAGTGGGTGGTGGAGTTCAGCAGAGAAGCCCGGGGGATGGAAGTTGCATAACCCGCCAATGCCATGGTATATTAGTGTGCCGTTGCTGCATAACAAATTAGTTCAAACTTAGTGGCTTACATAATTTTTTTCAATCTCACAGTTTTCATGGGTCATGCCTAGGTTAGCTGGGTTCTCAGCTCAGGATCTCACCAGGCTGAAATCAAGGTGCTGGCTGGGGTTGTGTTCTCATTTGGAGCTCAGGGACCTTTTCCAAGCTCGTTCAGGGTCTTGGCGCAATTCAGGTCCTGCAGGTGTAGGCCTGAAGTCCCCGTTTCCTTGCTGACTTAGAGGCTGCCCCAGGTCCTAGCCAGGTGGCCCCCTCCATAGGCTGTTCACAGCATGGCTGTTTGCTTTCTTCCAGGCCAGCAGGAGAGTGCCTGTTGCTGCTGCGTCCCTTTTACAGGCATTCAGATTGTCAGGCCTACCCAGGATAACCTCCCTTTTGGTTAACTCAGGGGGTCTTAATTACATCTAAAAAATCCTTTTTGCCATGTAAAGTAACATAATCATTAGAGTGATATCCCATCCTGTTTACAGGTCCACTCACCCTCCAGGGGGGAGATCCTGCAGTGTGCACACCAGGGGGTGGCAATCTTGGGGGCCGTCTTAGAATTCTGTCTCCCACACGTGGTTGCTCTTTTGACTCCCTGTTTCTCCACCTGTAAAGAGAGGGGCTCTGGGCTAGGTCCTCCCAGACGTTCTGCTCTGTGTTTCCCTTATTTTATGATTATGAAGTCAGGTTGGAAACACTGTTACCAATCATCTCTTTCAAAATGTGACTTGAAGATTGTGGTGCCCAGGTGGGCAGAGATGTCTGAGAATCATTGAGAGGGGTGCGGGCTGCCAGGAGGGACAGCCACGTGACAGGCAGGTGGGTAAGTTGTGGAATGCATGGTTGGGGTAGTTAGGGCAGCTCACACATGTACTCTTTCATTCCCTTCTCTTTCTTCTCCTTTTCTACCAGCACATGGTAGGATTGTACCTCCCCAGCTCCTGGCTGATTCAGCACGGCCATGTGACTTACTTTAGCCAGTGAAATGTGAGCAGGTGTGATGTATGTTGTTCTGAGCAGAAGTTTTACGAGCCAGTGTGTGTGTTTTGTCTCTCTTTTCCTCTGCCACAGTGACTGGCAAGATCTGAGATGGTGGCTCCATCAGCCTGGGTCCCTGAGTGAGGGGGATGCAGAGCAAAGCTTCAGCCAACCCACAGTGGGCATGAGAAATAAGCCTTTGTTGTTAAAAGCCCCTGAGATTTGGAGTTCTTTGTTACTGCCACATAACCTAGCCTATCCCTGCCTGATACAAAGGAGGGTATCACTGTTAATCTTGCTGCCACCTTCTCTGTCTTTTTTAAATTGAGGTATAATGAACATACATTATATTAGTTTCAGGTGTACCACATAATGATTCAATATTTGTGTATATTGTGAAATGAGCACCACGATAAGTCTAGCTGACATTCGTCACCACACACAGTTACAAATTTTTTTCTTATGATCAGAACTTTTCAGATCTACTCTCTTTTTTTTTTTTTTTTTTTTGCAGTACGCGGGCCTCTCACTGTTGTGGCCTCTCCTGTTGCGGAGCACAGGCTCCGGACGCGCAGGCTCAGCGGCCATGGCTCACGGGCCTAGCCGCTCCGCGGCTTGTGGGATCTTCCCAGACCGGGGCACAAACCCGTGTCCCCTGCATCGGCAGGCGGACTCTCAACCACTGCACCACCAGGGAAGCCCAAGACTTTTTTTTTCATAACTGGAAGTTTGTACCTTTTGTCTGCCTGCACCCATTTCACCCACCCCCAACTCCCTGCCTCTGGCAACCACCATTCTGTTTGGTATATCTATGAACTTGGTTTTCTTTTTTATTTTTTTAAGATTCCACATGTAAGTGAGATCATAGTATTTGTCATAGTATTTGCCTTTCTCTGTCTGACCTGCTTCACTTAGCGTAATGCACCCAAGGTCCATCCATGTTGCAAAAATAGCAGGGTTTTCCTCCTTTTTATGGCTGAATAATACCCGATTGTATGTATAGATTACATTTGCCTTTTCCATTCATCTGTTGGTGGACACTGAGGTGGTTTTCATCTTAACCAGGCTTCTGATCCAGTTTCTGCTGTGAGATATAGCTGAGGACCCAATCCAAAAACCTTCATTAAAAAGTGACTGTGTTGCTCTATATTCATGAATTTTCTGTCATTGAAACAGAACTACCCACCTGCTTACTGAGGGAAGACACTCTCTCAGACCCTAGTACCTCAGCCCTCCTGACAAATAAGCTAATTTATTTGAGAACAAATGAGTGTAATTAGCACATTCAGGGAAAGCTGCCAGTCAAATGCAGCCCCACCTGATTTGGAGATGTTTGATGCAGTTTACTTGTCATCTCTTTCTGAAAATCTCAATTACCATGCCATCTGCACCGAATCCTCGCTCTCTTCTTTCCCGACACCTATCATTTGTCTGTCCATCATGTAAGCATCTTACGATTCTTGTTTTTCCAGACTTTCATGCTGACGATGGCTTTCTCTTAGGGTCTTTTCTGCCACCACCCCCAAAAGGCCACTCAGCAGTTTCCTCTTCCTGTGTATTTTGAAACTCTGTTCCTTCTCTGATGTCTTCTCAAATCTCAGCCACCTTCACACCTGTTCAAACGCTCTGTTTGCTCCCCTTCCTCTGGGGACCACTCTACCCCCTTCTTCGTAGACTTGCCTTTGAAACCCTCTGCTCCGGGGTTTCTTGTCATCCTCCTCTCCCTTATCTTAGGGCTTTAGGGTGGCACTTCGTTACTGGGATTATCTACAGTCATTCTCTGGCTCTCAAGACTTTTGTCCCTGCTGCACAACTGCCAGATGAGGGAAAACGCTGGGTCGTGCTGGGCTGTCACACAACGATCACATGCAATAATCTGGACTCATCCCAAAGACAATATAAATCATTAGTGTCTGCAGGTGGGGCCCCCCATGTGGAACACAGGCAGAGATCACCCTGAAGCAAAGACTGAGAACAGTTGCTGCTCTGAGAAGAAATTATGCATAAAAGACTGTCACCATGTAAATTACGCCACGGTGCAAAGAGGAGGGAAGGAAGACACACAGAATCTGGCACTTAAAACAGTGACAATAGCCAACAGTTAAGGAGCACTTATTATGTGCCAAGCACTCTGTAGACACTTCCTATGGATCATCTCCTGCAGTCATCCCGCTTCCTGTGACATCACACAAGTCTCGTGCCCATCTGTCTGGTGGGGAAACAGAGGCTCAGAGAGTTTAGGTAGCTCGCCTAAGGTAACGCAGCAAGTGAGCAGAGAGCTGGGATGAGATCCTGGACAGGACAGTGCCAGAGCCTGTGCTCCTACCCAGGAAAGGAGGGGCCCTACATGCTGGATGGCGACCCCCTGGTGTTTACAATGATTCCCTTGGCTGCAGGGTGGGAGGCCTGCTGCTCCCCGGCCCCTCCACCTTCCTCTCTAGCTCCTTTACACAAGGCAGACTGAAGAAGCTTTGAACTCCCTTTCTCTGCTGGTCCTAAGAGCCTGGAGCCTCGGGGTCCAGGCCACGGGTTCCGGGGTTGGCTTGCCTCTGCCCGGCGGGAGTGAGAGGTGAGCGTGGGTTGTAGCTTGGCCGCTACAGGTATCCTGTGGGGTTGCACTGCCTTGTCTTTCAGAGTCAGGGAGAATTGAATTATTCTTGCATCAACTCCCCTGACACCGCGAAAACTATAGCCTCCCTCCCTCCTTCCTCCGCAGCTTTCCTCTGCTTATAAAATGAAAAGCAGATTGCCCCGGGGGGCTCAAGTAGGCCCTGCATCCGAGGTGTGTGAGGAGGGGAAGGGCCATCTGCTTCTCATTGACCTCAGCAGAGCCTGCTTAGACAAAGGGCTAGTGTGCAGCCCTCGCCCACCCGAGCAACCACAGCCATGACCGGGCCTGCTGCCTGACAGGCTCGGGAGGTGCCCTCCTCCGCCCCGCAGGCCGGGCTTGGAGTGTGTTGCCTAGAGTGAGGGGCTGGTTTCCCCCTCGTTTGGCCATTTCTTCTTTCTTTGCTTCCTAGAAGGATGGGTTTCAGCTGTTTCCCCGAGACTCCTGGTAACCTGATAGAGCGATGTTAGTATGTGTGTTTTAACATGGAATGTAATCCACATTCGATGCAGAAACCCTAGAAGAGTAAAAAGAAGGAAAAACTGGTTACAGTCCCACTGCCAGGGGTTTTGGTGTCTGTTCTGCCTATTTTCCATGAGTATTTTTCAACATTTATTTTTAAAAACAAGAAAAACCTAAAGCACACGTCAGTTAGGCAGCGTACTAAGTACTTTGCCTGGAAGATCTCAGGCCGTAGGCTGTAGACCCTGTATGGTCTGTACTTTGCTTAATACCGTTTTTACAAAGGAAGGCACTGCAGTTTAGAGGGGCAGGAAATCTGCCCAGGATTACCTCGGGGGGTGGGCGCGGCCAGGGCTCAGTTGCCAGGGCTCAGTTGCAGGCTGGGTGCTCCAGACTGTACAGCCCCAAACCACCCTACAACACACCTGTGCATGGAATGCGAGCTAGTTTGTCCTATTTTTCAGTAAACAGTAGATCAGGACCGCTTTCCCATTCAGTCTGTAGTCCTCTATACATGATGTTTACAGCTGCATATATCCCATCCCATAGACTTACCTTAGCCTGTTTAGCCAACCCCCTGATTTTGGATTGTTCCACATTTTGCCATTATCATCCTGAGATGATTGCTCAATACAGACATCTTTAAGCCCATCTCCCATGATTTGGTAGTAGTAGGATTTCTGTGAATGGGCATGCATACTAGAAAGAGATTTTTTTTAAAAAAAATATTTATTTACTTTTGGCTGTGTTGGGTCTTCGTTTCTGTGCTAGGACTTTCTCTAGTTGCGGCAAGCAGGGGCTACTCTTCATCGCGGTGCGCGGGCCTTTCACTGTTGCGGCCTCTCTTGTTGCGGGGCACAGGCTCCAGAAGCACAGGCTCAGAAGTTGTGGCTCATGGGCCTAGTTTCTCCGCGGCATGTGAGATCTTCCCAGACCAGGGCTCGAACCTGTCCCCTGCACTGGCAGGCAGATTCTCAACCACTGCGCCACAAGGGAAGCCCTAGAAAGAGTTTTGAAAGCTATGGCACTTTGTGTTTAAGAAAAGTTACATTCGCAACACTGGGTATTATAATCTTTCATCTATCAAATAGGCAAGGATTTTTTAAATTTCTCACTTTTCTAGTGATCAAACTACACTTTCTCATTCGTTCATTGTCAATTTTAATTTATTCTTTTGGAAATTTACTGCTTATGCTTTTTTTTTTTTTACTGTTTATGCTTTTTACCCAGTTTTTTTTTTAAATTGATTTGGAAAAGCTTATTACATTAAGGATATTGATCCTTTGATGCCTTTGCAGATATGTATCTCGGTTTGTTGTTTACCTTTTTATCTTATGATGTTTTTGTATTTTTGTCAGAGAGGTTTAAAAACGTTATGCAATTCGTCTGTCAACCCTTTTCTTTGTGCTTTCTTCCTTTACTATTTTTTTTTTCAGACTTCCTTCTGTCTCCCCAACAATATTATATAAACATTAGTATTGGATAGGATTTTTAGCCTGTTGTTTAAAATCAAACGTGTCACAACGTGAACTAAATTGCTGAGATGTCAAAATGGGTAACTCAGTGATGGAAAAGAATGAAGTGAAGAACGCATATCTGCTGACAGCCCAGGAAAACAAAACTGATAAACCCATGCATGGACAGTGAAACCAAGATGTAGACTGACATAGCTGTTATTTTATAACAACTCTAAGAGAAAGAAATGTGTGTTCATTTTTTGGTCTGATTTTTCAAACTTGTCAGGAAGACCTCACCATTTCTTATCTAATTAGTGGAATTCATAAATGTTTTCTTTAAATATTAGAAAGTGTGGCTTAATTTTCCTCGTAATTATAAAGCTAACATTTTATGACTTTAAACAGTTTTTGCATAGAACTTCACCCAGTGTCTATGTGTTCAAATTTAAGATATAATCTCTATTCTGCCACAGAATTCAGACTCAGGCAGTGCCATCCTGACCTCAGCCTCCAGTCCTCAGTCCAGACCTCTTGATACCTTATCAGTTTCTTCCCCATGGGAAGGAATAGAAATCTTATAGGTGAACAAGTTTTAGGTAGTTTCTAACTGTGAAACCTTTAGAGATGATGTAATTTACTCATATACATGAGGAAGGATATACAAAAAGCAGGAAGGAGCAGCAAAATATGTACATGAGTGATCCACTCTACTGCTGGGAAATAACACGGAGTGCCAATGTTATTCCAATGTTACCTTTCCCAGGCACCTTTCCTTCCTCCCTCTGATCTCTTCTAATCACCCCAATTGGCCAAACCCAACCAGAAGCCAGAAGGCAAGAGTGCCCGGGCAATGTGACCTATAGACAGTACAGATCCAGGGTCACTGAGCAAGGTAGAGAAAAGTGGAGAATAGACCTGATGGTGAGCAGGGGCACAAACAGAGAATAGCCTGGATAAATAATTTTAAAAATTAAAAATCAAAAGTTCACCTTCCAGAGGTAACCTTGATTAACCCTTTGGTAGATTCCATCAATGACTTTGTAATATGCATTACTTTTTTATAGCCGAGATACTACTACGTAGTTGTTTTTTAAAGCATAGTTAACGAAGGAACAAAGGTCCAAATGAAAAACTATTGAAAGACGGGCTTGATGACAGATAATAATTGCATTTGAGTGGTTTATTAACTTTCCCAGTACATTAAAACACACACACACACACAGACACACACACACACACACAAAATGACCCAAGTCACTCTTGGAGTAATTTTTTTTTTCTCGTGAATTTTTTAAATACAGAAAACTATTACTCAAACTTCTTGAAATGTAAATGGTCTTTTTTATTGAACTGTGCAGCTATTCTTTTGTGGACAAAATTAAGATTTTTTTGTTTATTAATTTTTAAACCACAATATGCTGAGTATGTGATTAGGGATAGCAAACGAGTGACACATGTACCGCCATGCTCCATTTTTTCCTGGGCCAGTCATCACTCATTGATCCCCCTAATTATTTCCCATGGAGCTCAGATGTGGTTCAGAATCCTACTCTACACAACAACCCTCAGTACAGTGACTCTTACAAAATGAGACCTACTGCTGTCTTGTATGTCTAGCAGTCATTAAGAATAGAACTGTAGTGCCTAATAGTTTAAGTGGCCATCAACTGCAACAGAAGATTCCTCCTAAATTATGGGGTGAAAGATATGGCACAAAAATATCATTTCTTGGTCTCAGTAACATGTCAGAAGCAGAAAAACAGCTGAGGGAAAGAGTGAAGGGCTAAGCCTGAAGTTGCAGAATTCTCCAATAAAACAATCAGACTGGATTTTGAATTAGGGCTCTCCATAAAAATAGTGCATATGCAGAATTCCATATTCTCATACCCTTAAAGTTTATGATCTCAGTCACTGGTGTAAGTCTATTTTGAGTGCTTACGTATCTAAGAATATCTGTCTATTGACTTTATTCTGAAGGCCACAAAATTACTGGGTCCCAACATTCTTCCCTTAAAACCCTCTGAAGGCTGCCACATATAGAGTGGTAAAGGAAAAGTCTGAAGCCAGCCAATTTTTATATTCTTTGTAAGAAGTTGTCTTTCTTCCCTGATGCTTATAATGTACAAGTAAGTTATTCTTAAAATTAAAATACTTTGCTAGAATGTGTTTTAAGTGAAGCCCTTGTATCAGGGGTCCCATTGCTAAATTTGGAGATCCACCAGAATGACTCACAAAAGTCCACGTGAAGTGTACTCATGGCTAAGACTAATTACAGCAATGTATTAGGAGGATACAACTGGCTTATAAGGGAAAAGGCACAAGCAGAGTCTGGAGGAACACAAACACAGGCTTCTTTATGTTCTCTGTCTCCCATCAGGGGTCACGCAGAGCTGACTTTTCCCCAGCAAGGAAAATAGAACAACATGTGTGATGTGTCTGCCCAGGGAATCCGATTAGAGATTCAGTTCTCAAGTTTTTTTACTGGGGTCTGATCATGCAGGCACTCTACCTAGCATGCACCAATATTCCAGACTCCCAGAGGGAAAGCAGGTGTTCAGCCTAAACCACAGTGTTTGTAAAAAACAGTTCAGGCAGAGTGAGCCACTCTTACTTACCATTTAGGTTAAGATTTATATCAGTATAGGGAGCTATTTACCAGCCAAGTTCCCAGACCCCAGCAAGCAGCTGGAGGTCTAAGGATAGCAGCTTTAGGCCTGTTTTGTTAGGTCTTTCCTGCACAGCCCCCCTTTAAACTTATTTTTACTCACAATACCATGAGCCCTTTCAATGTGCATACTGAATATAAAGTTTTCTTTAGTTATATCTTTCATTATTGCTTTTGTTCCAACCGTGTGAGTTTCTTCCTTAGGAAGCTCTATAGCTCTTTGTTGTGGCAAGATGGCAATGAGGAGAGAGAGAAAACCTGTCTTTTCCTTCCTGTCGCTGTCATCACTTTGCCCTTCTCCTCTGCGTTCTCTGAGTCTCATGCTCGTCCCGTGCTACTGATGCATTTTTCTGTGGTATCAGCTCAGCTTCTTATGGACCTAATGCAGGGTTTTTGTTGTTTTGGTTTTTTTCTGGTATTGCATTTAAAACTTTTTAATTGCAAACCTGGGTGCTTTTTTTCAGATGTTCCGTGATTACTTTCTAGTTGTTGTTGTTTTTCCCCTTCTACTCATCCTCCAACAGTTGGAAGCTCTTTCTAGATCCATTAGTTTCCAGTAGAGAGGTTGTGGGGCCTCACGCTTGTTGCTGCCTCTGTCATCAGGGGTTTCTGTTAAAAGCCCCGCTCAGTAGTTGAGTCATAGATTGTGGCGCAATTTTCTGGCCTTGTTCCTGGCGACCAGCAGGTTTTTATTTACTGAACATCTGTTAGCTGAAATCCTCTTTCTCCTACATCACTCTTTAGCTAGCTCTCTGACACATTATAAAGATAAAGTAGGTAGAAAGAACTGTACCTGGCACACCTGCCTCCAGGCTCTGCCATCTGTAGGCTGGGGCTATAGTGCCATGCCTGTGAAGGCTCCCCTCCTGGGCTATTGTGGAGCCCAGTTCCTCTTCATCCACTGTCCTCAGGACATGAGGAGAGGGTGCCATTGAAGGCAGAGAGCCCTCTGGACAACATCCCGGCGTTTTGGACTGCTAGCCCTTGTGGTCCTGGTTTTAGGGGCTGGCTCCCTAACCCACAGAATGGGTGGTCCTAAAATGGCATCTTTTTGTCCAATTTCTTGTCTGGTGTTGGGTTGAATATTGATCCCAAGTCACAGAATGAGATTCTTACTCTTTTTAATGTTGTGTTCGTTATTTTCATGAGAAGTTGGGAACAGCTCAGTGCGAGGCTATTAACAAAGCGTTGTTTTAAAATGAAAGTTCTAAGGAAGCTTCAAATTAAGGGACTATCAAGGGATCCAAAGAATAAAGCACGGTAAGCAGCCAGTGGAGATTAGAGTCTTATTAGGGTGCTAGGACAGATATACACGGACCGTAACTCACAACACCAATGTATTATGACGGGTGCACTGGGAGCCCCGTGGCTGGAAGTCAGGAACTGTGGCTTCTTGTTCCTGACTCCAGCGTGGACTTGCTGTGTGACCTCGGACGAGGCAGGGCTCCCTTCTGGAGCTCTCTTGCCTTGTTTACAAATGAAGGGATTGGTCTAGAGAGGAGTTTCCAAAATGCCTCCAGCTCCAACATTCATCATCTTTTTCGACTGCTGCGATTCAGTGGGAATACTGTAGAAAGGAGGGATCTGCTGACCTTGGGTTGATCCACCTCCTCTAGGGGCCAAAGAAACAGAAACCACAGATGCCTCCCAGTGTCCAGCCTCAGAGCCAGGAAGTGCCCTGTG
Source organism: Monodon monoceros (assembly GCF_005190385.1). Lineage (NCBI taxonomy): Eukaryota > Metazoa > Chordata > Mammalia > Artiodactyla > Monodontidae > Monodon > Monodon monoceros. The sequence goes on from NW_021703768.1 coordinate 113,457,306, forward strand.
TCCCACCAAGGGTGCCCAGCTCCAATCACTCCACCTCATCTCTTTGTTGTTAGATTTTTTTATTATGTTTTTAGAGGGTGCATAAATTATATGAGTTTGCAGTTTGGAAAGGTCTTGTCTATTTGAATCATCCAGCTTGTTTGTATGTGTGTGTTTAATGTAGCAGAAAATGGGTTTCAGGCTTTTTTTTTTTTAATGAAAAGTCCTTTCGTGACTGATTCATAATTTAACCATAAGGAGTTGGATGATGCCTCATTTTGACAATGAGCCTTGATCATTTTGTTAGACCAAGTTTAGACAAGGGGTCTAAGGCAAAAGTGAGTAACTTCTGAGACAGTAGGTTGTGCAAAGTCCTCAGGACCTGGCCTGGAGCCTCCTGTGCTCCAGGTGGATTTTTTTTTTTTTTTCACGGTATGCAGGCCTCTCACTGCTGTGGCCTCTCCCGTTGCGGAGCACAGGCTCCGCATGCACAGGCTCAGCGGCCATGGCTCACGGACCCAGCCGCTCCACGGCATGTGGGATCTTCCCGGATCGGGGCACGAACCCGCGTCCTCTGCATCGGCAGGCGGACTCTCAACCACTGCGCCACCAGGGAAGCCCTCCAGGTGGATTTTTGTCTTGTATTCGGAATTCTGTATTCTCTATGAGTGTCTAACGGGCGGAGGTGAGTCAGCGCCCATGGTGAGGAGCAGGGTGGCACCCTGCTCTCCGATGAGGCTGGTCCTGGGTGTGAACCCCCTTGGGGCAAGGCGATGGAGGCCTGGGACCTTACGGACTCCTGGGCTCTGTCCTCCCCGTGGGAACACTGCTGGCTGGCTCTCCTCCTGATCATTCCATAGGCACAAGGCCCCTCTACCTCCTGTGACATCTCCTTACCCCAAGCCAGGATAGGAGGGGCAATTAGTGAATCTAGAAGATTATAAAACACTGCCAAAACCAGATATTCAGGTTAATGCAAAATCCACTTGAGAGGCATAAATAATCTAATTGGTGCTTGACATGCAAACGGAACAGACAATCACAAGCTCTTTCAAGTGCATGGTGTTCCAGCTCTCCCTTCTTTCAGGACAAACTGCGAATACTTAGTGCCATATATATCTTTCCATGCTTTAGGGAGAGAGACTGTGAGGAGAATTTCTTTTACAGTTCATATCTGTGAGATGTTGCAAGAGGGGAAAATGTACACATCCCAAAGGCTCTTCCTCTGTGGCTTTCCCCGACTTCACTGCGTGAATGTCTTGTGCAGCAGAAAGATCATGCTCTCCTCGTTGTTTCCCAAGCTGGAGCACAGCATTTACCACATTGTCTTGTATTTGTCTGTGTGTCTGTCTCTCCCATCAGTCCTGGAGGTTAAGGACTCCTTAATTCCCAGAGGTTAAGAACCGCATCCAGTTATCACCTCCAAAGGAGCCACTGCATAGGGCATGCTCAGCAGTGACTTGTTAAGCCAGATAAATAAGTCAGCTCTAGACTTAACTAAGGAGCTGGGAGGATGACATTCCCCAGAAGACAAGCTGTATCTGTCAACCAGAACAGCCTGTGTGCATTTAGTTTTATGTAATTGATAAATATTTGTTGAGCATCTACTATGTGCCAGATATTCTTTTAGATACTATGGATGGAGTAGTGAATAAGACAAATAAGATTCCCACCCACAAAGAGCTTAAATATAATGGGGAAACAGATAATAAACAACCAACGGAACAAATAGCAGCAGTTGTTAAAGGAATGAAAGTAGGATGATAAAGAAAAATTGGGGTCAAGGAAGACCCATCTCCTTTCACGTAAGATCTGAGAACAAAAAGAAGTCAGAGAGAAGAAAGAGCATTCCAGAGGAGGAGACAGCTAGTGCCAAGGCCCTGTGGCTTGTTAAAGAACAGGAAAAAGTCCAGAATGGCTGAAGAGCACAGAGTGGGAGTGGGGAGTGGTTGGCGTGAGACTGAAGCAGCAGGCAGGCTGCGGCCAGATCACAGAGATTACTCTAAATGCATTACTGTAAATGCACAGGGGTGCTCCGAGCTGGGTGGAGAAGGGTGGAACACATCTGTTTATGGAGGCATTTTGAGAAGACCTCATCATAAGACTAGGGTCTCATCCTTCTAAGGGGATGGTCCTTCATACTTTCATGCTGTTTTCCAGGGAGGGAGGTGATTCTTATTGCTCTTTTGCTACAGCCTTGTTTGCTTAGCCCCTCTGGTGCATGTTTGGACCTGTAGAGGAGAGGGATGGCCCTGGCCCTGGCCCTGGGAGGAAGGGAATGGCCCTCGTGAGGATGGAAACCACAACTTTAGTCTTGAAAGCATTGAACACTCTGCATTGTCCAGGGCTCTTTGAGTTGAAAGTGACAGAGACAACTTGCAAACTTGCTGAAGTCAGAAAGAGAATGTGTTGGCTGCCAAAGCTGACCTCAGGGGTTGAACTGGCCTCCACAGCTCTGGGTCAGCAGGACTGTCTCCGTCACTTGGTTTCCCCATTCTGTTTCTCTCTTTGTATTGGCGTTATTCTCTCATATTCCAGGAGAGCTTCCTCCCAAATGCCCTTAGTCCCACAAAGTGGGGTCTGTGTCCCAAGCCCCATGCTTTGGAGTAACTTGCTTGAAATTTACTAAGTCCCCTCTCATTCCAGGGGCCAGCTGGAACACTCGGTTCCGTCTATATGAACTCTGGTCCTCATTTCTTCTGTTTAGGGTGCTCTTTGACCCTTTCACCTCTGTGGGGTAGACCAAATGTTCCGAGGAACTTCAGGACTCCCATTCATGGCATTATCCTGAGGGCCATATCCCAGTTCCAGGAAACGGTTTGGGAAATAGATCACTCTCACGGGGCAGCACGGTATTTCTTTCATAGAGTCTCATGGGATTGGGCCACCAGAATGGTGCTAACATGCCGATTCAGGATGACTTTTACTCCTGTCTGACATAGAATGAGTTCAGCGCTCTGGGCTATCCTGATCCTTGGGCTCCAGCTGCATTTGAAGGCCTGAGTGTCAGTCTCTCCTGTTTGGGTTCTGATTGTGGTGCATTTTTATTTTTTTATTTTTTTTTGCGGTATGTGGGCCTCTCACTGTTGTGGCCTCTCCCGTTGCGGAGCACAGGCTCCGGACGCGCAGGCTCAATGGCCATGGCTCACGGGCCTAGCCGCTCGGCGGCATGTGGGATCTTCCCGGACCGGGGCACAAACCTGTGTCCCCTGCATCGGCAGGCGGACTCTCAACCACTGCGCCACCAGGGAAGCCCTGTGGTGCATTTTTAGTCTATAGCACCTGCAGGCAGCAGGTTGATGGCAGGCATCCTTCATCCTGTTTCCTGCTTCTGCACCCAGGGTGACCACTCCAAACTATGGCACCTGTCAGGGTCTATGCCACGTGGCTATGCCTGTCTCCTCCGAGGGTTTCAAGAGCATTGCTCTGTAGCACTACTGGGTCATGACAGTTGATATCCTCTCTTGCATCTGCTTGATGTGCTGACTTTGTGCCCTCCTGGGTTGGTTGTGACCCACGCCAGACATGGGACAGGCATTGCTTCTGCAGATCTAGGTAATAATATAGCTCGCCTCTGCCCACAACCTCCAACATCTTTCTACCCTACATTTTCATTTACCTCTCCTCCACCCATGATTGGAGATTTAACCGTTGTAAAGCCAGGACCACGTGGTCCAGTTTGAAGAAACACAGTCCATCTACCCAAATTAATTTCAAAATAACTCAAATATTTTATTGTTACTCTTTTAAGAATTTAAAAGGGGTCTCAGTGTATGCTCCAAAGCTGTTCTCTACATTTCCCTGGCAATAAAGTCCTAAACCCACAGCCTGCAGGGCTTTTTTTCCTTCATTTCTACTCCCCTCTCCCAATAATTTATTATCTTGATTTGTACTGTCCAATACGGCAGCCACTAACCACGTGTGGCTAGTAAGCACTTGAAATGAAACTACTATGAATTGATATGTACTTTATCCACAGAGGATTTTGAAGACTTGTTATTAAAAAAAAAGATACGTAAAATATCTGATTAATAATTTTTTATATTGAGTACATGTTGAAATGATAATATTTTAAAAATATTGCTTTATAAATTATATATTTGAAATTAATTTGAAATTAATTTTGCTTGTCTCTTTTTGCTTTTTTGATATGGCTACTAGAAAAATTTTAATTTCATGTTTATATATGTTTATTACATATTTATAAATATAGCTCGTATTATATTTCTTTTGGACACACTGAGTCAGATCAATGAAGACTTCGTAGTTTTCTCCTTTTCCTTCTGCTTCTGTGGTTCTTTTTTTCCTTGCTCTGATATTTTGATTCAAAAACACAAAAGTTCCAGTAAGTGGTGGGACAGAAATGAAACTCTCCTCAGATGGAGCTGTCAAAGGGCAAAGGTTCTAAGAGACACAAATACATGAATCATCTTTGCCTCATCACACATAGGTTCGATAACATTAGGATCAAAATAGACATTTTAGGAAGTAACTGACTTCACTGTTTATTGAACTTGCCGTCATAAAACTTTACTACACGGAAAACAACATTGGATGGAGGAAAGACACTAAATTTTTTTTTCCCCTAAAACTCTTACCAGGGCTTCCCTGGTGGCACAGTGGTTGAGAGTCCGCCCGCCGATGCAGGGGACGCGGGTTCAAGCCCCGATCTGGGAAGATCCCACATGCCACGGAGCGGCTGGGCCCGTGAGCCATGGCCGCTGAGCCTGCGCATCTGGAGCCTGTGCTCCACAACCGGAGAGGCCACAACAGTGAGAGGCCCGCGTACCGAAAAAAAAAAAAAAACAAAAAACTTACCAGTCCACATTTTGCTCTAGAGTTTAAATTCTTTCATTCATAAGAGTGCTCCTCTCCAACTTCTGTTCTCTCCAGGCTCTGCCACCATCCCATACTTCTTAGTTGACACAGCTAATATAAGACAGTTAGTTCTTTTGATTTAAAATTAGCAGGCAACATTTTCCTATTTCGTTTTTCTTCACTTGGATAAATGTCTAGTTCCCAATTCATCATCACCAATAACTTAAGACTGCCATTTATTCTTCACTCCAAGGAGACTGTCCCAAACTGTTGAAAGCAATGCCGCTATGACTCACACTTCACATAAAATATGTCTGGGTGTTTGGGAAAACGGCCAAAAGGATTGTTTAATCTTACCTTGTGATAAGAGATATAAAGTAGTTGGGAATACAATAAGAGGATTTATTTTAAGCTTTGAAGGTTTTTTTTTAATTTGTTAATCTTTTAAATCTCTTTTTTAAAATTGAAAAGCAGTGCACAGTGACAGCTAACAGGAAACTTATCCAATGTCTAAGTATTCACATGTGTAAAAAGTTGAATGTGGAACTGAATAGATGCATTTGAAACAAATCATGGCTGAGAAATAACAGAGGATCTTTTATTTGATAATTATTCTCTCTAGGTTAATAAAGGAGAAGTTTACTCTGGGTGATTGTAGCCAAAGATTTAAAAGCTAACTATTGTTATCATCCTTTGGTTTTGAAAATCAGAAATGAACTTGGACAATGGTTTTCTAGAATCTCCAAGGAACTCGGGGAAGGTGAGGAGTCTCTCCCTTGTCTTTTCTTCCTATAATGCCGTATGCTTTTCTTTGCCCATAAAGAGCACACGTATATAATTTTAGGATTTATCATTTAGCGTTTGCTGTGGTTTTGTGTATTTAATATTTCAGACAACTGCTTGTTCACATTAGTTGAAGAAGAGAGGAAGTGGAGTATTGTGTAATTAAACGGAATCTTGGGAATTAACGCTGGTATTTGGTAAGCCATTTCCTCTTCTTACTATAAGGGTCTAATTCATGCTTTTCCGGATAAATAGCAAAATTGCAGTTCTCATCAGAAACCTTGAACTCAAAATAGAAATCTCTAGTGAAGTGCCTAGTGAACTTTGAGGTGGCATTTTCTTTAAAAATTTTTGGAAACAAGGGGGAGTTCAGAATTTAGATCTTTGGTGATTCTGTTAGCTGTGAAGAGCTGAATGTAACAGGCACATGCAAACAAAAGTTTCTCAGTGTTTGGCCCAGAGAAAAAAGCTCAAACTTTTCCCCCTCTGAGCTGAAGTTTCTGTGTAGAGTGGAAGTTATACAGTGTCCTGAAAACCCTTGTTGAGATACAGGCACTTAAGCAAAAGTTGGAGAAGAACAGCAGCCTCATCTGGCTCTGGATGAGGCCAGCAGCACATTTCACAAAGTCCCTGGCTAGAAGCAGCTTTCAAAGGTCCCTTTCCCCACCCCTCTGCTCTCTGTGCTTGTCCTCAGCCAAGGGTAATAGACGGCTGTATGTTCCTAAAGATCTCCTCAGGACACCTCCCAGCAGCTTCTGCAACCCATTCCAAGCCTAACACTGAAGATAATCCTTTAAACATGTAATCCCAATTTGCCCAGCTCTAGCCTAGGGCCCTGGGGGGTGCTGCCTTAATACCACATGTCTAGGTGAGGCGCAGGGAGAGACTGACTCATTTCAGTCTCTGTCAAAAGTCTTCCTCTTAAGTAACATGCACTAAGGAACCAACACTTTCTAAATTATCTCTTGAGACCTCTGGTTTGCTGCTAAGAAGATAAGAATGTGAAAAATTGCTGGCTCTTTAGTAAATCCTACTGTACAGTTGCAACCGTGTCAGTACAAATTTGCATCTCAGAGACAAAGTGAACTTTGAATGTGACCCACACTGATACGTTTCAGGACCCTGTCTAAAAAATGGGCTGGCGGGCTTCCCTGGTGGCGCAGTGGTTGAGAGTCCGCCTGCCGATGCAGGGGACACGGGTTCGTGCCCCAGTCCGGGAAGATCCCACATGCCGTGGAGCGGCTAGGCCTGTGAGCCATGGCTGCTGAGCCTGTGCGTCCGGAGCCTGTGCTCCGCAATGGGAGAGGCCACAACAGTGAGAGGCCCGCGTACAGCATTATTTACAGTAGCCAAGATATGGAAACAACCTAAGTGTCTAGTGATGGAAGAATGGATAAAGAAGATGTGGTATGTACATTTATATAATAAAATGGATTATTATTCAACCATAAAAAAGAACGAAATCCTGCCATTTGTGAAAATGTGCATGGACCTCAAGGGCATTATGCTAAGTGAAATAAGACAGAGAAAGACAAATACTGTATGATCTTGCTTATATGTAGAATCTTTAAAAAAAAAAAAACCAATGCCTAGAAACAGAATAGATTGGTGGTTGCCAAACAGGGGAGTAGAGGTAGAGGTAAAAGGGGTCAAAAGGTACAATCTTCCAGTTGTAAAATAAATAAGTCCTGGAGATTTAACGTACAGCATGGTGACTATAGTTAACAATACTATATTGTATATTTGAAAGTTGCTGAGAGAGTAGATCCGAAAAGTTCTTATCTCAAGAAAAAAAATTGGAACTATGAGTGGTGATGGGTATTAAATAGACTTATTGTGGTGATCGTTTCACAATATATATCAAATCATGTTGTACACCTAAAGCTTATACATTGTCATATGTCAAGTATAGCTCAAAACAACAACAAAAGTGTGCCTAGCAACGGGCAAGAGATGAAGGGAAGAAGGCCACCAACACTAAAGGAGCAGCAGCTTGGATCCCAGATTCCCTGGGGAGGAAAGTGCATGCTCAGCCCTGCTCAGAAGCACGGGGACGACAGTGATGTGAGGTGAAGTCTTCCCTGCATCCTGTTTCTAGACATTGAATATCTGGTTCCCTGCCTGAATTTTATAAGAGCAAATCACTAAATGATTCCCATAACATGAAGGGAAAACAGGAGAGCAGTCCAAGCCCAAATGCTAATATGCCAGTTTCTGCATCAAAAGAGCATTTATTAGGGGCTTGAATCGAGGCCAGGCCCAGGCAGCCAGGGTAGGCCGGAGGGGGAGATGGAGAATGTTTCCTTTGAAGTTTGGTGGTCAGGTTTCTGCTGGCTGTGGTAGTGAACCTATCTTGTCCCACCAAAGAGTAAGGCTATTATTTAGAAGGGAGAGGGCCCACATTTGAAGTTCTGCATTAACATTGCTACAAGTGATAGAAACCTTTTTATTTCTAGGCAACTTTTATGTTGCAGAGACCAATGCAACTTGCCTAATGTGGGTTTTGCCCACTCCCCTTAGAGTAGTAATTTTAAAAGAGCTTGAATTTAATGGAACAAATTGGCAAGTCAGATAATCCCCAGCGGTGGTGGAGATGGTCTGCAGTGCTACAGGGGCTCTCAGGCCCTGCCTGAATTTTCCAGGCTCTGGAGTTGTCCTGGGCCTGCCCTCTGCCTGGGGAAGGAACAGGGCAGGGGACGCAGTTGTGTATGAGTAGCTCTCGTGTGCCAAGCCGAGAGCCAGGATAAACAAGGATACGTGGGACCCTAGTCTGCCCTTGAAGCCTTCAGTCTCAGGGGGCGGCTTGGAAAGGGGAAAGAAGATGCCCAGTGTGAGTCCAAAGTAGAAAACAGGAAGGGCCATGAGAAAGTCAGATAAAACTTGGCGGGGAGGTCACCACCAGGCGGAGGGGATCATATCTCACATGTGCCTCAACAGATGGGTAGGATTGGGGCGAGAAATAGTACAGAAGATAGATCGAAGGGGGTGAGCGTGTGGGAAACTTTGAGGGGTGCTTGGGGAAGAGCAAGTCCTCCAGTTTGATTGGAAAGTGGGGGAGCCTTTGGAGCCAAGGTTGGGAAGAGTATGTAGGGCTAGGTTGGGAGGATCTGGCTAGGGAAAGGGCTGGGGGCTGCCAGAGCAGCCCCAGCGAGAGGAGGTGAGTGTGCAGCTGTGAAGGGGATGCTGAAGGTGTGCTGATGCGTCCGCGACAGCGGCTCTCAGCATAGGCTGCACACGGGATCACCCTGGGAGCTGAGAAACTGCTGCTGGGACCGCAGGACCGGAGCTCTGGTTTAAATGGTCTGAGGTGTGGCCCCGGGCAACAGGATTTGTGAAAAGCTCCCCGCGAGCAGTGATTCTAAGATGCTGCCAACGTTGAGAACCTCTGGTTTGTGGCAGAGTCTGGTTCAGTAGGGTGGGGCTGAATCACAGTCTTCGAGTGGCAAAGGTCTGTAGGACTTGGCCATGCCACGCCAGCAGAGCACCTGCCTGCAACTTAACCCTTCTGCGAGGAAAAAGTGAGAAAACCTTTGGCCTCTTTCATCTGGTTTGCTCTGGGATGCTGGGCCCCTGCTGAGGGAGGGCAGCCTTGTTCACTAGTGGTCGCTGACCTTCAAGGGCAAATGGAGACTTTAAACTGAAACACACATACCCCTGGGGCTCTAGGAAGCCCTGCAGGGGGTGTGTGGACAAACAAGAGTTTTTAGCAGAATCAGTTTTCTCAGCTTCCAGGCGTGCGCTCTTCTACAGCAGACCTGCCTGAGCGACCCCTCCTCCAGACCGATGCACCCATGCCGCCTCCTCGCTCCCACTGTCCCGCACGTACTCAAAATACAGTATTCTGCATCTTTGGTAGTTACTTAAACGTATGATAGAAAAAAGTTATATATCAAGTTTAAAATTTGGCTCCGTGATTATGCGGTCTTGGCCCAATCCCACCCCTTCTGAGGTTCAGCGCCTCCTCTGTAAAAACGGGGCCAACCAGCTCCACTCAGCAGGGTTGTTGAAAGATCAAATGAGGGAGCCCCAGAAGTAGCCTGGCCTGCAGCCAGCTCTGGTGAATGGCAGATGTTAATAACGGAACTGTCTTGGCATGTGGATGAGCTCCTTGAATGTGAATGCCCTTCCCCCTTATTAATGGGTCCCAGATTTTATTCCCATGGAAGCCCAGACCTCTCATGGAGGGTGGAGTGTGATGCAGTGAGGTTCTGTGCCTCTCTTGTCTTCCCTTCTCCAACTTTCTTGAGGAAGACCTTCCAATGCACTTCCTCCAACTGGCCTTCCCTCATGACGCACGACTTTTCTCTAATCATTTCACTGGCTCACTCTAGGTATGACATAAATGAGTTGATGCATCAATGAATGAATGCTGGGAATAGGGTAGTGAATGAGGCAGGCATTTCCCCCGCCCTTTCCAAACTTGCGGTCTAGATGTCACCAGACAGTTACAACACTGACAGATGCCACAGTAGTAAAAAAAAAAAAAAAAAGAAAAGAGGCCAATGCAAGCCCAGTGAAAGGGCATGAAGGAAGGGAAGGCTTCCAGGAGGAAGCATTGTCTAAACTAAAATCAAATGGGCAACTGGAAGTCAAGCAGCATGCTTGCCTCTGACCAGTGGATTCAAGGGCCTGGAGGTAAGAAAGAGCATGCTTGGCTCTGAGAACAGAAAAGACTTAGTCAATTTGGCCATGGAGATGAAGGTTTCCCAGTGTTTTTCTTCCCTTTTCTTGGCCCTCCCAGATGATGGTATGCTCTGGAAAACACAAAGGATCTTCTACATCTTTTATGTTTATCCCCATATTTGCTCCACTATGCAAAACCCACTACTGACACTTTAATAAATGCTCACTGGGCATTGAACTTACTAGAAAAGGAGGCCTCCTAGAGCTTCACTGGAGCTCTTCTCATACCTCCCTGGCTCTGGACAGCAGTGCATGGAACCCAGTCTAGCCAGGGAAAGGGCTAACAGAACCCCATCTGCTGGCCCCTAAGGCATGAATCCCTGGGAAGCCATGCTCTGAAATATCTTTTCATGCATTATTCCAAAATCGGGATTATGGAGGAGCATTTCATCTCCCAGGGGTGTGCACCCCAGTGGCCCTGGGGCTGAGGCCAGGGGCCTGGGGGATGGATGAAATGTGTGGCTTGTGTCAGCCTGCCTTTCATGTCCGAGACCAGAGAAGGGCAGAGAGACAGCAGCAGGGACGGGAGTGTAGGATCATTCATTTACTCTCTGGCTCTGTCACTGGCCCATCAGGTCCCATCACCAGCAGACAGATTCAGCCTTGCTTGCTACCCCATAGTGGCCCTGGCGAGCCACATTCTCCCCCTTCTCCCTCACACCCTTCGGGGCTTCCTGTTCAAGTGTACACAGTTTACTCCTGCAGATGACTCGGGAACAAGCTCTGGTCCCTGACAAAACCAACTGAGATCAGATATATCTTTTGAGGCACGAAAGCGGAAATTGTCTGTGATCTTTCGGCATGGTATTTTCCTGGAAATCCACAACTAAGTGCTGCTTGTGGTCTAGAAAGCAGTGAAATTCATTCTTATGCTTGGCTCCAAGCTGGTCAATGACCGCACAGGCAGCTTACTCCCTATCTGTCTGCGGGACAAGGCCACATGTATGTCAAACCAGTTTATATGCTTCAGAGCTGATTTTCCCTGTGGTTGGATGAGCAGGTTGGCAAATAAAAATCAACAGAAGAAGGAGGCTTTCCCAAAAGGCGGAGGAGGACGGAAGCAGAATGTGAGAAGCCTGGGCTCCGTTGGCCTGGCCTCACGGCCTTGGACCTCTTGGAACCTGACTGATACCTTGACCATGATCGGAGGTCCATGGTGAAGTTCCCCATGTGCGGACACTGGCCACTTGGTCTATGCCAGAACCTGCCATTTCCTAAGAGCACCTCTTTTTGCTACTGAAAGCAGGCCCAGCTGTCCTTTATGAGTCCTTTCATGGGCATGTTCTATAGGATGTCTTTCCTGACAAATCTCATCTGGCCCCATTCACTCCTGGCTTTGTTTCATGGGTGTGTGCCCTGCCTCAGGTTGTAAGTGCCCTGAAGTCAGAAGCAAGCCTGCCTTCTCACCTCTCCTCTCGGGAACTGTAGAGGAGACATTTCATCAATGGTAAGGACAGGGTCCTGGGCTAATGACTACACATGTACCATTTCCCTAGTGATGTGATGTTTGCCCCCAATTCAGCCCCCATCTTTCTCCATCATTTAGGGCTACCGTTATAAGGATACGATTCTTTCAGGAGACGCCTTGCACTGAGGTTCTTGTGTTTGACTGGAATCAGTTCCATGGCCTGTGCCCACTAAACACTCAGCAAGGGCCGTGCTTCCAGCCGAGCAAGTCCCCTGGAATGAAAACACAGAGAGGAGGCCATTTTGCTGGGACCATCAGCCGCCTGCTGTTAGCTGGAGAGGAGGGACTTTCGTCGGTTACTGTCACCAGGGTGACACTGTACCAGACCCCACATCTGGAAACAGTTATGACCCTGCAGTCTTCCTTTCTGCTCCTCCATTTGTTAATTTACTGGTTTGGAATGATCAGCTCAGGTCCCCGGTGTAAATCATAGGAACCAAAGTTAAAAAAGAGGCCATGACTGTCACAATACTCTTTGAAAACAGACCAAGGCCTTTTTATGGGGTCTTGGATGAACTTTGTATCTAAATATGTTTTTGAAGTTGCGTATTGTGTTGGACTTTAACCACCAAGCCAAGCCTTTATAAGCTCTGCCATGAGCCTCATACCCCTCCCCGACTCAGCACAACTCGGCCCCATCTGTCTCAAGGGCCCCATAGGATTTGCACTTCATGGATTTGGACCCACACAGTCCGCTGTTTGCATGCACATCATACAGACACACACAGAGACGTACACTTCTTGGCCTACCCCGCCCCCTTTAAAACGTAAGCAAGTAGAAGGCTTGGAAGGAGCCTGAACGTGTTTGCACGCCAGCAGCACGACATGCCATTAGTTGCTGATGGTGCCCTGAAGATGAAATAGAGCCCAAAAGGCGTAGGGGCCTGCTTCAGTGCCTGTTGCTTTTGGAGTGGAAAGTGCTCACATAGAAGACCCGGGTCTGTTTTTGAGAGGAACCAAAAATTAAGCCTTAGGATATTTAGTAGATTTCTAAACAATGGAGGAAAAAAACCCTGGATGATCTTGGGAAGATGGCGTTTTCCTTGGCCATTAAGAGTGGACGCACAGAAAAGCAATTCTTTCAGGCTCTTCTGTCTCGGGAACTGTAAAGCCCTAACGAGAACCAGAAACGCAGACCAGCAAGTATGTCTCTGGTACTAACCCTGTCTCCGGTTTCTGGTTTGATGAGTTGCAGTCTACCTTGCTGACTTTGGCCTCTGTTTCAACCAGATGATGAATCACCTTTTCTGGGAAGAATCCCGGTCCCCCGTCACGCCTCCCACCCTCCGCTACACCCCCCCATCCTCCCTCTTCTTCCCCGTTACCCGCCCCGACACCACCCACTGCAGCAACCGAGTTGTTGGGTACTTCCCTTTGGAGTTCCTTTCATATCAAGCCATGTATTCGGCACTTATTTCATCGTATGTGCGCCTGGCTCCCCAACCAGACTCAGTGCCTCGTGTTTAGAGAATGCCTGACTCATCCACGCTGGGCTTATAGCATGAGCTTAAGGAGTGTTTGTATTAGAATCCGTCCAGAACCACTCTCTGAAGCAGAGCAATTTGGTTGTCCATACGTTGTCGGCAGTATTTTTCTAAATGATGTAGACCAGCAGGACTAACTCAAACTCTCATTCAACTGTAACTTCAGAAATGTGCCAGTTAATGTAGGCAAATCTTTTCTACAGACACTGGGGGTCATTTTAATTCTTTCATCGTCCTGGGGTTTTGTTGTATTAAATGTTAATTAAAGTGCCCATGCCGGGCTTCCCTGGTGGCGCAGTGGTTGGGAGTCCGCCTGCCGATGCAGGGGACGCGGGTTCATGCCCCGGTCCAGGAAGATCCCACGTGCCGCGGAGCGGCTGGGCCCGTGAGCCGTGGCTGCTGAGCCTGCGCGTCCGGAGCCTGTGCTGCGCAACGGGAGAGGCCACAACAGTGAGAGGCCCGTGTACTGCAAAAATAAATAAATAAATGAAAAGCGTCCATGCCATTCGTTTGAAGAAATCTTGGGCATAGATACTTAATATTTGATCAGTAATTTAAAAAGGAATAAAAGGAAAGTTTTTTTAAATGCTCCTTGCCAAGGTGTTGTCGCAGGTGGGGTCGTGCCAATTACCAGGAAAAAATTACCTTTCACTTATTTTACATCCTTTCATGGTGCTTTCAGAGAAGCAATGACCACCAGGTATAGATTAGTCCATCACCAATGTGAAATACATTAGGAAAGAAAGTGACCCATCTTGCCAACCAGAGTCAGACAGAGGTCACTGTGGAAGCACAGAAGGCTGTGAGAGGCTCCTAGATAGTTAAGGAGGAATGGTGGGGCCTTGCCAGCTCCTGCTGCAGTATGTTGAAGAATCCCACGTGAGCTGCGACCGTAAATTGGCCCCTGGAGCCCAGAGGAGACCTGAATGGGGTGTGGCTCGGGGGACGTTCCCTTTAGGAGGTCCCAGGCCGCAGGGAGCCCAGGGTCAGTGATGCAGATTCCCTCGGCTATCTACCCAAACCCCAGGGAAAAGACAGGGCTGTGCTTCCCACACGTTCAAGGAAACAATTCCCCTCTTGCCCAGGCTAGCTGAGGAGCAATTTTATTTGTTTAACTCAAATTCTAGAGAATTCATCAGAGGGGGATCCTGCAACTGGATGATTTGAAGGAGCCGAAAGTCGGGGCTGCCGGAGCATCAGTGGCCCTGGGCTCATCGTCCGACCCCCGACCCTTGTGCCTGGGAGGTACTGGGCCCCACGGATTCACTGAGCAGTAGATACAGAGCACTCTATTTGCAGGCTGGAAGTGGCCATGGCAAAGTTGTTAAGGATTGCTAAATAAGTCTAGCTGATCCGTTCAAGGAATACTGATTTCCTGGTGAAAATAAATTGTGGTTCCAACAGCTCAGTTCCCCTGCCTGTCTAGGGTAGGGGGGCAGTGACTGTGCCGGCTGCTTTCCTCACCAAGGCTGCCTCATTCTCCAGAGTGGCTCCTGGGGACTTGCAGGGCTTTGCTCTCCCTTGCTGTGCGAGGGAGAGAAAGTTCCAGGGCTCTCCAAAAATGTGCAGCTACACTACCTGGAGAGGGGCGTAGAGCAGTGATACAGGTAGGGCAGGCGCTGGGAGCTGGGCTGTTTGCATTCAAACCCTGACTTTTCTGCTTTCTGGCTTCCTCACTACTCTGGCAAGTTGCTTCACCTCTCCTGGCCTTTCCTTCCTCATCTGTAAAACAGGAAAAATAACAATACCCAACCCACAGGATGACTTTAAGGATGGAATGACTTAGTGCATGCAAAGTATTTAGAATAGCACCTGCCCGTTGGTAAGCTATAGCTCTCCTTTACTAGGCTCTGACTGTGTGTGTGCGCGTGCAGGCATACATCCGCTCTCCTCCCTGATTGCTTCCCTGCATCCCTCTCAGGCTCACAGCCTTTCCTAGACACAGCCTCACCTGGGGGAACCTCAGAGGCAGAGACCTCCCTGCTTTGGCTGTCCTTAGAAGCAGCCATCCAAGTCCCTTTAAGTGCCTCCTCTTATTGCAGCATTTACCCCATTCATGTCCAGTAAAACATCAGGAGGCCTCTGAAGGAAAGAATGAGGAGGAAGATGCAGGAAGAGGCTGGGGAAGGGGTGTTGCACTAGCTGATGCTGACAGGTGTGCCCTTGGGCCTGCCTGCTGGGTGAGGGGGAGTGGAGGGTGCAGAGAAGTTGGGGTGGGTATCATGGGGCACGCGCATGGGTTTAATTTTGCCCTTTCGTTCCAGGGTAAAGGAGAATGAGTTTGTTCCACAGTGTTAAAACCAACAGGCTAAATTTTGTGGCTCTCATCTCACAAGCTCCCCAGCCTACGCAGATTGCCTTCTATACCCTGGATTCGAATGTCCAGAGCTTTTTGGTGGAGGCAGGGTGGTGTCAGGTTAGAAGCAATTTCTTGGGCACTTTTTTTTTTTAAATAAATGTATTTATATTTGGCTGTGTTGGGTCTTCGTTGCTGCGCGCGGGCTTTCTCTAGTTGCAGAGAGCAGGGGCTACTCTTCGTTGTGGTGTGCGGGCTTCTCATTGAGGTGGCTTCTCTTGTTGCGGAGCACAGGCTCTAGGTGTGCGGGCTTCAGTAGTTGTGGCACGCGGGCTCAGTAGTTGTGGTTCACGGGCTCTAGAGCGCAGGCTCAGTAGTTGTGGTGCACGGGCTTAGTTGCTCCACGGCATGTGAGATCTTCCCAGACCAGGGCTCAAAACCCGTGTTCCCTGAATTAGCAGGTGGATTCTTAACCACTGCGCCACCAGGGAAGCTGTCATGAGCACTTTTAATGTGGCTCTTAGAATGGCTGCTACAGAGCCAGCAGCTTCCCCTTTCTGCTCTCTGATGCTGGCACAGCTCTGCAGCTGAGGAAGTGGAGCCTTTCTTTTCAGCTAACATGGGGGAACCTTCCGTGAATTGGGGAACACCGGCCCCAGAGACGCTGACGCCTTCCTGCTAGGGAACTGAACACCCGGCTAGGGAAGGTGGGGAGACGAGCCAGGACCAATGTTCCTTAAGGCCCATCAGAGTCTCTGCCTGACCCGGAAGACCGCACAAGTCAGTCTACCCAGGGTGTAGGGTGGAGCCCACCTAAAGCAGTGCCAGTCTCTGTCTAGAATCCACTGGAAGAGGTGTGAATTGCACCAGCAGGGATTTAGGCTAGACCTTTCAAAACACAGTCAATTAATGAATCTGTAAATGTTAACTGGGTTCCTTGCTGAGTTATGATGAGGTTATAAAAGAAGCACAGGTATAAATACATGGGCCAACTGTGATGGCAGACCCAAGGGCTAAAGGCTAGAGCTGGTGGACATGGCAAAGGAGAATCTCCATGAAGTGGGAAGGTCATGGAAGGGAGACCAGCTGAAAGAACAGTAGCCCAAAAAGGTTAAGGAATTTGCCTGAGGACACACAGCTTCTCAGTAACAAAGCTGGGTTTAAAGGGAGAGTATTATACAGGTAAGTGGAAGCAAAGAGGTAGCCCAGGGCTCTGCACAGAAGAAGCGGAAGTGGGCTGTGTGAACTGTGTGTGGGGAGGGTAGAGGAAGCACGTGCCCTGCAGGAGCCAGAGCTGACCCTGGGGCACATGGGAGAGCAGGCGAGATGGATGACAAAGAGGAATTCTACGAAGGACTTAGAAGCCAGGCGCAACAGAGGGAGGGCAACACCTTGGAAGTGTTTTGGTGTAGGAACCAAATTTGGTGTAGGGTGGATAACTTCTATGCTCTAATGTAGCCTTTTCAGTGTGTTCCAAGCTTTGTTCAATGTGCATGTATTTCTTTTTAAATCAGTGGCGAAAAAAGATGTTCATTTAAAAAAAAGAAGAAGAAGAAAATAGGCAGAGAAGTCTGGATTTTCTCTCATAAACAATAAAAGCCATTGGTAGTATCCTAAGAAAGCAGTGCTTTGGTGAAAGTGGTGTTTGGGGAAGATAAGACCGGCAGTGGTGGGATAGATGGATGGCTGCGGGTCAGAGGAGGGGTGTGGGCTGCTGGTGGTGAGAGGTGAGGCCTTGGGGATCTGGGGTATTTGAGTGGTCGATGGGGAAACAAACATCTAGGAGCAATTTAGAAAGAACACTTGTAGGGTCTTGGTGACCGATCGCATGTGGGGGGGGGGGAGGGGCGGGGAGAGAGGCAAAACTGGAAGCAGACTTTCCAGCCTTGGGCAGTGCCATGCAAGAATACAGAAATGGAGAGGAGCTGGACAGAGGCGGTATGAGGATTAGTGGACTTGGGAAGGCGTTGTTTCTCTGAGGCGTTTGCCCTCCATGCAGGAAAACTTGACGGGAGCAGAGGAAAGGCATGAGTAAGCTTTGCTTCTCAGGCCAACAATCGTCTGGTAAGTTCCCTACAGTGGGCATCACTCCATAGGAGTATGTGAGGTCAGGCAATTGAAGCAACCTCAAAAGTGCCTCTGGATTCTTCTCTTGTAAGATATTTTATCTGAGCCAAATCAATGCAACTCTCTTGTGAAAAATCAGTTTCCCTGGAAAATAAAGTTGGGTTCTAGCCAACAAGTAGCATTTGGCAAGCCCTGATTAAGAAAGCCAGTGTTCAGAGAAGTTGTGAAAATACAAGTCATTTAGGAAGGTAAACACTGGGTACCTAATGCCATTTTAGGGCTGTGACCGCTGTTCTGTCTCCATCAATTGTAGAGCCTGAAACTACAGGTTTATTTTAAGTTCTTGCTGTTACAAACCTGTAGACCACCCACGCCCCCTTTGCAGGCTTTGAAAGGGGAGACGAATTGAAGATGACCTGGACTGAACACAATTTCCTTTCCCAGTTCAGTGAGTGGAAGCCACCAAATACCCAACAGCTGGACCTAGAGAAAAAGCCACTTGCCAGTCACCCAGGCATCTTGACTGTCATTCACAGTGTGAGCTGGGCTTCCATGAGAGCAAAGATTTCCAATGTGGTCCTTGGTACAAATTTTCAGGTGGTTTTTTTTTTTTTTTGGTCAATGGCTATGTTTCTTGAAAAGTTTTACGTAAATTGAATCCTATTTTAAACTCATCTGAGCTTTAGCTATTTAACAGAAACCTGTAGGCCTGTGCTTCTCAAACTTTGAGGTACACACAGATGACCTGGTAATCTTATTTAAAATGCAGAGTCTGATTCAGTGCGGGGTGGGGGTGGGGGTGGGGGCAGAGGGCAGTATCTAAGATTCTGCATTACTAATACGTTCCAGGCTGCTGTTGATGCTGCTGTTTGCACATCACATTTTGAGTGGCAAGGTTATGGAAAATGCTTGAAAAACCAAATCTGAATCCCCTAAATTGCACTATAATCACCCCTTAATTTTAGTAAGTGGGGATGTTGCTTGCCTTTGTTTGTTGGGTGGATGGAATAATTGCAGTGTGTAAAGTACCATTCTAAGTGCTGTGTATTGTACAAGGAATGGAAAATTTCTCCCAAATTTGATTCAAGTACTCTTAAAAATTGGATATCTCATGCCAAAACCCACCCTTCTTTCTCCCTGGCGAGTAGTAGGGAACTGAATTATAAGAGCTCTCTCATTCACTACATGGTGGCAGGTTAGAAAGCCCAAGTGTCCTCTGGGAATTATTTTGACCGTGTCATCTATCTTCACTGATGCCTGACATCACCCAGAACACCACCCAGGGAGGATGGCAAAAGGGAGGCATGAAGTTGGTCAAGCGGCAAATGCCAGGTCTCCTGCCGACAGACCCAGAACCAGTTTCTTTCTGTGTTTCCTTTGCGGAGAGCTTGTTGGAACTACTCACTCACCCTGTCAAGCACAACAGGGTTATTTTCAAAAACTAAACTGTTTTTGGTGATCTCGTAAGAGCCACAAAATAAGAAAGTGGTCACTTTTATAAAGTGTCTGAAAAAGTCTAGTAATTATTGTTCCAAACAAGCCTCTCTTTCTCTTTAGTTGGTCTAACATGGAAAGAAAAGGGAAATCTTTCCCAAATGAAAGTGAGCGGGGCCAGCCCCAGTTGGTGGCAGGATATCTGGGATGGAGGACCCCTGTTCCTTTCCCCAGCAACATCTTTTCCCGTGGAAAAGCACCCCTCCCACAAAGCAGCAATCTGTGGTGGAAGAACGTGTTTACATTCACAGGGCTCTGCATTTTCTGGTTTTGGAGGGAGGCGAGTGGTGGGACACAGAGTTGGAATTTTTTTTACATCTAAACAGTAAATGAAATATTACTGTAATCTCCTTCCTGAGCTCATGGAAAAACTCAAGTCATCGAATGTTAGTTTTACAGATCAGGGAAGTTTTTCAACGAGATTACCTGACTTGTCCCGGAGCCTATAAATCTTGCTAGAGGGAGAGCTGGGCTGGGGAAGGCACAGCTCCCAGGCTCTTACACACACGGGGCATCTTCCCTAAAACTGTGATGCAGCCAATGCTCCATCCCCAGGGGAGACATCAAGCCCAAGCTTGAATCTCTTTGAGCACTTCCCAGTGTCCTATGCCAAGCAGTCCTGTTGAAACAGAAAAATGTTTTGTTTTCAATCAATTAAATGATTATTTTCACATGATTTCACTTCTGTATGCGCTAACCTTTCATATCTTTTCAGTGATCTCTATTACATAGTGCAATTACTGGGAGAGGTGACTCGTATCTGTTGGCCACTTTGCATGAATTATATCATGTAATCTACCCTAGGGTCCTGTGAGGTAGGTTTTGTTATCAACTCTATGGGAAAAGTAGCAACTGAGGCTCAGAGGGGTTGAACAACTTGCCCAAGGCCACACAGCTTGTAAGTAGTAGGACTGGGATTTGAACCCAGGTCCCCTGCCTTCAGAGCCTGCACTCAGCAGCTTTGTTTTACCAATGCCATCGCTCCAGCAAGGCTGGCAATCTACCTGATGGATCCTGGCTTGGGCACCCAAGCTTTAAACCTAAACCATCAAGCAAAGTTGCCAAAGGCTACTTCCTCACTTCTCAGCATGTATCCTTCCCAGAAACTTCCTTTCATTCCTTACCCTACCCCTCTGGTCGGGACCACCTCGATTTTATAAAGGAGTTATTTTACAGCAGCTTAGACTAGACAATCCATGGAGGCTGCTGTGTTCTTAGACCTCAGCCCAGCTTTCCAGCTCATGATCTTAGCAGCCGTCCACCTTGACTCACTGAGTAGTCATTGCCAAAGACACCTCTTTCTTTGCACGAGCACTGTCTGAGAACAAAGCCAGCAGATAAGATTTTTGATGTGGAAATCATCAAAACAGTTCTTCCTATCCCCTGGCTTTTCTTCTTGAGGCTCCAGAAAAAAAAGAAAATGATAAACCCTACAGTGAGGAAAAAGGACTCATAGATAAAGTGGAGCTAAATCCCAGGCGCCTGAATGCTGAACTTAAAGCCACTGGAGAGGCATCCTCCTCCCTCAGAAAGTTGTTTCCAGGAAAGTCCACTCATTCCAGACTGAAGTATGTGTTTGACAGTCCTCACCAGCCAGCAGAATGAGCCCCATCTGAACAGAGACAGGCAAAGGGATCATCTCCCCCAAAGTGGCAGAAGTCCCAGCCCGGGAAGCAGCGCCCCACAGCTAGCCAGGGGAGGGACTGTCCCAACCCTCCCTCCAGGGGAGATGGGAGGAGAGGAACAAGCAAGGGGATCAGGGAAGGACCTGGCTCTCCCCAAGGTCAAAACCACCCCAGAACATCCCCTAGTCTTCAATGAGGAAGGTACAAGCTGGGATTAGAATGTTCCAGAAGACATTCCGTAGTCTTGTGGTCTTTGGTTTCCTGAGAGCCAGCCGCAGTCTAGGAACCGCACAGTGATAGGGTTCAGCTTGGATCCTCTGCCCCACCTGGCAGTGATGGTGGCTCTCTGAAATCCTCCTCTCCTGTGGCCTCTCAGGGTCTCCCTGGGCCTCGGTTCTGTCAGGGTTCCTGCTCTGTTTCCCCTCAATCCCTCCAGATGGGTGCTCCCCAGGGCCTGCCATCTCCTCCTCCTGTTCTCCAACACACGCGCCAGAGGGAGACTGCCCAAGTCCAGGGCTTTAGCCACCACCTGCTAGTGTGATGACTCCAATCCGCATCTTCAGTGCTCACACCTCCCCTGAACTTCAGACCTTCAAAGGCAGCACCCTCCTGCACATCTCCACCCGGAAACGTGGCTGTCTTGTCAGGCATGATACGAACGCACCTGGAGTCATGCCTCCCTCCCCACGGGCAACCCAACGTGCACCTTCACCAGCGCAGCGTGCCCATCGTGCCCGTCCTGCATCTGATCATCCCAGCTAGAGACCCTGAGGTTGTCCCTGACTCCCCAACCCGCTTCCCTCCATGCCCTCAGGTTTCCCAGTCTAGTCCATGCTACCACTGAACTCTCCCTGAAACCTGAACCGCCCTCTCCTCTCCCTCCGCCACACTCCCAGCTCAGGCCCTCAATGGCTTTTGCTCCCTCTGCGCTCTGCCCCTCCTCCAGCCCCAAACTGCTCTGCTCCAGCCTCTTCTTGCTTCCCTTCCCCTCACTCTGATGATCCCCTCCTCCCTCCCTCCTTTCCAGCAATGTCCTAGCATGTCGAGGCCTCTGTAGACTGTGTCCCCTGTCTTCCACACTGACTCTCCCCTTCCTTTCTCAGATAATCTTCTTGGAAGAATCGTCCACACTCTCTATGGCGCCATCACTTCATCAAACCACCATCATCTGGCTTCGCCCTCCTGCTCCCATAGCCAAGTCCCCAGCGCCTGTCTGTTTCCCACAAAGCAGATAAGCTTCAGGTCTGTGAGCGGCGGTACTCGCTGCTCACAGCCCCCTCCTTCTGGGGCTGCCCATTGCCTCCTGCTCTCTGTCAGCACTGCTTCACCTCCTTGCTGGCTGCTCTCTGCCATGCCTCCTCTCCATCATCTGTCATCACCCACCTCTTGCTCCACACGCCCAACCAGAGAATCCATCCGCTCCCATGCCTTCAGCTGCCTACAGCTAAGGCGGACTCCCATGTTTGGATCTCCATCCCAGGATCCTCGATGGAGCCCCAGATCTTTACATACAACTGCCCACAAGACAGCTGGATGAGTCGCAAGCACTTAAAGTCAGTATGTCCAAAACCACTGACCCTCTTGCGGCAAATCTGCTCCTCCCTCCATGCCCCTGCCAATAGCACCTTAGATATCCCTGGCTCCTCCCCGCCCCCCCGCCACTCTCTGGGTACAGCCTCCATGTTCTGCCGAGTCTGTTACCTCCTAGACACCTCCTGGTGTGCCACCCTTCTTCACGCCCACCTCCACTTCCGCGGAGCAAGCTCTTGGTCCCCTCCTGGTCACCTGACCTTCCTGCCTCCAGTCTTGCTTATTTTATGTTATCCTCTCCTAGCCTGCTCCTGCCCCTGGCCTGCTTCTCCGTCATCTGCAGGACTCTTAGCTTGGGTCTGGGTCCTGTGACATGCCTTCCCTTCTCTCTCTCCTTGACTCTGCCTCCCCGTGCTTCAGCCAGCCGGACACTTTGAGGGCCCAGAACGCCCTCACTTTGCCTGGCTAACTCCTTCTCACCCTTCCAGCCTAGAGCAGGTGCCACCTCCTGTCAGGCCGGTGCTTCCTCGAGGCTCGCAAGGCCCCAGCTGCCCCTCCCCATAGCAGCTTGTTTTCTGGCCCGCGGGTCTCCGGCCTGTGAACTTTTTCAGAAAGAGCCTGGATCTCACTCACGCATCCATCTTTGTCTCCCCAGGCTAGCAGCGCCAGGTAATTGGTGGGCGATTAATAGGTGCTTGAGTGAATACTTATCTTCCTGCCAGGTGACTATTTGTTTACTTGCTCTGAGCTCCTCCAGGGCAAAAATCTTGTCTTTGCTATCTTTTTGCAGCATCTTTCTCACACTTAGTGCTATACAGATGTTTATGAACAGAGACATTTCTCCAAAGAAGATATACAGCCTGCCAACAAACACATGAAAGAATGCTCAACATCATTAATCATTAGAGAAATGCAAATCAAAACTACAATGAGATATCATCTCACACCAGTCAGAATGGCCATCATCAAAAAATCTAGAAACAATAAATGCTGGAGAGGGTGTGGAGAAAAGGGAACACTCTTTGCACTGCTGGTGGGAATGTGAATTGGTACAGCCACTATGGAGAACAGTATGGAGGTTCCTTAAAAGATTACAAATAGAACCACCATATGACCCAGCAATCCCACTACTGGGCATATACCCTGAGAAAACCATAATTCAAAAAGTGTCATGTACCAAAATGTTCATTGCAGCTCTATTTACAATAGCCCGGAGATGGAAACAACCTAAGTGTCCATCATCGGATGAATGGATAAAGAAGATGTGGCACATATATACAATGGAATATTACTCAGCCATAAAAAGAAAGGAAATTGAGCTATTTGTAATGAGGTGGATAGACCTAGAGTCTGTCATACAGAGTGAAGTAAGTCAGAAAGAGAAAGACAAATACCGTATGCTAACACAGATATATGGAATTTAAGAAAAAAAAATGTCATGAAGAACCAAGGGGTAAGACAGGAATAAAGACGCAGACCTACTAGAGAATGGACTTGAGGATATGGGGAGGGGGAAGGGTAAGCTGTGACAAAGCGAGAGAGAGGCATGGACATATATACACTACCAAATATAAGGTAGATAGCTAGTGGGAAGCAGCCACATAGCACAGGGAGATCAGCTCGGTGCTTTGTGACCGCCTGGAGGGGTGGGATAGGGAGGGTGGGAGGGAGGTAGACGCAAGAGGGAAGAGATATGAGAACATATGTATATGTATAACTGATTCACTTTGTTATAAAGCAGAAACTAACACACCATTGTAAAGCAATTATACTCTAATAAATATGTAAAAAAAAAAAAAAAAAAGACAATGAGCGTGTACCAAGGTGGCGGACCCCACCCTTCTCCACGGTTTCCAAGAGTAGCTTGGAGTCTAACAAAACCTGCCATATATATACATATATACATATATATATATATATACTGTCAATCAAAAGATTTACTCCCTATCCATCTTAAAGTTAGCAAGCTGGGGGAGGAGAGGGGTGCGTGTGGAATGCAGAGGCAAGTGTGATGGGTAGAATATTGTGGGAATCAGCATGGCCTGAGACCGCTGAGGCATGTTCGGGCTCAGGACCCTGCAGACCTCGAGGAGGGAGTGAAGGAGTGAGGCCCCGTAGGCCCGTTGGTGGACGCTGGGGAGCACGGGAGAGAGGGGCTAGTTGTGAACTATCTTGGGCTGGGCGGGGCGTCCGCAGCCCGCCCTCCGCCCGCTCCCCGCCCCTCGGGCGGCTCCCTGCGCTCCGCTTACTTAACCTGCCGGCGGCGACGGCACTCGCACTCCCGCAGCGCTCGACCGCCCGCTCCGCGACGCCTCTCGCTCCATGGCGCTCCTCGGGCAGCTACTGCCCCTCGCCCTGGCACTGGCCCTGGGCCCCGCCGCCACGCCAGCGAGCCCCGCCAAATCTCCCTACCAGCTGGTGCTGCAACACAGCCGCCTCCGGGGTCGGCAGCACGGGTAAGAGGGCGCCCCCATGGGGGGCGGAGGAACTGGGCGTCGGGGCCGTCGGAGCGGGGCTGGGGGCGCCGGAGACAAAGCCCGAGCCTAAAGCAGGCTGTGTGGGACGCTCCGAGGGACCAGCCCTGCAGGAGGTGGAGGGAGGGAGGCGGGGACGATGGAGGAAAGTCAGCAGAAGGCACTGTGTAGAGGAAGCGGATGGGAGAGCTGACCCGTCACCCCAACTCAGGCCAAGAGCGTGAGAGGGATCCCGGGCTTTGAGCTTCTCCCAGCGGAGAGCGCTTGGCAGCTCTCTGCCCCGAATCACCGTGGGAAGGTGGCCAGGGCAGAGAGGGAGCCCACCCAGCAGGGCACAGATTCCAGTCCAGCACCTTCAGATGTGTCGCTGGGGCCACACAAGCTGGCAGCAACCAAGGCCCCCAGGCTCCTGTTCACCTGTCCAGGCCTATACCCGCGACCTGGCCCCAGACACTGCTCTCCAGGCGCAGCAAGGGCAGTGCGGCATCTGCTCCCTGGGTAGATGAAGAGCAGGAGAGTGTGCTGAGCCTCGCACACATTGTACAGATGGGGAAACAGTCTGGAGGGGACACACCACTTCCCCACGGACCTTCAGTATGTACTGGAGCTGGGATTGGAATCGGTCTTAAAACACTGGCTGGGTTTGTAAATTTGGGACATTATCATTGCAGATATTCCTTTGAGACACTGAAGATGTGTTGGTTTTAGGGGGCAAACCCAGGCAAAAGGTCTGACCTGGTAAAGACCCTGGCCCAGACGCAGGCAGGGGTGGGCAGTGTTTCTACATCCCAAACTAGGCCCTCCCGCTTCACACATAGCCAGGCTTTGCTGCAGCTTCCAGCCTACCTGGGTGCACCGCCTCCCTTTTTCACAACTAGGTAGAACTGTATGTGGATAGTCGTGTCACAGCCCAAATGCCATTGGGTCTGGCATTTGCTCCCAGGTGGTTCCCAGACCACCATGTGACCGGGCAGATCTGTACTCAGATCAAAACTCCGTTGGAAGTGATCAGAGTTGTCTCCATAGGGCTTTACAAAGCCTTGGCTCCCCGCCCTTCAAAGCGCCCCCTCCTTGGGAGCAGTCATCCTTGTACCCTCTGCCTGTGTGTGGCCTTGTGGCCTTACTTGGCCTTTCAGGTGCCCAGGGCTGTGGGGGGACTGGTGGGAGTGAGTCTGACCCCTCTGCATCCTTGTACCCTCTGCCTGTGTGTGGCCTTGCGGCCTTACTTGGCCTTTCAGGTGCCCAGGGCTGTGGGGGGACTGGTGGGAGTGAGTCTGACCCCTCTGCAGAGTGAAAGCCGTCCAGGCGATGCTGCAGCCTCAGCACCCTGGAAGAGAGAGGAGAGCGCAGGGGGTGTCCCGGGGTCTTTCGGGAAGTGAAAGCTGCCCCTTTGACTTAGGCCGGGTTCAGAAGGGTGAGGGGACAGGGCAGAAAGACGAGGGGGAGAAGAGGCATAAAGGCAAAATGTGAGCACCTGGCATTGTCATTGTCTCTGCCCAGCTCTCCATTGTCCCTCTGCCTTTCTTACCAATGGAGCATGTCCTGTTTGGGTGCTGCGGTCCTCCTGGGAGGTTTCTGTTCCTGCTGTATCTTCTTAGGCACTAAGGCAAGAGAGAGCCCCAATAGCATGCCCTGCAGCACTGTTACCCGGAATGGTGGCTCTGTGCGCTCTGCAGTGAAGCTTCCCCAATGGTGTTGACAGGGTTCTAGCAGGAGCCACCTCTGCAGCAGGCCTCCTTCCTGTCAAAGCCCAGAAAAGCCACAGACCAGCTGGAAAATAGGTTTTCTTTTTCTTTTTTAAATGCAAACGCTCTTTATTATAAAGTTCAGACGTTAGATCAGTTTCCTCCCTCCCCACCCTCCCCCCACCCCTGCAGGCTAATCCTCTTGATTAGCTGCTTGCAGTGCAGTTGGAAAGGCCTATAGTGATCTGTGATGGACAGGATGGCCTAAGCAGTCCCTGGTGTGCACCCTCCCCCAATAAAGTCTGGACACACAGGCAGGTGAACTGTGACAAACAGTTGCAGACACAGTTGCGTTTACTCTGATCTAACTGTCCCTGAAAACCTCACAGGGCTGCCTGACTTTGCCCCTGGGGGTGGCACCCTGTGCAAAATGGATAACCTTGTTCAAACTCCCGCCACCTTTTAAAGTGAGATCTGGTGGGAAGGGAGAGGTAAGCTCTTTTTTAAAGGAAATGTATGCGTGCTTCACATGACGTGAAGGAAGAAATAATAAGCAGGCCCTGCTCACCCTTTATCACCGTCACCACTTTTGCTTTCATCCTTACCGCAACACAGTGAGCTCTGTAGCGTGCGTTCCCATTTTACAGATGGAGAAACTGTGGCTTAGTGAGGTGGAGTGACTTAGTCCAAACACAGAAATATGTTGGGAAACTAGTGACTATGATGTGGTCTCTTGACTCCCAGCTGTTATCTGTGTTGCTATAGGGAAGGAAAAAAACAGTACTGAAAGAGAAGTAAAAATGCAGTCACACTTCCAAATATCAACAACCAAAACTGGACTGAATTTTCTGAAGCAGTTGATTTTCAAATCCAAGTTGAACAGCAGAGCTGTTGTGCTTGAGGTAGAAGGCCCAGAAATGGGGTGCTCATTTTGATTAAACTTCAGCATAAATTTCCTGTGTACACAGCCCACCCCTCCCACCCCGATGTGAGAGGGAGTGCGTCACAGAGACCCCCAGCCTCCGCTCCTGTCTCAAAGGGCAGCAGCAGTGGAAACTCACTCCGCGGAGGAATGTTGGAGCCACATCCACAAGAGACACTGAAGATTTTGCCAAACGCCTACGGAAAGTTGCAGGGAATTCATCAACAGTAATTGTTTCCTGCTTGGTCAGACAGAAGAACTTCTGAAACTGTACAGCAATAAACAACACCTATGGCTGGAGTGTGGCCAGCGGGGACTCTCTCAGGGTTATCTGGGACTGCTGTAACCTATGAATGCCGAGCAGCAAACTGAGAAGCAAGTTGGCTTCTGTAAAAATCCTCTGGAGGCTGTGGGGATTTGGTCAGACCCAGCCAGGAGCAAGGGGATAAGGGCTGTTCTCCCTGCTGGCCTGCGGTTTCCTCTCTAGCCTCAGCTTCTCTCACCCTCAGGTTCTTAACAGTAACTCACTAATATTTACTGGGCTTCCTTGGCCCACTCACCTTTGCCTGCTGAACCACGAACTGGACAAGAGGTGACATCCAGGTGGTAGAAGAGACAGGGCAGAGAGGTAAAGGGTCAGTGTGCTCTCCCACCCAATAATCTGACTCTGAGTATTTGAGAATTGACCAAGTTCCTGTAGCCATGTGACGGGGACAGCAGGTGCTGCCCTCACCGCGGTATCAGTGTCTTCCCGAAAAACACCATGCATCTCAAATGATGACGATTGATTATATTTGTAAGGTATCAGAGGAAATGATATTTAGAACTGATAGCTGAGGTTCTCTGGGCATAGAGGTTCTGTGAAAGCCCGTAGTCTCTCCGCTTTGCTTTTCTCTGGCTTGTGATTCAGCCAGGTGAACTGCCTGCCTCCGGCTCAGGAAGACTGCCTCCCACTTGTCACCACACAGCCACAGCTGCCTCCTTCCCCAGGGGCTCCCAGTAACTGCCCTGCCACCACTTGGCCTGAGCATGGTTTGGGTCAGAACTTGGTACACTGGGTAAAATACGCAAAGACAAAAGCCCACGTCTGTGGGAAAGCAGACTTCTCAGCAGAACCTGGGTGTTTGCGCAGGGTTGCTCAGGATGCTTCTGAGCTGGGTGCTCCTGGGAGCAGGTCAGTCCAAGCCCCTCTGCACCTGATCCGGTGCTCAGCCGCATCTAGAACGTGAAAGGAAGAACAAGGCAGCACACCTGCCCTGAGGGTTCTTTGGAGGGTAATTGAAGAGAAGACATACACGCCCTGATCAGTTTTGGGTTCTGTTTGGTAGCCAGCGTCAAACAAGGGCTGTATCACCGGTCAGAGGTGGACGGAAGTGTGTCACCTGGGGCACTGGAAGAGGGTTTTCTGCGGGGAGTGGGATGCAAGCCGGGGCCTAAGTAATAAACGACTGAGTTCAGTGAGTGAGCATCTCCTTCCAAGGTCCTGACAGCAGCTGGCCGTGCCCCCTAGTTTCCAGGGTGGACGCTTCAGATAGGCCGTGTTTGGGAGCCAGGCAACTGCCTAGGGACGCAGAGGATGTCTGTGTGTGGAGTTGCCTGGGAGGTGCTGGGGCCCGGACCTCATGACCACGGGACCAGCAATGCCCACAGGGAGGCCAGGTTAAAGCCTGTGGATGTTTGGGCTCAGTGTGGAGGAGAGGTGCAGAGGAAGGCTGGGGGGCCTCTCTAAGCTGCTGTTCTTAGCAAGCACACCACTTTTACTTAGCTGATATTCTCCATCTATAACACGGAGTCTAAAATTTTTAAGATGTTTGTAGTTACACTTACCAAATGTCTGTGTCAAAGAAGAATGCTTAAATGAAATTACATCACTGTATGAGATATACTTGGACAATTTTTAAATCGGTGGGGGGGGATATTTTCAGGGGGATGCTGGAAATCTAGGTCATGAGGGCCAGAATGTAACCCCCAAGCCAGCCCCTGGAACCAAGACCGAAATGACTGTATCTTCTCCAAATCTAGAACATTCTGGTGACCCAGGAGGGCCCACGTGGTGGGAAGGATGTGGAGGTGGGTGGACATGCTGACCATCTTGCTAACACGGCAGCTTCTGTTTTCAGCCCCAACGTGTGCGCTGTGCAGAAGCTCATCGGCACCAACAAGAAGTACTTCACCAACTGCAAGCAGTGGTACCAGAGAAAGATCTGCGGCAAATCCACGTGAGTATCTGGAACTCCCCGAGACCGCCAGCCGCTGGGGAGGCTGCCCTCGATGTGCACGGGCTGCAGTTGCCGCTGGGCGTGGGCCAGCCTTCTGGAGCCATGAAGATGCGTGTGCAAACATGTCAGGGGACTGTGTGCTTGGGAGTGGTGTTTTTTGTAGGCTGGCCAATTTTGTTTTTCATTTTTAAGGCTCCTGACAATACTTGGATACATTTTTCAGGGCTGACTTGGGATTGCAAGAAACATGAAACATGGTGTGGGTATGTGTGCGCGCGTGTGTGTGTGTGTGTGTGTGTGTGTGTGTGTGTGTGTGCTTCCTAATCCTCACTAAGTGATACAAACACAAATATTCAGTGGAGAAGCCATCAGCCTCTGACTCTGGGAAAGAAAGCCCATTGGTGAACTTATACCCGGTTCCTGCTCTGCAATCCAAAAGACTTAGAGCGCCTAGAAATATGCACATAATAAGACAGCGTAGCATATTAAGAACACAGGCTCAGACTCCCTGATTCAAGGGCTGGCTCTGCCACTTACCTGGGCAGGTGGCTTCACCTTTGGAATCCTCAGTTGCCTCATCTGTAAAGTGGGAATAACAGTAGGACTACCTTATGTGATTGTTATGAGGATTGAATGAAATAATGCACAGAAGAGGCTAAATTAGGTACCTGGCGCATAGTAAGTGCTCAGTAAATGCCATCTGCTGTTATTTGCAAATCTCAGCCCCTCAAACGGAAGTGAGACACGGGGGGTGTGGACACCTGTGGTTACGGGAGGCCTTGCTGGTGCCTCTGTCAACACAATCAGCACGGAGGGAGACGGCATTCACCCCAACTGCCCTGCGGTCTGCGTGTTCTAACAGAATTCCGGGGAAAGCTAATCTATTTTGGCACCAACCATCAAAAGATCTCAAAGCTGGCTCTCTCCTACAGACAGGAAGATGTGCATAACTCCCTGAGCCACTTGTGAGGAACGGACCTTCTTCTCATCTGTGTAATGAGAGGATTAAGAGATGCTAAGCCATGATCTTGAAGCCTTCCCCATGTTAGGGATTTTTAAATGTATTGCTTGTGACTTGCTTTTGAGCAGATGTCTCCTCTAACTGAAGGAAGGGAAAACGCTCTTTCCTTGAGATGTACCTGGAAATAAATATCCCAACTTGTGACCCTGACTGTGTCTTAACACAGTTATCAACTCTAGTATGGATCAGGGAAATTGTAGATCAGGGCAGAGGTGGGGAGAGACCAGTAGCTCCCTGGGAGCCTGTCAAGGGCAGGGCCATGACAATTGGTTCCCCACTTGACCAAGCCCAGCCACAAAGGCAAGAGTTGAGTGAGCTAAGAGGACCCACCTCCCAGGTTTAGGGAGCAAACAAACCCCCAGCTAGAATTCTTGCTGCTGTGGACAAAAAGAGATTATGCAAATAATATACCACATGTCCTTACCTGGAACCCAAGTTAAAAAAAAAAGAAGAAAACCTTCAGTACTCTTTGACTTTTCCCATGTGTGTATATTATCTACTAAAATAAGCAATTAATTACTTAATTAAACACAGAGCCAGGCCTCACATAATTGCTTCTTGGAAGATGACCAAAGCCCTGGTATCAAGCATCTCAGAGCCCTGGGTTTCAAGATGCCACCTTTTTGTTCTTTCTGGTTTCCCTAGAAATGGGACCCACTTAGGATGTCAAGCTGGTAACAGGGTGGCATTGGCCATGGTATTTCAGCGTGGCGCGTGTTGAAGCATTTGTCTGACTAGTTAACAGTAGCTTGGGAATATTCCCCAGCAGTTCCCAGGTTGATGCTGTTGTGGGTGATGAGCCACCTTGGCTTATTGGCTCTCGGTACCTGCACGCTTCTCCACTGATGTGCCAGGACGGGTGCAGGCGGCACAGCTGTATGTTGGCCAAATGTTCTTGATAAGGGGTCATTAAGATGTAATGGTGCAGCACCAGTGAGCACAGGGGAGCCCAGGCACTGTGGGAAGGAATAGACAGGTAGGTGTGGGTGGGGAAATGGAGGTGTAGAGCAGGGCCAAGCAGAGCCCAGGGCCCAGTCCCAGCCACTGAGCTGGTCTTACAAAGCCAGAGGGGATGACCTGCACTTACAACTCTGCGATGTTCTGTTGCTTTCGGCAGCTTAAAAAAGAGGAAATGGGGGGCTTCCCTGGTGGCGCAGTGGTTGAGAATCTGCCTGCCGATGCAGGGGACATGGGTTCGTGCCCCGGTCCGGGGGGATCCCACATGCCACGGAGCGGCTGGGCCCGTGAGCCATGGCCGCTGAGCCTGTGCGTCCGGAGCCTGTGCTCCGCAACGGGAGAGGCCACGGCAGTGAGAGGCCCGTGTACCGCAAAAAAAAAAAATAATAATAATAATAATAAAAAAAAGAGGAAATGGGGACAGAAAATCATGAGTTGATAAAAAAAAAAAAAACTTCACGATCCAAGATAAAAAGGTCCCTTCCTGGAACATTGCGTGCAGTGTCAGGAAGGTGAAGCTGACCGGGGAGAAATCCAGAGAACTCAGGGAGGGAAAGGGGAAGCGGTTGGATTCATCTCCACTGTCCCCGAGAGAGCTGAGAAGGAGCAGCCTTGTAGTTCGCTTGTGCCCGGGATTAAGACCCATGAAGGGGCTGCCATCTGGGCACCGGGAATTCAGTGCCATAGCTGGTCAGGAGAGGAGAGGGTTCTGCTGGCTGGAGTTGATGTCATCCTGGTGACAGTGGGTCCCTTGGTGCATTTATTTGGGAGATGACCAGACTGGGAAACCGCAAGCATGGTTGTGGTTGGAGCAAAGAGGGCATTCTCAGCATGTGATCAGCCTGGGCAGTGGGGATCTTCCTAGCGTGACTCCAGGGAAGAGGCTGGAGCAGAGGTGTGCACTGGGATGCACGACAGCAAAGGTCACCAGGGGGCCCAGGACCCACAGGAGAATTTGAACTTGAAAGCAGATAATTGGCACTAAGTACAGGACCAAGGGATGAAGGCTTTGCCGGGTGAGGTCACACAGAGACCCAGGAGCCTGGAGCCAAATGTCTGCTGCAGTGAGGCCCCGACTCCACCTCCACAGAGGGAGGGAGGGGAATGGCCACATTCAGCACTCAGCACTCCCATCAGGCCACCGCATCCAACATCTTTAGACGATAGCTTTTCTGTATTACCGAAAAAAGTCTTGGTGCTGTTTGTCAAGCCTGATGCATGGATTTTATTATAGGAAGTAGTTACCAGTGGGCCCCTATTTAGTGACTTGAGTGAATTTTATTACTTAGAAATTCATTTAACTTCAGATCCTAAAGAGCACCAGTGTGATACAACAGCTAATCAAGCAAAGAGGGTCATTTCAGTCCTCGGTGATGATCAGTAACCATAACATTTTTACATACAGCAGCTGAAGCAATGGTGCAGGAAATTGTGCTCAGGAAGCCTGGCTGCCTCTGACAGGCCTTCTTTGTAGAAGCCCCGGCAAGAGGGAGGTCCATTTAACAGCCAAGTCAGAGCTGACATCATGGGAATGTAATGAATCACAGCAGGAGCTCAGGCATCCTCAGTGTGGCACAGGGAGGGCCAGCGCAGGAGCTAGCAGGTAGGGGTGGCAGCTGCCCATTCCAAAAGGCTTAACGTTGTTTCACAAGCAACGCAATTCACAAGCACAGTAGCCAAGATGAGCTGGCAGGACATTCCCCCTTCTCTAGTAGCAAGCATTGCTTTGCCCAAGGGCTGAAATATTAATACTTCTTCAGCACTGCCTTCAAGTTTAGACATTTCACTTCTACCAAAGCCAGCTGGTGTATGGTCGAGATTTTCCATCATTTGGCAGAGCTGTTACCTGTAGATCTCATTCGGGCAGGGCACCCAGGGACATCTGCAGTGAAGCTGAGGAAGAGCCTTCCTTTCCTCCCTCTCCTGTATCCCACAGCCTCGGTCCCAAGAGGAAAAAGAAGAGGATGGTGAGAAGCCATCTAGGGGTGACAAGCTATCCTCAGACCCACACCAGCACCTCCTTCCCTGTTTCATATTCCCTGTGCAGCCCCCTGGGACCGCGTGGCTAACCTGCTCTGAAATAACTCAGGTTTGACATATGCCAAACACCTCTGTTGTGCAGTGCTTCCTGAAGGTTCTCTCCCATTCTGTAGACTCCTAGGAGTCAGCTTAGCTGACAGGGAATCTTGTTCTGTTGAGTATTTATATGAACCCATGTACCATTTGGGGTAAGACCCTATGGTAGGCAGAATAATGACCCCCTAAAGCTGTCTACATCCTCACCCCTGAACCTGTGAATATGTTACCTTACAAAGGAAAAGAGACTTTGTGGATATGGTTAAGTTAAGGATCTTGGAGGGGGTGGGGGGGCAGGTGATTATCCTGAATTATCTGATGAGTCTAATATAATCATAAGGGTCCTTGTAAGAGGAAAGCAGGAGGGTCAGAGTCAGAGAAGGAGATATGACAATGAAAACTGAAGTTGGAGTGATGTGACCACAAGCCAAGAAATGCAGGCAGCCTCTAGAACTGGAGAAGACAAGGAGTAGGTTCTCCCCTAGGACCTCTGGAAGGAATACAGCCTTTGGTTTTAGCCTCGTAAGGCCAAATTCTGACTCTAACATCCAGAATTGTAAGATAAATTTTGTGGTTTTAAGTCACTAAATTTGTGATGATTTGTTCTAACCACAATGGACCCTATCTATTAACTTTCACAGCTGTGTTATGGGGAATTTATTACATGTGATTTGATCAGTGGTCTCCTGCAGGGCACGGCTTTCAATGAAGTTATTAACCTAACTTCAATTTGAAGTTTATACCTGGAATTTTTTAGGAAGAAGCTCCGCAACTGAGTGCTTAGTAACTAATATCAAGTAGCTGGTAAGTGCTTTTCATAGGTTAGCTTGTTCAGTTCTCACAATCATCCCTTAAGATCAGTGTGATCATTCGCCCATTTACAGAGGGGAAGACTGGGGCTCAGAAAGCCTTAGCAACCTGCTCAAAGTCATCCGCTGGTAAGTGGGAGAGGTCCAGTTATTCTACATGCTGCCCGCGGGGGAGAACCAAGCCCAGAAGCTAGTTTTGGTGACATGGGGGGAGCCCAAGTGAGCAGCCCTGGAGCGCCTGGGTCAACTACCCCAGATCTCTCTCTTCAGCCCTAAAACCTGTGACTCTAAGTCCCAGGGAGAAGGCCTCCTCGGGATGAATAGAGGCCCTTTGGCCCAGAGCCACCAACCTTTTCCTGGTTGCTCACCCACAGCTTGGTGGTCATTGAGAACCCCTGTTGCAAGGGGACTCCCTCCCTAGTCAGGTGGAGAGCGTGGGAACTGAGGAGACACAGCCAGCATCCAGGAGCCCTCCCCACCCAAATACCCTCACAAACCATGTGCAAACAGACGTCACCAAAAAATTTAAGTGTATTTTCCCAAGGTTCCGTCTCATTACTCGCCAAGCTGGGCCCTGGTGAATGGGATAGTGGTGGAGTCTTTAGTGGTAGACAGGTTAAAACAAGCCCTTTTTTTACCAGGGGGCTCAAGATTTTCATTTTCTCCTGGGAGGCTTAAGAGAGCTCAGCTGAGTGCGGAAAATGAACCCATCCAGGCAGGCGCCTGTCTAGACCACGTCAGTCTGTGTTTGTTCAGTGATTCCCTTGGAAATCATGACACACTGGATGGTTTACCTTCGGTCACAGGAAGCTGGCTCTCAGGCTCCATTCCTTACCGCACTGCTTCAGAGTCAGCTTAATCCCTAGGTGTTTACAGCCGTCACAGCGGCCAACATTGTGAAGCATGCTTGGGAGAGAGTGATTGTTTTAACTTATTATATTACCTCCTTGAAAAATTATTTTGGGGAGAGAAAAACCAATGCTTCTCTCTCTATCCAGTCATGAGTAAAACTTTGGAGGGGAATGGAGGAGAGCTTTGAGACTCTATTTCAATTCTTTAGGCCTTGGATTGACACTACCTCTTGCACCCCACCCCTGCCTCTTTCAAACGCCCTTCTAAGTCAGGCACCTTCTCTGACTTTCTTCCTCAAATTGCTCTTCTGACCTGGGAAGTTGGAATAAGAAAATTCATGTCTCATTACCCTAGAGGATATACTTTTTCTAAGGTTTTGGACTGCGTCAGGCCAAGGAGAAGCCAGGAGGCTTTAATCAGAGCAGCTTTTGCTGATAAGATCCGATCCAGAGACCAGCAGATTGGTTCTCTCTGTGCAGGGAAGCCAGGGAACCAGGGAGGCACAGATGGGGGCTCCCTGTGTCCATCCTTTCCTGCGTTCATCCTGGAGAGATGAACCTCTCCGTCAGAACCACGACTCTGTGATTGCCCCAGGGGCCCGTCTCCCCACAGCATGTGTGTTCTCCCCAGGGCCAGAGCCCAAGGAAGGTGGCACACGGGGCTGAGAAAAGGGCGTGTGAGTCCTGAAGGGTTTGGTCAGGATCACCTCAATGGGCTGTCTTCTTGGTCTGCAATTTACAGCTGCCCTCTGCTTCTCCAGGGCCAGGCAGGCTGCTTCTGAAAAGACCTGGTATTGCTGGGATAGTTGAGCAGGGTAACAGCCAGCTGTGGAAGCGTTTCAACCCATAAGGCTACCAGGCTGAGGGTGAGAGGCGTGGGTCACCCCATGCCCCTAGAGAGTGCCGGGGATGCCAGAATATGGGTAGCACAAGGGAAGAGGAGGGACAGGCCAGCAGGGTGAGAGGATTAGGAAAAGCTAACCAGGAAAAAGCCTTTGGCTAGGGGGCTGAGCCCCTGCAGGGGGTGGTGTGTCCCCCCACGTCCAGCCTCTGTGGGACACAGGTACAGAAAGCCCACCTGGAGAGAAGGGGCAGTGAGTGCTGACAGGGGTTAGCTCTGATCACATCGGAGAGACCACCTGTGTCCTTTTGATGTCAGACTTTCCAAATCAGTCCACTTTCCCCCAAACGTGTGCACTGTCAAGAGCAACAGAAAAGTGTCTGGACTTGCTGAAATGTGGGAAGAGTCCTAGATCTGCCCCTCCCCAGCTGTGATCCTAAGAAACCCCTTTGCCCCCAGAGCCCTTTCAGCTCTGATTCCATTCTGCATTTCCTTCTGCACGCGGAGACGTCCCTGCTTACGTCTGTCCCTGCTCCCCTGCCCGGCAGCCTCCGTTTCTCCTGTCATTCTCCCCATCTCTCCCCGCCTCCACACACACGTGGCCACAGGAACCAGTAAGTTCACACTTGGGGGGCTGACTTTCTGTTGTCCTCAGGGAGTTCCTGGTGAGGCCCCCTGAGCTATTGAGCTCTCTTGTGGCTTTGTAGGATGGAACTCAGACGCTGACACCCTGGAAGAAGGGTCTTTGGCCAGAAAAGTCTTTGGCTGGGGGCTCCAAGGCATGGAGTGTCAGCACCACGTGCATGGGGGACCCCAGAGATGATGA
The DNA here is from genome assembly GCF_005190385.1 of Monodon monoceros. Lineage (NCBI taxonomy): Eukaryota > Metazoa > Chordata > Mammalia > Artiodactyla > Monodontidae > Monodon > Monodon monoceros. The sequence goes on from NW_021703768.1 coordinate 113,494,214, forward strand.
AGGAGAAGATCCCCCCTCCAACTGTGCTTCTCCAACTCCAGGGAAGGTCACCAGGCACTTTTAGAAAGAAGCTAAGCTTTGGGGGGCTTGACCAAATCCCACTTCCTCAACCCCAGCCATAGAGCCCTGGCATTTATCAGAGAAAGCCTGAGATTCCACGCATGCATGTTCCCGGTCCTATGGGCCCAAGGCTTGCGGCTCTCCCTAGTTTAGCTACGAGAAGCTGGCAGACATATCCTACTTTGAAAAAGTGCTTCTCTACCCCCTAGAAATAATCCCATTGGCTGGAATTGTGAGTGTGAAATTGGAAGTAACCTTAGAGGTCATCTACTTTAGCTTCACCTTATTTTACAAAAGATCAGGAAGCTGAGACCCAGAGAGAGAAATGGACTTTCAAGGCCACCCTGCTAGGTATTGATGGATGACAAGCCTAGTCTCCTGATTCTAATACTGTTTAGTTACATCCTGTTGCCTTTGAAAGGTTGTGTGTCAGTCAGATCTCACGTTTGCTGCAGGAGATGACTGGTTTTCAAAGAGAAAACCGTGGGTTGGTCAAGATCAGTCCTGAGACCACCAGCCTGTTTAACCCTTTTAAATAGGGCTGAAAGGTTAGAAAGGAAAAGGCTGGGAGGAAGGCTGGGAGAGAAGGGGGAAGAGGAAATCAGGAGGATGGAGAGAGCAGGGCAGAGAAGAATGTGCATGGTGTCACTCCTCAGAAATGTCCTGGGGGCTCATTTCTGGCACAGTGACACCCACAGCTCCCTAGCAGCCTGAGAATCCTAACGAATCTGTCTCTGAAAGATGAGTTAAAAGAAGATGAAGCGTGGATAACAGATGAGCCAGGCTTCATCTTCACATGACTCACCCGGGCTTCCCTGAGACAACTCCAGTGGAATTAGTAAGAGCAGAATGTCCTGGGCTCACTGAGAGCACCTTCCCCCCCTCCAAAGTCCAGACTTCTGTCTGATCTGCCTGCTTCTCTTCTGGTGATGTCATTACACACCCTGTGAGTGGCCGCGGTGAGCGGTTCTGTGGTAAAGCCGCTGCAATTCAAGGCTGAGTTCTCTCCTGTCCTGAAGGGCACATCCATGTGAAAGAAAGGAAGGGGCAGGACAGGGCTGTTGGCTTCTGGTTCCAGGGCTTCCGAGGAGGGGCTGTGCTCACGCCGCTGGTGCAGGGGTGGCATTCGACGGGACAGGGGGTTTGCTATGAAGCAAGTCTTTCCTAGAACGCTTCCTTCCTTGTGACCTTCTTGGAAATTCTCAGTCTTCTGGGTCTCACCAGGATGTTTTAGCTGAAGCTTTGCGTTTCAGACCTCCAGGAGGTGGTGAGTGTTCCACAGTGGACCAGTCTGAGTTAGAAGAGGAGGCTTTAAGGTTTTCTGCCAAATGACTTCAAAGTTTAAAACCATAAACGGCCAGACTTGTTCATCCAAATACAAAGAATCTCACAAACTGGCAACCAGTTGCCTCCTGGAAGGACAAGGAGATGGTTGAGGGGTGAGGGTGGATGGGGAGCATTTTACTATAGAATCCTATGTAGATTTTGAAACTATATAATGTTTTCATTGATAAAAACTTTGTTTTTAATTTAAAGAAACAGAAGAACAAGCGTCTTGATAAAAAAAAAAAGGGGCTCTGTTTTTATTTTAAAGTGTGATCGTGAAGATTGAGAAAAACTTGATCATATATACAATACACTACCCTTCTTGGTTAGTACGTCAGAGAACCAGAAGACCATGGGCTGTTTAATCCAATGACCATTGCACACTACATGCATACATCTTACAGATGAAGAAACTGAGGCCCAGAGAGGAGACGGGACTGACTGGCGTGGTCTGGTTTAGTTAGTGGCAGACTCAGAGCCAGAATGGCCCAGGGCTCCTTCGTCTCCTCCCTGCTGCCTCTCGGGAATGCTGCCCACTGGGTTCCCCATGAATTGTGTTGGAGATACATTTTTGGTGAGGATGTTTTCTAATGCCACCGCGGATATGCTGCCACCATCCTCTGACTGTATCCCGGTTGCATTGCTGTAGGTGATGGCGACTGCTGGGCACCTTGTACAAAGCTGAAGAGGCGTGACAAGCTTCTTGCCAACGAAAGGCACAAAGATGACCGAGCGTGTGGTCTCCTCTGAGAGCAGGCTATGTGCCCCATCGTGTCCCTTCCCAGAGCGAGGGCTGATGGCACGGGAGCGGGAGGGAAGTCCTGCCTAACACACGTGTGTGTCTCGTTACAGAGTCATCAGCTACGAGTGCTGTCCCGGATATGAGAAGGTCCCGGGAGAGAAGGGCTGTCCAGCAGGTGAATAAGCCTTGCCTGTTGGCACGGATGGAAAGGAAGGAGGGAGAGAGGAGCACCCACGTGAAGGGCAGCAGAGTCGGAATGGGGGTCCAAGGGATGGGGCTCCATGACAGGGCCAGAGGATGGAAGCTGGAAACAGCGGGTTTCCTGCGCTGCTCCTTCCTGTACAAGCCGACTGTCTAACACGCTGGGGGAACAGACTCCGATCCTGACCTGCCTGTGCCCCCTGCACCAGGCACAGGCTTCTGGCCTTGCTGTCTCTGGCTGGGAGTGATTCTAAACACATCCAGCATTTCTCATCAGCCCTGCTGGAGAGTGGATGGCGTGGGCCTGGTCTCCGGCTGGGCTGGGAACACCAGGCCACCCCACCTCACTCTGTCGGAAGCCATCCCAATGGAGCTCGTAGGGTCCCACGATGGCCATGCAGGTCCACAGACAACGTGGTACCTGAGAATTTCCTAGATCCTTTCCTTTAGTCCCACACACCCCTGGGGACTGTACAGAGGAGGATTTTTTTTGTTTGTTTTAACTTTGAAATCTTCGCTATTTCGTTAGTTGAGAATGTGAGAGTGAGACTTAAAAGGAAGGGGGTGATTTGGTTGGTGCCATGGTCACGAAAGGGGTGTGGTCGGCATGGGCTGGAGCTGGGGCCTTCCTGACTTAAGTGGCAGGACAGGTGGGAAACGTGGGATGGGGAAGGAGATGACCTGGAAGGTGGGACCCAGCCTCTGGGCCTTAGTTTCAGGCCCTTTAAAAGGAACACGAAGCTCCCTGTGTGAGGGGAAGGGCCTCCTGAGCTTCCGGCTACTTTCAGGAAATAACATTTTATTACTTATAAATACCTAAAGTACTTCCAAGATCTGTTTCATTCTGGTGGAGGCCATTAGGCAACCAGTTTCAAAAACAGCTAGATAGATCCGTAAGTCTAGCTTGTAACTGGATATCTGTTTCCGGTGTATGTTCCCACCTGTGTTATCTAAATGTCTATGAACAAAAGCTTTACTCTGCTTTAGTTAAAAATGATTAAGAATGACCAATCAGTTGAGTTCAAGTAGGGAGGCACTTGGCCTGTGGAGTTGTTCTAAGAAGCACGTGACCAGCCTTTTGGGCTCCCCGACAGCAGGCTCTCTGGCCTTCTCCAGCGGGTGTGCCATCCCATCTCAGACAAGGGTATGGTCTGGTTGGAAGGGCATCCCACAGGCCATTCCCGCTCTGTCCTCTGCCCCTGCAGCCCTGCCGCTCTCCAACTTGTACGAGACCCTCGGAGTCGTTGGTGCTACCACCTCTCAGCTGTACACGGACCGCACGGAGAAGCTGAGGCCCGAGATGGAAGGGCCTGGCAGCTTCACCATCTTCGCCCCCAGCAACGAGGCCTGGGCTTCCTTGCCAGCTGTGAGATGACCTCCTTCTGCCCGGGGACCCATACTGGGGACGCTCTTACTGAGACTCTCTAGTGATTTCCCACTGTCTCAGGAAATGTCTTCCTTAAGCCCTCAGATAAAACCATGGCACTTGAGCTAAAATAAGCCTCCCCAGGTGGCTTCCAATGCCCCATCCATTTAAGTGTCCAGACAGACGTTGATGCTCACGGGTGGGGGTCCTTGGCAGAATGGGGGTCCCCGGGGAACCTTTCCCAGGGTGGCAGGGACCCCTCTGTTGAACATGGGGCCTGCAGCCCCCTCACTGCCGCGCTGACCCTCCTCCTAGGAAGTACTGGACTCACTGGTGAGCAACGTTAACATCGAGCTGCTCAACGCCCTCCGCTACCACATGGTGGACAGACGGGTCCTGACGGACGAGCTGAAACATGGCATGGCCCTCACCTCCATGTACCAGAATTCCAACATCCAAATCCACCACTATCCCAACGGGGTAGGGCATCCCGCTTCCACAGCTCTGCCCCGTGCCCCCGCTGAGCCCGCGCCCGGTCCACATGTGGGGCTGGCTTCTCGGGTGGTGTCCCGCGGGTGAGGTCAGCTGTGCATAGTCATCTGCCTCCAGCACCTGCTTCTCCGCCGCTCGTGGAAGCCGCATTCTGTCCTGTGTTTTCCCTGCCTGGGCCTTCGAGGCTGTGCCTCCGAGGTGTTAACTGCTCACTCTTGCTCCTTCTCTGGGCAGATTGTGACTGTCAACTGTGCTCGGCTGCTGAAAGCCGACCACCATGCGACCAATGGTGTGGTGCACCTCATTGATAAGGTCATCTCCACCATCTCCAACAACATCCAGCAGATCATCGAGATCGAGGACACCTTCGAGACCCTTCGGGTGAGGGACTGTCCCGGGGGAGGCCCAGCTGGGGACCCACCACCTCCCAACAGGGCCTTCTTCTGCGGGAGGGGTGGAGGATGTCTCCATGTTCGTGGGCGCTTAGGTGACATGGAGGAAGTTCCTTGAAATTCCCATGAACATGGCGAGTCCACTAATCAGGCTGTCACCTTGACCCCAAGGAGACATAATTCCCTGCTGGGAACTTCCCCCTGCTGGTCTCCTATTTACTTTCCCTTCCTTGACTCCCCTGGGAAGCTCAGAGGCGGTGGCTGCAGCAGGACGGCTGCCTGGGCATGCACTGTGGGTTCCAGCGGTGGTAGGGCCCTTCCTCCCAGTTGCTGGTTCTCTCGTGTGGGACTAGATAAATGGCCTTTCAGCCTGCATGATCTTCTGGATCACACGACCCCACCATGGGACCCCTGATGTAGCCATACCCCTGTTTCCTTGGAGCCCTGACCATCAGAGAGGACACAAGTATAGACACAGACACGGAGTCTGGGATTAGACTTCTGGCCTGAGTTCTGCCTGCTCTGGGGCCCCAGAATGCTGTTCCTGCCCCCCTGCCCAGCAGGCATTTATCTTACTACTGGGGTGGCAAATGGGCCTTCCTCTTGGCACCGGCCGCTCAGAGGAAGTTAGCACAGGCTGCCCTGTCAGGGTTTTTGCCCCGATTCAAGGAGAACTTCCTGACCACAAAGGATACCAAGTGGGCGTGGGATGCTTCTTCCCCTGGAGATCGCCAACACAGAGAGACAAACATCCCCGCGCTGGGCTGGCACTCAGGTGTCCTTAGGAAGTGGCTCTGGAGGGCCCTAGGGAACCTGCCCTCTAAGCTCTTCCCATGCTTTCCTTCCGGGTCACTCAAAGGTCAGGGGTCTGCAGGGGGACAATGTTCCCACAAAGTTGGTGGCACAGCTTTTGATTTATAGCAGCTGGTCCCCACTGAGTAACGTCCTCTTACTGTTTAGGTTTGGTACATATTCCTTCCTTTTTTCTTCCCTTTGGCTCTTCCGAATGCCCATCTGTCCTTCTGCTAACACATACTCGTTAAGCACCTGCTGCTTCCCAGGTGTGCTCTGTGTGCCCGAGGAATAGAGGAGAACAAGACAAAGCTCTGTCCCCACTGGCACTGGTATTCTTCTGGGGGACACAGACAAGAAACATACAAGGCAGTCACAGGTCATGCTAAGTGCTGTGAAGTCAGGCAGTAAGTGGTGAGCAGAGGAGGCCCATGGGGACCAGCTGGTCCGGGAAGGGTCTGTCTGGAAGAGGTGACCTTTCAGCTGAGGCCTGAATATTGGAAATGACCAGTTATACAAGACACAGGGGCAAGAGCTGAGCTGGCAGAAGGGAGATGGAGAGTAAGGCTCCGAAGCAGGATGAGCAGGAAGGAGGCCTGCAGGGCTGAGTGAAGAGTACTAGGCAGCCAACAGGTGAGGCGGGAGTGGCCAGGCTGGTGAGGCCCGATCCTACAGGGCCTTGCAGACCCTGCGAGGAGTGTGTCTCATCCTGGGAGCAGCCGGATGCTTTTAGAAGATCATTTTCCTGCTCTGTAGAGAAGGGGTTATGTCATCCTTATGCTCACGGAGCCCACACAAATAATTATCGCCAGTAACGATTGAATTGCACGATGTGAGAAGGACAGCAAGCTGTACAAGTGTGTCTAATAGACTCATTTTCATCTGGGGGCAGGGGCAGGGGCTGGGCAACAGCAAGTTGACTACCTAGAGAAATGACATTTTCGTCAAGGCCCAAGGAACAAATAGGAATCAGAGAAGCAAAGAAGGGGGGAAGGGCAGAGGGAACAGCAGGACAACAGCCCCGGGGTGGAAAGGAGAAAGGCAGGGCAGCAGCTAAGAGGTGGTCAGAGTGGGCGGAGCTCAGGCTGGCAAGGCTCCTGGAGGCCGTGGGAAGATGTAAGCCTTGGTTCAGCCTATCTTTTCATCCAGGGCTTCTACAGAAGTCTGGATCCCTCCAGAGGAGCACTGGTGAGACCATGCGTGCCCAGAGCCTTCAGGGAACGCTGCATCTTCTCCCCTCCCCACAGGCTGCTGTGGCTGCATCGGGGCTCAACACCCTGCTCGAAGGTGACGGCCAGTACACACTCTTGGCTCCGACCAATGAGGCCTTCGAGAAAATCCCTGCTGAGACCTTGAACCGGATCCTGGGGGACCCAGAGGCCCTGAGAGGTGAGCACCCCTGGGCTTCTGCTGCCGCGTCATTGGAGTGGCCAGACTAAGGCCAAGGCCTGCTCTTGTCCAAGATAGACACGCTGCTTGCCGTCCTGTCCCATTGCGCCCAACTGACTGTATCTCTGCAGAGGCCACAGCAGAGCGCTGGTCAGAGGGGCGGGTGAGGAATCCAGCAGGCTTTTTCTAGGGACACAGCTGGGCTGAGGAGGGAGGTCGAGCTGGAGGTCCAAAGCAAGCTGTGGCCAGAGTCTGGAAGAGTTAAAGGCCCAAATGATCAAAGCTAGAGTGAGGCTGCCGGAGTGGGCAGTAGCTTGGAGGTGTGGGGAGGGGGTGGCAGGTGCTGGCATCCTCGAAATGGAATCATCATGTTGACCCTTGAACTCTTCCTGTGTCTGGCCGGGGGCCTCAGGTATAATCCAAAATTACAATGAAAAACCCGAAACAGTCAACTCTTGACTCTTCATTGCTGAGTCCTTCCTAACCTTCTCAGTGAGCTGATAAGTTAGGAGGAGCATCGATTATTGCTGGAGGAGAGGGAAGGACCATGTGAGGGCATGTGAGGGAGATTAGGAAGGGAGGCCAGGCTCTGCCACCCCAGCTCCCCAACTCCAGGACCACTGATATGCTGCTTGCGGGTCCCTGGGTCCCCTTCAAAGGGGAGTAGGCCCCAGGTCCCCTGCGCACTCCAACCCTCCAATCACACTTATTCCTCCCAAATATAATCCAGGGATGACTTCATTTCTTTTGAATCTATTTAAACCCACCTTCGAAATGCCTAATGCATTTCAGACACCCCATAAATGTAAAACGTTCTCCTTGCAGCTATGCAGGGCTGGGAAAGGGCACATTTCTGAAAGCACAGATGGGGATCTCTTATGTCCAGATATTGTGGTGCCAGGAACCCAGGCCGCAAAAGTGAGCATGGTACAGTCAAGGAAGTTTAAACCTCGTTGGTGTAACAGGCTTAAAAACGGGTCACTGGGGATCTGATGTGCTGAGCGTAGTACTCAGAGATACTCCCAAGGTCACAGGGATGAGGGCAGAGATGGGCATCCGCAGCCTGAGGATCCTGAAGGCTTCCGAGGAGATGAGACTTGGGTGCATCTCAGCATTTTAGCTTTTTAGTTAGAGCTGTTTTCCCCCTAAAACATGTTTTGTACGGGGCACATTTTTATCTTTGTAGCTATCAGAACACCTTATTATAAAGTGAAAAAAACACCCCAAGTGTATCCCTTTTGCACATCTGCCTTTTCCCACTTTAAGCTGTTTGCTCAAAGCGAGGGAGCTGTGTGTGGGGCTGCCACTGCAGGCTGGAGGGCGGGCGGCCACGGTCCACCTGACAGCCTCCTGGTTGCTAGCGGGTCGGCAGATGGACGAGAAGTGCCCGTTCGCAGGCTGGCTTCCAGCCCTGGCCTGGCTCACCCTCCGAGGGGCCCTGGCAGGTCACCCACCTCCCCACCCCCGGTCTTCAGCTTCCTTCCCTGAGAAACTAAATCCCCAAAGGCCTCATTCCCACCGCAGTCTTGCCGTCCTTTGTCTTCCCCACCGGCTGAATCGGGTCAGCACTGGCCTTCAAGGCCCTCAGCACTTCTGCGGGGCCTCAGAGCTTCCTCCTGCCTGTGACAGTGCGGTTTTGGTTCCCACACTCAGGACACATTGGAACTCGCCTCCGTGGTGAGCACGCAAGACAAAGGGCCCCGGGGACCCTGGTGAGTGACAGTCCCGGAACGGCTCTGCCTGGCTGGGACTGGGGCACGTCCCCTCCACTGCTCCTGCAGCCTCAGCGCCCCCAGCCCCTGCCCTGTCCCTAAAGCAGCACTTGGGCAAGTAATTAAACGATTCTATGATTTACGGGTGGAGTGAATGGGGCCGCAGAGACCATGTCTTACTGATCACCGTCCCCAACCTCTAACAGGCCCTGACAACTAAGTAGACCCTTGGGGTAAAATGAACAAAAACAAATAAAATGTATAAATAATTCAGAACTTTCATTTGCTACAGTTTTCATCTTTTTCTACCACACTTTACATTTTCATAAAGGTCGTAGATAAAAAAAAAATCCCAAGGTAAACTCATTTGAGTTTTCCCCCTATCTGGGAAGTTCAGATACAAATAAGAGAATTCACCCTGAAGTTCAGGTACTAAGAAGCTAATCACGAGCACTTGTTGGGCGTTTACTCTGTCGTCAGCCGCTGTGCTGGGTGCTCACACTCAGAGTTTCACGTCATCCTTACAATCAGCCCTAGGAGATGAATGCTGTGCTTATCTCCACTTGACCGATGAGGAAGTTGAGACTCAGAGAGGCTCAGTGACTCGCCCAGGGTCCCACAGCTGCTAAGTGGCCGAGCTGGGATTCAAACTCAGGTAGACTGCACGGAGCCCAACTAGTTTTAGAGGCTAGGAGGAGGAGAGAAAGAGGAGGATCCAGGCCACGTGGTACCCCAGGCTCGTCTGATTATTAGCCTCGGAGAGAATGGAATCCTAGCCAGGGCAGGCGGCGAACTGGCGCCTCAGGTCAGCCCGGCTGGCACTGACTTGACCTGTGTCCTGTTCGGCCCCCAGACCTACTAAACAACCACATCCTGAAGTCGGCCATGTGTGCTGAAGCCATCGTGGCGGGGCTGTCCTTGGAGACCCTGGAGGGCACCACGCTGGAGGTGGGCTGCAGCGGGGACACGCTCACCATCAACGGGAAGCCCATCATCTCCAACAAAGACGTCGTGGCCACCAACGGTGTGATCCACTTCATCGACGAGCTGCTCATTCCAGACTCAGGTGATCCAGGCCTCGGGGGCCTCGGGCCTGCCGGGTCTGCTGTCCCCTGTGCCGTCCACGGTGGCGCGGCTGGGGGAATTTGGGGATCTTGGGAGCCGCTTCCCTGTCTGCACCCAGCTCACAGCCTTCCAGGAGAGACAGCCTGGGCACCTGGCAGGTTGCAGCCAGATTTTGGAGAGTCTTGAGCTGCAGGCCTGGGAGTCCAGGCGTTACCTTGTGGGCAGGGGAGAGCCATTGGAGGTGTCTGGGGAGGGAGCGACTCAATCACGGAAGCCTTTCAGAAGATCTGCCCGCGCTGGTTGGGCGCAGAGGGCCATTTGCTGACTTCAGAGCGTTTGCCTTCTCAATCATGCCCAAGGATCCCAGGGTCACTGACCCAGGGAAAAATGACTGAATGGACTTTGGCTTGGGTCCCCTTCAGCATCCTTACCCCATCCTGGATTTCCAGGCAGTTCTACTGCTAACGAGTGAGGGAATTTCATAGGAAAAAACAAACCCAGAAGAACACTTTCTGTGGGTGTGGTCACTGGCATTGTCAACTCTTCAGAAGCCATGACACAGACAAATGCTTTCTTCCTCCCCAGCATTGGACAGGACCCTGACCAAGGGCTGGGACAGAGGCCCTCTGCCCAACTGAGCCTCACCTCACTTCCCCAACCGGTGAGGTTTTCTGGGTGACCATTCCCCTGATGACACAAACCCGCTGTGCCCCAGCAGTGTTTAGAGGGGTTGTTGACTCAAGAGATGACATGCCTGCTGACGTATGTCATGCTCTGGGATGGACGAATGATAAATGAAAACAGTACTTCTAACTTTTGAGCCCACTTTCTCCTTCCTTATAGCTAAGACGCTATTTGAGTTGGCTGCAGAGTCTGACGTTTCCACAGCCGTTGACCTTTTCAGACAAGCTGGCCTTGGCACTCATCTCTCTGGAACTGAGCGATTGACTCTCCTGGCCCCCATGAATTCTGTCTTCAAAGGTATCGTGGGGAAGGCATCCCTGTGCGTTTGTCTCTGGGGACAGCTGCCCCACCGCTGTCACCTCCACAGCACCCTCCCCAATTCACAGCTCCCCGTGGACCATTCGTGCTTCCACCCAGCTCAGCCAAAAGCAGATGTGACTTCACCAGAAAGTGAAGAGGCCCTGCCATTTCATTTGGTAGAGCAGAGGATGCAGTCTTGTCCTCAGAATTCAAGAGTGTGCATCTGTTGGGAGAGCAGAGCACTCCCTTGTCTTTTTATTTGCGGGGTCAGTTGCCAATGTGATAGTCAGGAGGTCAGAGTGAGGATACAGCTGAGCCATGGCCATGGGGAAGGCAGAGAAGGGCCAAGTTGTGTCCGTGCCTACCCCTCCCTCTTAGGGCAAAATTCCAAACACCCTTGATTATCTAGACTTTTTTTTTTTTTTTTTAATTCTCAGAAGATGCCAGATGTTAAGGAATATTGGCAGCCTTGCTTGATTTCTCAATTTCTATTTCCAAATGGAAGGAGGGACGGGCTTTCTGCTGCATTGTCTGGACCTGACCGCACCTCCTCTTGCAGATGGAACCCCTCCAGTTGATGCCCGATTGAAGAATTTGCTTCTGAGCCACATGATTAAAGATCAGCTGGCCTCCAAGTATCTGTACCACGGACAGATCCTAGAAACTCTGGGCGGCAAAAAACTGAGAGTTTTTGTTTACCGTAATGTAAGTTCTGGGTCCTCAATCGTGCTCTTTCCTTGTCTCAGCTCCAAGAAATGCAAGCTATATTCGTGTTAAAAAAAAAAAAAAAAAAAGTGTTCAATAAGCAGGAGCTACACTCAGCCCTCCTTGGTCCAGAAGCTTCTCTTCCCTCTTCTCCTGTTTCTTCTCTCTCTTCAAACCCAGTAGTTACCCTGGAATATCAAATAGGAAGTACAACACAACATAGCCCTGGCTCGGGACCAGCCAGCACCATTTGGCTAAAGACGGTTGTCGTTTGTTAAATAAATAAATGAAGAGACTCGATCTCTTTATTTGATCATTGTCAATGGCCCTCTCGTGTCACGTAATAATCCCATTATGGGCCCTCTCTGTACATTTATTGGGGCCTCTATAGCTCTTCTTTCTTTAAGGAACGCCATTTTTATTTTCTTCTTTCCTGGAGGAAACACATGCTTTTATCCTAGTCTTGACGCTGCAGCCCCGTATATATTCACTGATCTCTGTGGATGAAGCCATCAGGACATGCCCTGAACAAATCGGGAGGGCCCTGCTTTGGGTTGGGGGGTAACCTGGCCTCTCTCTGCCCCTCTTTTGTACAGAGCCTGTGCATTGAGAACAGCTGCATCGCCGCCCACGACAAGAGGGGCAGGTACGGGACCCTGTTCACCATGGACCGGGTGCTGACCCCCCCAGTGGGCACCGTCATGGACGTGCTGAAGGGAGACAGTCGCTTCAGGTAACCGGCCCCATCCCAGGGCGGTGCTTCTGCAAGTGGCCGTGCTGGGGCAGGACGGTGGCCTCAGCTGTCTGTCGAGCTCCCCACTTCCTCGAGGCTCCAGTGAACACTGGCCCTGCGCCCGTGTGATCTCCCAAGCCAGGGATTCGGAAAGGACGAGGGTCACCTTGAAAACTTAGGTTGAGAAGAAGGGTCGCTTCTGGGAGGGTAATCCTCACACCCGTGGGAACAGGGAGGGGGCTGCACCTGTATTCCTGAAGGGCAAGGGAAACATCCTGCTCTCCTTTTAAAGTCCCAGGGGAGCTGAGCACACCTGGCTTTGCGCGCGTGATGAGCCTCACTCTGTGTCGTGTCTGCTTACTGCCCCTGAAGTTTCCTTCCTTCTCAGGCTCCTGATGTCCCTTTGTTTTCTTGCCTCGCTCTCTCCATTTCTGGCTTGCTCACTCACCACTGGGTGCCGTGGCATCGAGCATTTCCTGTCGCTGAATTCAGCCATCTGCACGAGAGCCTAGGAGACCGCCCACCCTCTGCCCCACCCCCACTCCCCGGAATCACATCCCTCGGTCCCTGGGGCTCAGTCAGTCTCTGGGTCAGCCATGGCACTGACCTCTCCCTACCTCCTTCCGCCTCTGGCCACTGACTTCTGGCTTTTAACTGAGCTTAGCATCTATGGAGAGAAGATGCAGAAAGGAATCGTTTCCTGTCTGTACGGAAACCAGCAAGGGGTGTGAATGCCAGTGCTCTGGGCTCCACCTACCCGCAGCGGTGCGGTGTTTGGGCAAATGACAACCCCCTCTCACACACACAGAGGGAGGTGACCTTTTCCGTGTATGTATCCGCAGCATGCTGGTAGCCGCCATCCAGTCTGCGGGGCTGACCGAGACCCTCAACCGGGAAGGGGTCTACACGGTCTTCGCCCCTACCAATGAAGCCTTCCAAGCCTTGCCACCGGGAGAGCTGAACAAACTCTTGGGTAAAGAGCAACCTAAGTACATTTTTCAACTTCTCTAAAGTAACTGTATCGGTCAGGGTTTCAGCAGGAAACAGTTGGCACATTATGAAGGGTTTGACTGTAAGGAATTTAATGACAAGACTATTTGCAGAGGTGTGGGCAGGGTTAAAGGAACCAGCAAAGGGTGATGGTACCCAGTGTTTACCGCTCCAGGCCTGGGGGAGCTGGGGGCAGGGGATGGTGGGGGGAGGGCCGGTCCGGGGAGACCCTAGGAGGGGGGGTATAGCACCGTGGCTAGAGCCACAAACAGCTGCTGTCAGAACCACGGCAAGGAGGCCACTGGGTGCCTTGGCCTCCTTCAGCGGCCGCGTGGCAGCTGATCGCAGGAGGGTGAGGGAGCCTGGATGATGCACTTCCCGGTGGTCAGCTTCCCCGGGCAGTGAACAAGCCAGAGAAGAGTAGAAGGGAATTGAGGGTAGATGACCACCAGCCCAGTCAACAAGGCATGGCTTCCCCTGTGGACCTGTGAGAACCTGCTCATGAAGCCATTTACCTGCATCACATGTACCTCGGGATGAAAGCTTTACCGAGAAGCTCCTCAAGGCCCTGAGCAATTATGTTGAGTATGTTTGAGAGACAATCTAGTGGTGAAGAGCTTGGGCTTCCAGATTACCTGAAAGCAGACCAAACCCTGGCTCTGGCGTATACCAGCTGAGTGACCTCTTGCAGGTTGCTTAACCTCCCTGGGCCTCGGTTTTCCCATTAGTAAAATGGGGGTGGTAAGAGTACCTTGCTCAGAGTGTTAATAAGGATTAAATGAGCATTGCCAACAATGCTGGGCACATGTCCCCCATCAATAATGGGATAATGGCTATGATGGTGCGGAGGTAGGATGGGCCTGCGGTGTTTACTCTGACGCATGCCTGTGAACGACGCATCCACCCAGTGCAGAAGGGTGAGTCTGAGGAGGAGGAGGAAGGATCTTGGCTAAGCCTTGGGACCCAAATCGTCTACACCTCCCTTCCCGCTCTGGAGTACAGAACAAAAAGCTCGGGTAGCTGTGAACCAAATTTGTGTCCTGTTTAATTTTCGCTATTGCTAAGTGAATGCCTGTGTCTGTGGTGCTGACGTATGTTCCTGAGGAGAGGGGAGACATTCATCCTGGACATAAACTTGCCATTCTCTCTCTGTTCAGGAGGAACGGAATATTCCCCAGGTGTCCCAAGCCTGCTTGGCTTGCCTTTCATTTTCATCTGTGCGGGAGCTGAGGGAGGGATTGGGCAAAGCTCCCCCTACACGCCCTCCCTCAGGCCTGTGGGCAGGATTAGACCCCAGCACGCCTGGAGCATGGAGCCCGTCCCCCGTGTTAGAGGTCGATCCAGATGTTAGAGATCTCAGAAGAAGGAGACCTCTCCCCTCCTGGGGGCTGGCTTGGCTCAGTACCTCCAGGCCGTATTTTTGTGGAAGGGAAACTCTTGCCAGCTCCAAGCTGTGGATGTCTGGAAATCCCTTTGTACCTGGTGCCTCCATCCCGTGGCACTCATGTGGATTCGTCCATAACCAAGTGAACTCCCCAAAATACTTTAAAGCTTCCTCTGTTCTCAGTTTCAAGTTGCTGGAAATAGCCGTCCATAAGCCCTGGGGATGCCCAGCCATTTGGCTGGTAACATGAGTATCAGGGGCAGCCTCGATGCAGAGGAGAGGGCAGCTGGCAGCCTTAAGATTGCCTCCCACTCTTAATTTGGGGACTGCCTGTGCACCTTTACGAGTAATTGGCTGCTTTCTGCAGTGGGTGGAGGAGCTGATGTGGGCCGGAAGGAATGCTGAGACGTGACAAGGAGGGACGCTGTGGAGGGATCTCCCCTTCGGCCCTGACCTCATCGGCTCCATAGCTCCTCCAGACCGCAGCTGTCGACTCTTTTAAGTTCTCCCTTCAGGAAACAGCCGTCTCAAAATATGCATTTGTGGGCAGAATGTGTAAATATTTCACTACTGTGTTATAACTGTTGGGAGCCATGTTGATGATGAGATGTCTCACATGCCAGTGCTGTAAAGGCCCCTGGCTTTCCAAGCAACTATTTAGTCATGGAAACATGAGTCATACTCACAGAAGAGTACAGATTAACTCCTTCTCAGCATCACAGAAGCATGTACTTAACCTAGCAGCCCATCCAGTGCACAGGTAGAGTCATGGCCACGGCCATATGCCTTGTTTCCCTGACCATTATGCACATGGTGGGTCGGAGGGCAGAGCACACAGTAGGTGCTCAATAAGTGCTTATTACCTGGGCAGGGGGTCCTCCATCTCGGGGGTGACTGCTTACATCTTCTCCTTTGGGCCCTCCCTGACCACACCAGTTACCAGCCTTAGGATTAACTCTGCTTTCTTTTCCCACAAACCTGCAGGCAACGCCAAGGAGCTTGCCAACATCCTGAAATACCACGTTGGCGATGAAATCCTGGTTAGCGGAGGCATCGGGGCCCTGGTGCGGCTGAAGTCTCTCCAAGGCGACAAGTTGGAAGTCAGCTCGGTGAGTACGTTGAACAATTAAAAGGCTGGCCGTGCCCTACCACTGGGATTTAGGGCACATCTCGTCCCTAGGATGGCATTAGACACACACTCTGTGTTTAAGAAGCATCTTGAATCTCTGAGTGTATTTTGAAAGAAAAGAGAAGAAAAAAGGAAAGAAAAGAAAAAAGAAGGGGCTTCCTTGGTGGCGCAGTGGTTGAGAGTCCGCCTGCCGATGCAGGGGACACGGGTTCGTGCCCCGGTCCGGTAGGATCCCACGTGCTGCAGAGCGGCTGGGCCCATGAGCCATGGCCGCTGAGCCTGCGCGTCCAGAGCCTGTGCTCCACAACGGGAGAGGCCACAGCAGTGAGAGGCCCGCGTACTGCAAAAAACAAAAAAGGAAAGGAAAAGAAAAAGAGTCTTCAGGGAAATCAAGGGAGATTGTGGTTAGACCGGAATAAGAACTTCCAGATCTTCAGGGGAATAAAGCATCTGATTGGCATCTGGGAGAAGCTATTAAATCTCCCTTTCCTTAAGGAAATGACGGTTACTTACAAGCCTTGAAAGATCAATTCCCAGTCCCCTTCCCACTCTATCCCCCCCCAAGTCCAGGGGTTCACTGAGCCGTACCATGAACCAGACCAACCCAGGAGGCCTTTTCTTCTGATGCTTGTTCTGTGAACCTTCCCTTACTCTGCACATTCCACTTTGGAGCTGCCTCCGAGGGTCCCTACCTTGAAGAGAGGGAACAGATAGGCAGCCCAGCTCTGCGAAGCTGCCTGTGGCCTCCCTGGCTGTACCAGCCAAGGCCACTGACACCCTGTGGAGGGACCACCCTTGCAGCATGTGGCTGGCTCAGCTTCTGCTCCCTGTGCCTCTGTCCTGGCCTCCAGCCATCCCTGTGCTCACCAGCTTCTCCCGGGAGCACGGGAAGGCAGGCAGGGATGGCATGACTTGTTTGACTTCTGCAGGTCACCTGAGAATCTCCCAGCTCCTAGTCTGGGATGTCAGGGTCCTGTCGGTCTCAGGCTCCAGTTCCCCCTTCTCCCTTGGGTCGTTCAGGAAAGCCTGAGACAGATTTACCCTGTGAGAAACTCTGAAGCCAGGCATGGAGGAAAAGTGGAAAGAGCCCTTCACCCGGAGCTGGACGCCTGGCTTCTGTTCCCAGCTGCCCCACCTGCTCAGCTTAAAGGAGGCCATAATATCGACCTCCTCACCACGCGCTGCTGTGAGGATAAGGGAATCACACAAAAGAGCATTTTGTAAATTGCAACATGCTGGGTCCACACAAGGATGAAATTGAGTCTCCCAGACCGAAGGTCTGTAGCTGACAGCGTCTGTTCCAGTCACCAGAGTATCCCCAGCACTTAGCACAGGGTCTGGCATCCGGAAGTGCTCAGTAAACATTTGCTGGGTTTAAGAATGGATAAGGGAAACGTGCTTGGTGTTCAACAATTGCTGTCTCTTTTTCTCCCAGAAAAACAATGTGGTGAATGTCAATAAGGAGCCTGTTACTGAAGTTGACATCATGGCCACCAATGGCGTGGTCCACGCCATCTCCAGTGTCCTGCAGCCTCCGGGTAAGGCCCTAAAGAACCACGTCCCCGCTCATCCTGCTGCTGGCCCTTCTCGACACACAGCCGTTGGTGCTCGATAGAAACCCTGCTGTAAGCAAAGATGAGAATGATGTGGGATGTGTGGACTGAGCATCTGTGGACGGCATTGCTGGGTCTGGTTGAAAAGTAACTTAGGAACTCTTGGTTCAAAGGCACTACACCCAGCAGCTCAAGGACAGATTTCTCTTTGCTGAATTGCCCGGCTGTCCTAGCCCTGTTCGAACAGAGCCCAGTTGTTTGTTACATGTGAACGCTGTGAACACGGGTCAAAGCACCCCTCCTGCAGCATCCCGCCCTGGGTGAGCTCTCTTTACCTCCAGCAAAGCTGCACTGGAGCCTAGCCTCTCTCCTCAACCTGTGCATTCACCTTTCTTTGAGCTCTCTCCCCACGGGCCAAATTCCACCACGAGTTATGGAAAGTTATAAAGGAAGACTTCGTCTGAGAATGTAAGCCAGAAAACCCAACAGTGCCCCCTCAGTCCTGGTGGTTATGAATGACACACTAATTATTTCTCTCTCATTGAAGCTGCCTTTCCTTTTATCTGCAGCCAACAGACCTCAGGAACGGGGGGACGAGCTCGCAGACTCTGCGCTTGAAATCTTCAGACAGGCATCCGCGTTCTCCAGGGTAAGATGCCTGCCTATGCTGGCCCCGGCCCTGAACAGCCTTGGGTCCTGTGCTTGGGCTCCTGTCTTCCTTGGCTGTCCTCCCAGGGCTCTCCTGTAATTTCTCTCCACTCCCATGGGGCATCCTTAGCCCTGGCCCGTGTGGAGTTTGGAGAAAAGAACCCAGGCAGCCCCGGCTTCCTTTGTGGGCGACAGCCGAGGCCTTCCAAGCGAGGCGTCTGAGCCTCAGTGCATGGGGAAGCCGTAGCTGGTGAGAACGGACACAGCTCTGGAATCCAGATGACCGAGAAGGGCACTCCATCTTGAATTTTCCTTACAGCGGACTGGCCTGCCCTGAGCCTGGGCTCCGAGTCACTCTTCTGTTTTCTGTGATGCAGCCCGCCATGGCCAGTGCTGGGGCCCTGCTGGGCAGAGGTGTGGGTGCCGGATCCAGGGCCCTGTCTGTGTGGGGCACCTCCCTTCCTTGCCTCAGCGCCACCTCCCTCTCAGAACCTCTCGGACTTTCTGTGCTTTTCCTCCCATTCCCCAGCTTGCCCAGGGCCCAGGGGTCCCACTCAGGCTCCCTTCAGGTCAGGTGGAGCCCCTTGGGAATACGGGTCATGTTACAGAAGGTTTGCATTCCCACAGAAGAGCCTGCTGGAGGTAGTCTTTAAACCAGAGGTATGGAGCTGGAATACGTCCCTTTACTTTTGGACATAGGGCTCTCCTTCGCGCCCCTTGAGGAGGGTTCTTGGCCCAGAGTTCCTATTCCTGAGAGCCACCCCCTGTGCGGTCCCAGCTCCGCAAGCTCCAGTGGATAGTCTGGGGGGAAGCCCGACTTCGGGGCATCCCAGCAATGTCCGCCTCAGAGCCCCCTTGGTTGGGGCTAGCGCATCATCACTTGGGGCTGCCACGACTGGCTCCCCGGGGCCCAGCAGTTCCACATTCCCCTTCCTCTTCCTCATTCCCACCATTTTTTTTTTTTTTTAAGAAGATGTTGGGGGTAGGAGTTTATTAATTAATTTATTTATTTTTGCTGTATTGGGTCTTCATTTCTGTGCGAGGGCTTTCTCTAGTTGTGGCGAGCGGGGTCCCCTCTTCATTGCAGTGTGCGGGCCTCTCACTATTGTGACCTCTCTTGTTGCGGAGCACAGGCTCCAGACGCGCAGGCTCAGCAGTTGTGGCTCACGGGCCTAGTCGCTCCGTGGCATGTGGGATCCTCCCAGACCAGGGCTCGAACCCGTGTCCCCTGCATTAGCAGGCAGATTCTCAACCACTGCACCACCAGGGAAGCCCCCATCCCCACCATTTTTTTCTGAGCAAGGATGGCAATGGGCAAAGCCACTGCCATGAGCAGGTGTAGGTATTACATCCACTAGAAAACTTGACACCTTGTGTTTTATTTCAGGCTACCCAGAGCTCTGTGAAACTAGGTAAGTGTGGTCTGGGTTTGAAGTCCTTGTAGACTTGTTTGGGTCTTACCCCCAAGCAGGCCCAAACCTGCCATCTGCTGTCTATAGCTAAACATCATGGTGCAATAAAACATGGCCGTTGGGGTCAGACACAGAACACCTAGTTTCCTTCTCCCTAAGATGGAGATAATAAGAGTGCCAACCTTTTTAGGGTTGATATGAGTCTTTAGGTTTGAGAACCTGGGAATATTGCACAGGGGCTTGGCAGGAGCCCATGATGAGGTCGTGGCCCCAAGCTGGTAGACGTAGAAAATCCCGGTTCAGAACATCACTTAGTAAGATACGAAGTTTCACAAGCCAGAAAGCACCTGCTCTGTGCAGGAGAGGATGGCAGAAGAAGGCTGCTTGGCCCTCATGCTCGTGATTCTGACAGTATCCTAGACAGACATGGGAAGCCTGCAACTTTTTCACCTTTCACATCTCTCTCTTTCAGCCCCTGTCTACCAGCGGTTATTAGAGAGGATGAAGCATTAGTGCGAAGGACCGCAGGAGGAATGCATTTCAGCATTTCCCCACCAGTTTCTCTCAGTTTGCCAAAGAGACTGAATGTTTTAGAAACCAAATATCACACTTCAATGTACCTGGGCCATAATGTACACCGTAATGAGATCTGAGCCTTGGGAGGGTGGAGGGAGGAGGGAGAGAGAGAGACTTTTAATTTTTGCCCCCTAAACGACACTGTTAGCCCATTGCATGCAGAGACCTGGATGTCACTGCCTGACATTCACTTCCAGGAAGGACCTGTCCCAAATGTGGAACTTCCTGCCTATGCTACTTACTCTGGAAAAGGGAGCCAAAGTTTCTGAAGCTCACAAAACATGAATCAAGCAATCCAGCATCACGGGGGTGTCGTGGCACTGTTTCTGTAGAGCTCTTTCACAGTTGGAGAAGTAGAAATGGCATCCTTATAAGCTATGAGTTGAACTGCTCTGTCAAACATTTCTCGCACCCACATGTGGCTTGGACCCGTCTGTGTGACCTGTCCAGGTAGAAAAGAGAGGGTAGGTAGGGCACCCAGAGCTCAGGCTTCCCCGGTTGTGGTAGAGACATGGTGTGTCTGTAATAATAAAACCAAAGAAACCTGTGCCGCTGTGGATGGGAACTGTGTGCTGGCTTGGGTATTTTACAGGGTTGGGTTTCTGTTTCTTGGGGCTGTGATGTGCCTTCCACGGAAATTCCACCAGGAGCAGCTAGGCGAGAAGCCCTGAGGGATGGTCTGTAGGGAAGACCATAGCATCAGCTTCATAGGTCCGTCGCGAGGATGAAGGGACATGATTCTTGTAAAGCACTCGGCACAGCATTAAGTATCCTTATTCTTATCACGCTGTCTGGAGCTGCTCAGGATCACTGTAGCTGAGAGCCTTTTGTTAGTGTCTTTCCCACAGGCAGCCCCCTTTCCTGGAGACTGGGACGCCCCGCCTTCCCCCACATCACTGCCAAGGCTGTCTGAGAACTCATTTCACTTAGGGGACCAACTACGCAAAGATGGTGCCGCCGGGAATAGAGCAGTGGCGCAGCAGACAGCCCCTCCCTGGTGGGGCTTCCGGTCTGGGGAAAGACAGCCGTTAACACGGCATCCGATACAATCGTTCATCCATCCATTCCTCAGATGTGAGTGTTAGGCCTTGGGGAGCAGACATGGCCCTGTTCTCATGGGGAAGAGACTCATTCGTCAGCTAATGGCAGTGCTGCCTGCCCAGCCACGTGGACTCAGAAGGACAGCACCGTGGTTCTGTGACAGGAAGGAATCTGAGCACGTGGGGGCTGGAGGAAGGGACACCCAGGAGCTCCTGGATGTGGGAGGAGGTAAGAGGAGTTGAGGGAGCTGACCTGGAGGGGTGGAGGTCAGGCTGCGGGGGGCTCCGGAGACGTCCCAAGAGGTGAGGTTTAGCCTTCTGCACGCTCCCGCCACTTTCCCACCACTCTGCCTGGCTCCCCGCCCCCAGGGGCTCGTATAGGCTTGGGCTGCCTGGGATGCCCTGCTCCCCCTAGAAGTGCTGCTCTTTGAGCACCCAGAATTGCACACGCCTGGACTCTACAGGATGCCATCAGAACACAAAGAGGTGATTAGTATAACTTCTAAAGATTCTTTCATTGAAAACAAAAATCACCACACATTTCCTTAAAAATGCCAAAGCCCCTCCATCTGTCCCTGTGACCCCAGCACTGTCCCTACCCCAGCCTCCCCAATACGGGGGGCTCCATCCATCCTTTCAGCTGGAGAGTCCTCCTTGTGACTGAGAAGCATGCACAGTCATGGCCCTGCCTCCCCCTCCCAGCCAAAGAGGATTGAATTCCCTTTTGGGGTCCTAAACATCCCCACCCCTGTTTTTCCTGGAGACTCAGGCAAAGCATTAGGTGCTGCCATCTGAGGATGGACGCCCAGGGCCAAGGGGTCGGCCACTGGATGTCTCCAGGGAGGGGTGATCGCTGGAGGAAGCGGTGTGCTGCCCTATGTTGCATCAGAAGGTCAGAGAGCAGCCCAAGCCAGGAGGTTGCCCAGGCCTCTCTGAGCAGTGCCTGCTGAGCGCCAGCCGGGTAAAGGAAGGCGAAGGAGAAGGGAAAGGGGCTCTGCTTCGTTCCCTTCGCTCCCTGCTGTCACTCTTGGGCTCCCAGGCCTCTGGGCTAGAGAGGACCACAAAGACCCTCAGCACTGGGGCCCCAGGGCCTTCCAGGCTAGGGTGTGCGTTTCCCACACAGAGGCCAGCTCAGTGATGGCGCCAGGGCCACTGCATTGGGCTATGCTCCTAAATGCATTATCTTTTCTATTTCTTACATCAGTCCTTCTGTGAAATGAGTAGGTACTTGTAGAATCTCTATTTTACTGCTGTCGAAATGGAAGGTTAAAGGGGTAAGGTAGTTTGCCAGGTCACAGAATAGGAAGAGGCTGGCGCACAAACCCTACACTCAACCATCCCTTGTGTCCCACCCACCCCAATGTCCATTGAGGAGGAGCCCTGGCAGCCCCAGGCCAGCAGGACATGGGTGGCCTCCTGAGAAGTCCCGGCAGGCCTGAGCTCTGCTTGCACAGCCTAGACCGTAGCTTGTTTACGTGCTGCTGGGGAGCCAGGAGTGGGGTCAGCACCAGTCATGGACACCCCAGACACATGGATGTCAGCAAAGAAGGGAGAGGAGAAGGATTTCTCATGCAGAGGAAAATACCTCTGTGCTTGAAACCATAATTCAGTGTCATGGTCTGAGAGGAGCTGCCCGGAATATTGTGCTCAGAAATCTTTCTAAAGCCAGGAAAGAAGGCCACAGAATGAGGGTTGGGCGCGGTGCCCTGTCCTGAAAAGTCAGATGGGGCCACCTCCCTGGCCTTCCCTGCCTGGCGAGGAAAGGAACACACCCGCTCCACGGGATCCTTTGTTCAAATCCCAGATTGAACCAGTTCAGAGAAGAAGCGGAGTGGCTGTGGGAGTCTGGTACAACCCTCTACACACACACCCCTCCAATGGCCTGAGCGGCCCAAGACGGAGCCTCAGGCACAGATACCTTGCACTCCACACCTATTCCTGGGTTGGGGGAGGACTCTGGGTGGGGAGGAAGACAGCAGCTGAGGTCTGGTTGCCCCACAGGAAACTTCCAGCTCTGGCCTGCCGGGGGCGGGTTCCACAGAACCATCTGTACCCCAGGCAACGGAGCTCCTTGCGTGACAGGGGCGGTAGAGTTGACACTGAGACCTGAAGAATGAAGGGCTGGGGAAGAGAATTTGGGCTGAAAGAACATGAAGTGCATAAAGTCTCCAAGGCACGTGCTGGAGATATTTGTGTGGCCAGAGTGGGGAGAGGAGAGGAAATTCCTCTGCTGAGATAGATATCTGGGATCCGACCATGCCTGGCCTCGTGGGCTGCAGTAAGGATTTTAGACATTACCTTTCTGACAGGAGCCACAGTGGGCTATAGCTGGGAGAGCTGCGCCATGATCAGATTTCTTTTATTGTGGTAAAGTAGACATAGCATGGAGTTTACCATTTTAACCATTTTTAAGTGGACAGTCCAATGGCATTAAGTACATTCACACTGTTGTACGACCCATCTCCAGGATTCTTTTCATCTTTCAAAACTGAAACTATATCCGTTGACACGAATTCCTCATTCTCCCTTTCCCCCGGCCCCTGGTAACCACTGTTCGACCTTTTGTCTTTATGAATTTGACTACACTAGGTACTTCATATAAACAGAATCGTACAGCGTTTTTTCCTTTTGTGACCAACTTATTTCACTTAGCATAATGTCTTCGAGCTTTATCCTCATCGTAGCACGTGTCAGAGTTTCCTTCGTTTTCAAGGCTGAATAATATTCCATTGTGTATATACCACATTTTCTTTTTTCATTCATTCATCAGTGGACAGTTGGATTGCTTCTACCTTCTGGCTGTTGTGAAGAATGCTGCTATGAATGTGGGTGGACAGATATCTGAGTCCTGCTTTCAATTCTTTTGGGTGTATACCCAGAAATGAATGGGGGAGAAGCTTCCAGTAGAAGAAAAGTGAGGGTTCTGCTTTGTATATTTTACATTGGAGAAGTCGTTCAACATCCAAGTGGGATGTCAGAAAGGCCTTTAGAGCTCAGGGAAGAGGTCAGGCCTGAGATGGGGTGTTTGGGCGTCATCAAATGCTGTAGGTGCTGTTCAAAAACACTGACTGGGTGAGATCACCTAGCGAGAGAATACGGAGAGAGGACAGTGCCTCGGACAGAGCCTGGGGCTGCTCCAGCGTTTAGAGGTTTGGCGGAGGGAGAGAAAGCAGCCAAAGGGATTGAGAAGGTATGTGAGGAGGCCTGGAAGTCACCAGAGGAGAGCCTTTCAAGAAGGAGGGAGCAACAACCGTTTTAAATGACTGGTGTGCCCACTGGATTTGGCCACATGAATGTCATCAGTAACCTCGGCAAGAGGACTTGAATCTGGAGTGAGAGGGAAAGAGGGGTGAGAAGGGTGCATTTTCTGGTTTGAGTGCTTGAAGGGATGTCGTTTTCAAGGACTGATAAGCCTGTAAGTAAATGAAAAACTGGAAATAATCTCTTTGTTCAGAAATAATCTATTTGTTCAACCTCATCCTTTATGCCTGGATCAGAAACCCCTCCCTCCATTCCGTGTGAATCCATTATCACAGCCCTAATAACTTATTTGGAGTAATTCCCTAACTTCCTTTTCGGCTTCCCCTGCTAGCGAGTGATCTGCTGTGAGGGAGGGACTCTGTCCCACCCCCAGGTCCCAGCGCCTAGCACAGGGCCTGGCACACAGTAAGTATTCAAATGGTGTCACCCCAGAGCCTGGTTTCCAGAGCACAAATGGTCCCTTCATTCAACATGGCGGGCCCTGTTGCTCTCTGAAAAGGAAGAGGAGGCTTCCTAGACAGTTGGGGTATCCTTCTGGGGGGCTCTCATGGATGTAGGTTGGAGGAAGCCTGCATCCAGCACCCTCCTCAGGTCTCTTCCAGAAAAGCAGATGGTGGCCTTGTGGGCATCCCTGTCCCCGAGGCAGCTTCAGTCCACTTTGGCTAAGAAGACTCCCTGAGAGAGCACACCCATGGATCACCAGGCCCCAGGTCAGGGAAAACATCTGGGTCCAGAGAACAGACATATGGCTACTTAATCACACCGCAGGAGACTCCCCGCTCCCAATGCAGGGGGCACGGGTTCGATCTCTAGTCACGGAACTGAGATCCCACACCGCATGGTGCAGCCAAAAAAAAAAAAAAATCACACCACAGAACAAGTAACTTCGTCTCAAGCAGGTGACCTGACCTTCTAACAACTTTGGGGAGGAAGTTTCATGCTCAGAGAGTTACTCCCCCTTTCCAGGATCCTCTTCCTCCAGTTCTGTTACAAGGAAGAAGGTCTGAGATTTGGGAGCAGCAGAGAGAGAGAGAGGAGAATTAAATATCCTTTAAATATCCTTATTTGGGTGGAAATGAGTTTTTAAATGAACAGATGGAAAACTACTCTCTCCACTGTCAGGGGGGCCAGTGAGTCCCTGTGGCTTCTTGGCAGCAGCTCATACATAATTCAAGTTCAAGGAAGCCATCTGTACGCAGGGCCCTTTCCCTGATGACAGCTCTCAGTCGGGCTCCCAGACGTGAGGATGACGGAAGTGGAGGAGAAGGTCAGTCCCACCGTGGTGGGGGAGGAGAGTGAACACAGGACCAATGTGTAAGCACCCTGTGACCTCAGTTCTTCGGTCATGCAGCTCCTCCAAACGTGCCTGAGAACGAAGGAAGAACAGCCTGTGAAGTGCCAAGATGCAGCTTCCAATCCCAGCACAACTTGGAGAAGAAACACCTTCATTCAGATCCTAGTAACTTCCAGCCTAGAGCAGGGATTCCTAATCTTCCATAAACCAGGGACTCCTGACAAAAACTGGGGATCCTTTCCTCAGAGGAATGCACAGGGACCTACAACACAGTTTTGATGACCACTCCCCCTTGAGTCCTATTCTAAACACTTTCATACGGGCCTGAATTCCACAGCACTGCACGCTTCTTGGTGCGGCAAGCAAGTCTTCTGCCCCAAAGCATCTAGCTTAGATACACAGTAGGTCGTCAATAGATATAGAATGAGTAGGCCATCAAAGCGCAACCCGTTTATGAGCCTACAACAGGGCATCGTGGCTGTCCCTCAGTGGGACAGTAGCAGCTTGACAGCAAGAGAGAAGTCGTAACCCGGTGTGATGTGGAAAGGCCTTCAGAGAGCATTCACAGAGCAGCCCACCTGGGCAAACCTGCAAACACACACTGGTGAGAAATCCTGCGGGTGTCAGGAGTGTGGGAAGACCTTTACTCAGAACCTAAACAGTTTGCAACATGGGAGAATCCACACTGGTGGGAACCCCTGCGTACCTGAGTAATGTGGAAACACCTTTATTTGTGGTTTATAGTTTACATACTTGAGACATTCATCTAGGAGGAATACCCCCTACAGAAAATAGATCTTTGAAGGTATTTATCAACCATTTTTGGAGATTATGGAATTTACACCAGTGGATGATTAAAAACAAAAGCCCTTTTTCATCTTTCTAACCTTATGTTTAGCTTTAGGTCTTAGTTGTACATTTAGTTGTATTTCCTAATATGTCTATCATTTTCGTGTTAACTTTTCAATCCAATTTGAATTTGATTTAGTCTAAGATTGGGAATTTCACCTCCAAATTTTTATCTCATCCCCAGGAAGCCAGCAGTTCCTTCCTTCCCCAACATTTTGTTTTGCCTTCTTGGAGATACATTTGATTATTGGTATCAGCTTACGTCTCGACCACATTTTTCTGTTCCTTTGATCCACATATCTGTGCTTGTCCCTGTATCACACCACTTAAATTTGTGTTAATTTAGTATCTTTTAACATCTAATAGAGTCAGATGTCTTTGCTTTTGAAGATAACTTTTTCCCTTTTGTAAAATTAACACTTCCTCCTTGCAAAAGGTTCAGAAAATATAGAGAAGCAGAAAGAAAAAGTAAAGATGACTTATAACTCTAACAACCAGTGATAGTCTTTGTTAAGTTATTGCCACAGATTCTTCCAGATTTTGTCTTTGAGGAAAATGTGAGCATACATCACATGCTGTAATCCTCCTTTATTGTGCCCAAATAAATTACTAATAAGTTTCAAGATAAAACAGGCATTGTGGTAGGCCAAATTATATGACGGCCTACTTGACCTCCTCACTCCCTTGATGGCCAAAGGGAGATTATCCAGGTGGGTCCAATGTAAATCACATGCCCCTTATTTAAAAGCAGACTTTCTCCAGCTGGCGGTAGAAGAGTCAGTCAGAAGTTTGCAGCGTGAGGAGTACTCCATGCGGGGTTACTGCTTTGAGGATGGAGGGGACCAAGTGAGAAAGCACACAGGCGGCTCTAGGAGCAGGGAGCAGACCCACGGACAGCCAGCAGGGAAATGGGGCCCTCAGACCCTCAACGGCCACTACCTAAATGAGCATAGAACCCAATTCTTCTCCAGAGCCTCCAGGTAAGAGCCCACTGACACTGTCAGTTCAGCCCAGGGGACCCTGAGCAGAGAATCCAGGCATGCCCACCCGGAATTCTCATAGAACCGCGAGATAGTTCGTGTTGTTTTAAGCCACTGAGTTTGCAGTAACTGGTTACAGGGCAATGGAAACTAACATAGGCATTTAAACGGGTAAACGATTAAAACGAAAAACCCTTTGATCAACTTTCTAACTGTATTTTCAACCATAGGAAAATCATGTTTGGTGATAAGCCTGAGTTTAGTTTCATTTTCTCTACTCAGCATCTACGGGGGCCTCTGAGTTGCCCTCGCTCCGTGAAAAGCCTGTGTCCTGGACCAAGATGGGGGTCTCTGGGGCTGGGCTTCAGGACCAGGCTCTGTGAAGCCCCACCGGGCAGGTCACGGCCCTTCCTCTGGAAGTGGGGTGATCCCCTGCCTCTAAAACTGTCCCAGACCCACAAGAGACCTGCTGAGAGCTGGGGGTAGAGAACTACCTTGGGTTGGCCACACCCCCTCCTCACATGTTCTAGGGCACCCCCCCTGGTGGGTTAGCTGTCACCCCAAGGGCACCCACACACAGTGGAACTACACTTGACTGTCAAATTATGATGCCCATCAGCTGGGCCTGTGCGTGTTCACAGGGGCTTCTCGGAACAAGTGCCCACCTTTGCATTTTAACGTTCTTAACAGCCTGCAAGTTTCTATCCTATTGTAGCCACAGGTGGCTGCAGAGCCGGCTAGTAAGAGGGAAATTGGATCACAAAGGGCCCTGGAGCTCCTCCAACCCGCGCCCCCACCCCATGCCAACCATAATAATTTGAACGCTAGGACACATTCTCTTGGATTCCGACCCAACTCTGACTCAAAGCTCTTCTAACCACTACTTTGGGTAGCCAAGGGGAACCCATACATCCAGCAGGGACCCAAGACCAGTGGTTCTCAATTATGCTGCCTGTTAGAACCCTGAGGGACTTTTTAAAATCCCAAAGGCTAGACCTCATTGTCAGAGATTCAGATTTTAGTTAGTTTTAAGGGAATCAGGGCCTCAGTAGTTTCAAGACCTCCCCTGGTGATTTTAATGTGCAGAGCAATGGTTCTCTACCACTGCCCTGCCTAAGAACCCCCTAGGGACCCTGTTACAGATGCAGATTTCCACACCCTACCCTGTGAGATTCTGTTTCAGCTGGTCCTGGAGAAGACCAGGAATTAGCATATTTAACACACACCCCGGGTCGGTTCTTCTCGGACTTGTTAAAATGAGGACTCTGATTTAATTGTTCTAAGATGGAAGCTCAGATTCTGCATTTCAAATAAGTTTCCAGGTGACACTAATGCTACTTGACTGGGGGTTACACTTTGAGTGGCAAATGTCCCATCAGATTTGGAAGAACTGCCATAGACGAAAGTTCCTAAACTCGTAGTCATGGGAAGTGTAGTCACAGCAGCAACACCTGTGAACTGGTCAGAAATGAAAATCTGGGGGACCCCACCTCAGACCTATTGGATTCGAAACTTGGGATGGAGCCAGCAATTTGAACAAGCCTCCCAGGTGATTCTGATGCAGGGCAGAGTTTGAGAAGCACTGTTAGATAAATGGCCACATCTGCTGGGAAAGCAGCTCAGGGCTGGCAGAGAAGTGGTGTCTGGTTCTCTGTCTTCTCTGCTTTGGGCTCCAAAGGCAAAGGTTGTTTCCCCAGGGGGTCAGGTCAGGTTGAGCAGGAAGCAGACGAAGGTCCTGCCAGCCTCATCTGGAACCCAGCATGAATCCCCCAGTTTCCAGCCGTGTTGGTATCATCATGCAAATATGCAAAAACAACATTCTTAAAAGGAAGCCACTGACTTTATGATTTTGATGAGATCTGGCTCAGCCCTCTCTCAAGATGTCTATGTAGTGGTTCACCAACACCTGCCAGGGAGAGCAATACAGAGTTTGTTTGTTTTCTCAATTGAATGCATCAGTTTTTTGGAGCCTAAACATCCACTTCTGGAAAGCAAAGGGATTTCCCTGGCCTGAGGAAATAGGGAAAGTTAACACCTCCCTGAGAAGAGGGGGTGGGATTATCCCTCTGAACGTTCATTCTTTCAATTGATATATATCGGATGCTTGTTGCATGCCAAGAACTATGCTAGGAAACGGAGACATGGCTCTGGTGGCAGGAAAGTGAGGAAATTCTCCTGGGTGTACGTGAACTTATTTTATGAAGTATAAGACGGGGCCATCAGTTGGGGAGGAGGTATGAAATAATTCTCCTAGAGTTCTTTAAAAATGCAGACTCCAGAGCACCACTGAATGATCCTGATTCGGCTGCCTGAGGTGCAGCCCAGGAATGTGAGGTTTTAACAAGATCCTCTTGTGATGACTGTTGGGGGTGAGTCCTCTGAAGCATGGCAGTAAGGGTTTGCTGGTTTGTTTTGTTTTAGTTAAGTAATTTGTGTTCTTCAGGTAAATTTAGAAAATAAGGATTGAATAAGGTCCAGTTTAATCCCTCCCCCCCTCCCCCGTCACAGCTAATAGCTCAGCTTCCAAGCTGGACCTAGCGCACCAGTTCCCCTCTCACTCAGTTTCTCCCCCTTGCATGGTTCAAGGTCCTGTGGTTGGTGGGTGGGTGAATGGGAGAAGAGAGGGAAGCTCCTCTTTCTGCGCCAGGACTATTTTCCCCCAGACGAGGAGTGTTTGCTTTCGGGCTGTCCGCTGTTCCCAGTCCTCTTTCAGGATCCTGCTGCCGATCTGGTGGGGAGAAGAAGGGGTGCACGAGCCTCAGCTTTCTTCGTACCCACCAGCTTGAGGGGCATCAGGGGACCACACGAGGCTTGGTCACCCATCGCCCGAGGGTGCGCGGTTCCAAGGGTTCTCTCTGCCTGGGTCACCCACAGGCTGAAGGGAGGTGCTGGGAGCCCCAGGCCTGAACCAAGCCTGCGGGCTGAGCAGTGTGAGGTGAGGGGGTGGGGGCAGCGGCCCCGAGAAGACTTGAAAGCGGGATACATGGTGGCGTGATCCAAGGCGCGCCAAGGCGGGTGGAAGGCAAGGTCGGCTGGTGCGCGGTCCCCATCCTTCAGAGCCGAGAGGAGAGTCGGAAATGTAGCTTGAGAGTGCCTCCAGGAGACCCTTTCCGTGCCCCTGGCCTCCTTCCCCCAGCGCGCTGTCTCCTCCTCCCCCGGGGTCGCTGGGATTTCCTTCCCCAAGAACGAAGGACCCTCATACCAACCGGCCTTTCCGGAAGGTAGCACGTATCTAAAGCCCTGAAGAAAGCAACTCCACTTCCAGGCATTTCATCTCAAAAATACTTGTGTGCGTCTGTGCGCTCAATCTGGCCTACAAAGTGCTAGATGGGGCAGATACTACGAAGGTCGAAGGTCCTACCTGAGTGCGGCTCAACCCCACATTAAACCAAGTCACGTACAATGTCTGGAGATCATGATGGAAACCAGGTGGAGGAAAGATAAGGGCAGAGATCTTTTAATTGGGAGGGAGATGCGCAGCCATCCACGGGCATCGTTCCATGGGAGTACAACCGCTTTAGTTGCAAGGGAGGGCCAGCTGAGGTGTAAGGAACGGGAGATCTCACTATGTGGTCCACTGACCGAAGCACACACAGAAAAAAAGTCGGCAAGGATAAGATAAATGGCAGTGATTGTATTAAAGTTGCAGAGGCGTTTTGTTTGTACTTGTATATGTAGGATATCCATAATCCACACCACGGCCTCAAGGTCCGGGGACTCAGACCTTGACTGTAAATCTCTAGTGGCGTGCATTTCTTCTTTTTTTTTTTTTTTTTGCCGGCACCTATCCGACCTTGTAGTAGATGTTGGTCAGTCGGTCATCTAGGACCAGACTGACTTGGAACCCAAGAGTGACCCATTCCATGCACTCCATCCAGCCATCAAAGGATTTTTAATTCAGTAGACAAAAGGGTGAGAAAGCACCCACGGGTCTCACACCCCAATATAGGAATCAGAAAGTCCAATGGAACTGAGTAACCGCTTCAGCTAAAGCCAACCCGGATAGCTAGTAGTGATCCTAACCTCTAAAGGCTTAAGGAGTGACGAGGAGGGGCTGGGCTGCATCTGCGCCACGCCCCCAAGTGGTTTGCGTCACCCTGTCCTTCCCTGCCCCCAGCTCCGTGCCTGAGAGCTTGTCCCAGGCGTAGGGAGGCCTCTCAGCCCCGCACACCCGCCCTTCTATTGGCACCACGGAAAGGGCCGGAAATCCGTGGCGGGAGGACGGAACCATAAAATAACCCATGAGCAGTCTCTGAGCTTGCCAAGGGCTGAGGCCAGGTTGTTTTAGCTCCGTGTCAGGCGTTGAGCTGGGCCCTGGGGACACAGAATTTGTAGTCAGCAAGTGCTTTTTGCATGGGAAGGTGGGTGAATTAATCAGGGTTTCGAAGTCCAGGAGAAAGCCGAGATGGGGCCCACAGGCCCAAGAGTTTAAAGGCCCATAGCTCAGGAGAAAATCCATGTCTAGGATAAAGTAGCATGACTTGTTTTTCCTTTCCCCCACCCCACCCCTTTGTCTCCACTTCTTTTCTTTTGGAGGGTTCGGAAGCTAGATGGAGACCTTACCATAAATTGCTAACACAGGGGCTGAGACCTCAAGGATAACCATGTCTCAGTTTATTGAGCACACACCAGGTACGAAGCTCTGGCTTAAGCATTTTCCTCATTTAATGGCCAGAAAAACTCGGTGAGGTTGTTAATGATGGCCCATTTTGCACATGAATAAACTGAGACTCAGAGCTAAATAACTGAAACATTAGAAATTACAAAAAGTGACAGACTTATTCAGGAACACAACCAAAGTTTGGACTCTCAGGAAAGGGGAAGAATTATCTGTAGAATCTGTCTTTTTAAATATTTCAGATAATTAGTAAGCTCCACTAGACAGATCTATCATTTTGCTCTTTACTCTTTCCCTGTACCTAGCAGAGTGCCAGGTCCACAGTAGACACTCAGTAAACATGCAGTGAGTGAATGAGTGAGTGAGGACAGTAGAAACCCATTATGTAAGAAACCGTGCTGCCACCAACCTGAGTTGAAGCCCAGCTCCCCCTACTTCCTAGCTATGTGACTTCAAACTCACACTTTGCACTGTTTTGTTTTGTTTTGTTGCTTTTGTTTTAGTTTTTTTATAAATTTATTTAGTTTTGGCTGCATTGGGTCTTTGTTGTGGTGTGCGGGCTTCTCATTGCGGTGGCTTCTCTTGTGGCAGAGCACGGGGTCTAGGCGCGTGGGCTTCAGTAGTTGTGGCACACAGGCTCAGTAGTTGTGGCTCAGGGGCTTAGTTGCTCCACGGCATGTGGGATCTTCCCGGACCAGGGCTCGAACCCGTGTCCCCTGCATTGGCAGGCGTATTTTTAACCACTGTGCCACCAGGGAAGTCCCTGCACTGTTTTTTATATTCATGCTGTATGAAACAAAAACCACATGAAAAATTAAAACCATTACAGGCAATAAAAGCTATACTTGACATATTCCCGGCTACCAATACAAACCCCTCCCCAGAGGTGACAGCTATTTTTTAAAAGTTTGTTGTGCCTACTTCTAGTCCTCTTTCTGTAAACTTACATATAGTAGTAAATAAAAACACATAGCTTTGTTTGGGTTACGGCTCTGTTTTGCTTTATATGATAGGACTGTACTGCACCAGCTTTGTGGGAAACTTCACCGTGTGTCTGGGAGATGTTCCCACAACAGCATCTGGGGAGATCTCATTATTTATAATAGTTCCCCAAGAGAACATGAACTATGATTTATTTTGCCATTCTCCTTGTAGGACTGGACATTGAAGTTGTTTCTGTTTTCTGCACCAGTTTACAAATACTGTTCCAGTGAACATGTTTGCCCAAGCCTCTTCACGAACAGAGACAAATACATCTTGAGGATAAATTCCCAGAAGTGGAATTGCTGGGCTAAGATACACATTTAAAATTGTAATTGCCGTGTCGCCATCCAAAAATGGCCTACTAATAGTATTTACCGGATGGAGGCCTGGGAAGATACACTGTAATAATGCGCTTCATTCAGGCCAGGCACGCGGTAGGCTCGCTAAGCATTTACCAAAGCAATTGCCAACGTTCACTTCTATCCATTCCCAGCCCCTGATCTGAGCCAGCCCTGGCTGTGGTGCCTTGAGCCAGGTTGAGGAATGAGAACTGGCCAGCAGAAAGGGGAGGACTCCGCGGCTGCCTTCCAGGTGCTCCCCCTGGTGGGCAAATGTCCCTGGACAGTAAGAAATCCCCCATCTTTGTAAACCCTAAAGCAGAGGATACTCATTCCCGCTCAGAACCCTGACACACCTCCTCTCATCCTTAGAATCCCACCCAGACTTCATTTTGCTGGCTGCTCTGTTGCCTTCGTGCCTTTCTCATAGTACCTCGTGCCACTCTCCTCTTCCCTTGTTTTGTTGTAAAACCACATTGCCTCCTCTAGTTCTTCAAGCATGCCCTTTCTACCTCCTTCATTCTTTCTCAGAGATCTCCCCACCCTACAAGCTCGCCTCTAATACTCAGCTCATATGCCACCTCTTCAGAGGGCCCTTCTGTATACACGCTGTCTAAAGAGCCATCTCTCTACTCTCCGCATCCCCGTTCCCCACCCCTTACTCTTTGTCTAATCAGCCTGTGTATTTCCTGTACTAGCAAGTTCACGCCTAAGTAAACCCAGACGTTTCCAAGTGTGGCAGAGTGCAGTGTCATGAGGGCAGGGACCATATCTGTCTAACATGTGATCCCCATCTCCCAATGCCTGCCAACAGCACCTGGCAGTAGCACGCACTCAACATTTGTTGAATGAGTGGTTGAATGAATAACTAAATAATACTAACAAGCAGGAATAGAATTGACATTGGGAGCTACCAGGGGCTAAGGCAGAACACACTTCCCAGGGTTTTGGCTCCGTTTCTCTTTTAGATGCCCTTTATGATCAATAGGAAACAATTTTCCTGGGGTAGGTTTTAGCCAGAGCTATCATCCTGGGTGCTCTGCGGTAGAGTGAAGGCGCCCAAAGGCAGGGGTGGTTTTGACATCTTTGCCTCAATAATCCTTGCCTTAGACTACAAGGTAGACCATATTTTCTGGATGAGCAAACTGACGCTCAGAGAGGTAGAGTAAGATTCACAGCTGGTATCAGCTCAAAGAATGGGAGTGTCTGGTGAGAGGAGGGTTAGCAAACAATCTTTTCCTCTAGTCCAAAAGGACACATTGTCTAAAGGAAGTACAGCCCCACACTTATAGCATGGTGGCCCTTGTCAGTGGAGAGATCTACACTGGCTGGGATTGGGTGGTGGACACACCCTTAAAATCATCTACAGTGTGCCAGGCCCCTCAGACATGATTAAGAGGTGAATTCAGCCTTCAAAAGCCTCACAGTCAAGAGATGTAATAGACCATTGTTCTGTAGGATGTCAAGTGTTATGTTTGGACCGTGGACAAGCAGGGAAGCCACATGGCCATGTTGTGCATACTTCAAATCTGGGCATTGCCTTTCAGAATGACCACAATGTGAATGGGGCTCTCTGGAGCTGAGCAGTTTACAACCTGAGCAAATGTATGTAGCTCCTGATGGGGATGGGGTAAGTCATCTGGAACTAGGTGATCAGTCTGAGAAGAGAGTCTAGATCTCAGGGGAGCACCAGTATGTAGGAGTCTGTGGAAGAAGCAAAAGCCAGGGAGGCAGGAGGAAGACCAGGCTGTTAGAGAAACCAACAGAAGAGGAATCAAGATGGAGAGGTAGCTAACAGCACCAAAGGCCCTGAAGAGTCAAGCAGAGAAGGGCTCCCAAGTGACTGGCAACAAGGAGTTCGTTGGTGACCTTGGCAAGAGTGATGAGGATGAGAGTCGGTCATGTTTATTGAGAGGTGAATAGGCTATGTGGACAGAGTGAGGGTGTTACGTTCTTTCTGGAAGTTGGGCTGTGAAAGGAGAGAGGAAGCAAGGGTGGTGAGGGCCTTCAGGAGTGAGGAGAGCTTTGTTTTATTGTTGGGCTTTCAGATGAGAGCCTTGTGCGTGTCTCAAGGCTGTTGGGGAGGAGGCGGTAGCAAGGAGAAGTTGAACACTCCTCAGAGAGTGTCTTTACCTGCACGATTCACAGAGGACAGTGGGAGGGGGGTGAGATTCAAAGTGGGCAAAGGTTCCAGATGATGGCTAGTCAGGATTCCAGAAGACTTCTTGGAGGTGGTGTACCTTAGACCTGGGCAAAAACGGCCCCTGCCCTATGCCTAGGGCTTTAAAGAGCCTTGTCTGCAAGGCTCTCCACGAGGCAAGAAAGAATTGTTGAAGAACCAAGGGAAAATGCATCCCCAGGACTCTTCTAGATCATACTCTAGGTGACTGGAATACCAAAATCACCTGCCAGAAGGGCCCTGATGGTCTTCCAGGGTCTATGTGGGCCTTTTTCTCAGGATATCCTCCCAAGAACAGACCCCACCCAAGGAGAAGCCAATTTATTTTTATGTTGATAGCATCACTCTAATACTACACCAGAAAAACTCATTATTAGAAAACAACAGACCGGCATACCCCATGAACATAGATAGATGTAAAAATTCTAAACAAAATCTTAGCAGAATCGAACAATCTATAAAAGGGATAAAATATCATGACTAAATAGGGTTTATCCCAGAAATGGAAGGTTTGTTTAACCTTCATATAGTTGGTTAACTAGCATATAGTTCACTATATTAACAAGCTAAAAAAATACGTATACACATACATACACATGCACACACACAGATACATAAACACACGTGAAATCATAGCAGTGGATACAGAAAAGGCATTCAAAAATCCAATATCCATTCCTGATTTTTTAAAGAAACTCAGCAACCTAGGAACAGCAGGGAACGTCCTCAACCTGATAATGGGGATCTATAAAAGACCTATATCCAACATCATACCTAAATGTCAAAGACTGAATGGTTCCCCCCTCTAAGATGAAGAACCAAACAGGAATGTCCACTCTCATCACTTTTATTTAATATTACACTGAAGGTCCTACTCAATGCAATAAGTCAAGAGAAATAAGTTATCCAATTCAGAAAGAAGTGAACCTGTTCTTATTGGCCAATGACACAATTGTCTATGTAGAAAATCCAATGGAATATACAAAAAGCTCCTAGAACTAATAAGTGATTTTAGCAAGGTTACAGGATACAAGATCAGCATACAAAAATCAATTGTATTTTCATCTACAGCAATAAACGACTGAAATTGAAATTTTCGAAAATACCATTTACAATAGCAACAAAATTTATGAAATACTTCGGGATGAATATAATATGTGCAAGATCCATAGACAGAAAACTGTAAAACGGTGCTGAGACAAATTAAAGAAAACCTAACTAAATGGAGAAACATACGTTGTTCATGGCTCAAAAGATTCGATGTTGCTGTCAATTCCCTCCAAATTGTTCTATAGAGTCAATACTCTCCCAGTCAAAATCCCAGCTGGATTTTTTGTTGATAATCTGATTTTTTTTAATTCATATAAAAAGTAAAGGACCTAGAGTAGCCAAAACAACTTTAAAAAGGAAGAATAAAACTAGAGCACTAACACTACCTGACATTAAGATGGCAATAGTTAAAACAGCGTGATATTGGCATCAAGATGGACAAATAGGTCAATGGAACAAGACAGAGACTCCAAAAATAGACCCATGCATATAAAGACAACTGATTCTCCACGAAGTTGCAAAGTTCAGTGGAGAAGGTGGTAGTCTTCTCAATGAATGAGGCTGAAATAACTGGTTATCCATATGCCCTCCCCAAAAAAAAGTTTGAGCCATTCCTCTCACCATATACA
Source organism: Monodon monoceros (assembly GCF_005190385.1). NCBI lineage: Eukaryota > Metazoa > Chordata > Mammalia > Artiodactyla > Monodontidae > Monodon > Monodon monoceros. The sequence continues at coordinate 113,531,087 of NW_021703768.1, forward strand.
AAATGGAATTACTTTTAAAAGCTAACTAATGATGGATCATAGTAAAATCTAAAAACCATAAAACTTTTAGGAGGAAATATTTTTGACCTTGAGTTCGGCAAAGGTTTCTTAGATATGAGAGCAAAAAGCATACTTCATAAAAGAAAAAACTCATCAATTGAACTTCATGAAGATTTAAAACTGCTCTTTGAAAGATGCTGTTAAGAGAATAAGAAAACCATGGACTGAAAGTAAAATCTTGGCTAATCATGTACCCGATAAAGGGCTTGTGTACAGACTATAAACGAACCCTTAAAACTCAGTAATAAGAAAACAAGGTCATTTTATTTTAAATAGGCCAAAGATTTGGACAGCTCACCAAAGAAGATATGTGGATGGCAAACAAACACATGGAAAAATATCCTCAACATCATGAATCTTTAGGGAAATGCAATTAAAACCACAGTAAGGGCATCCCTGGTGGTGCAGTGGTTGAGAGTCCGCCTGCCGATGCGGGGGACACGGGTTCGTGCCCCGGTCCGGGAAGATCCCACATGCCGCGGAGCGGCTGGGCCCATGAGCCATGGCCGCTGAGCCTGTGCGTCCGGAGCCTGTGTTCCACAATGGGAGAGGCCACAACAGTGAGAGGCCCGTGTATCGCAAAAAAACAAACAAACAAACAAAAAACAAAACCACAGTAAGCTATCATTACACATTTGTTAGAATGGCTAGAATGAAAAAGCCTGACCATTCCAAGTGTTGGCAAAGATGGGAAGGAAATGGAACACTCATGCACTGCTGATGGGGATGTGAAATGGTACGGCCACTCCAGCAGGAAAAGAGTTAGGCAGTTTCTTAAAAAAGCTAAACATATACAAATCATATGATCCAGGCCTTCCACTACTAGGTATTTACTCAAGAGAAAAGAAAGCATATATAGAAACAAAATCTTATACATGAATATTCCTGGAACTTTCATTTGAAATAGCCCAGAACAGGAAACAACTCAAATATTCACAAACAGTTTAATGGATAAACAATCTGTTATATCCGTACAGTAGAATACTACTCAGCAATAAAAGGGAACGAAATATTATTGGTACCTGAATCAACATGGATGAACTTCAAAATAATTATGCTTGGCTGGAGAAGCCTAACAAAAGGGGTACATACTATATAGTTCCATTTTTATATAAAACTCTAAAAAGCAAAGGCAGGGGCTTCCCTGGTGGCGCAGTGGTTGAGAGTCCGCCTGCCGATGCAGGGGACACGGGTTCGTGCCCCGGTCCGGGAAGATCCCACACGCCGCGGAGCGGCTGGGCCCGTGAGCCATGGCCACTGAGCCTGCGTGTCCGGAGCCTGTGCTCCGCAACAGGAGAGGCCACAGCAGTGAGAGGACCGTGTACCGCAAAATAAATAAATAATAAAAATAAATTTAAGAAAAAGGCAAATTAATCCATTTTGGCAGAAAGCAGAACAGCGGTTGCCTGAGAATGGTGGGGGGTGGAGCGGGAGGTATAGGATGGTGGAACTATAAAGGGCGGAAATCTTTGGGGAGTATTAGATGTTTTCACTATGTGATTGTGGTTCCATGGGTGTATGCCTATGTCAGAACCTATCCTGTGGAGTTTATTGTGTTAATTATACCTCAATAAAGCTGTTTAATATATAGGCCCATAGTATACGGACCTCCCTTAATACTCTGCCTTTTGGTCCATGAATGTTAGGAACGAGCTTAATGATAGCCCATCAAAAGATAAGGGTGAAACATTTAGAAAGATGAGGAGCATATAGCCTTTTCTAAGCATGTATCTGTGAGTGTGCTGTGTTTGTGAGTGACAGAAAAAGACATTTTTCTCAATTGCCCAAGCAGCCAGAGATTTCAAATAGTTACCAGATAAACATAACTTAGAGCAAGTATTTTTTTACAGAAGTATAGTTGATTTACAGTGTTAAATATTAATTTCTGCTATATAGCAAAGTGACTCAGTTATACATGCATATATTCTTTTTCATATTCTTTTCCATTATGGTTTAGCACAGGATATTGGATATTGTTCCCTGTGCTGTACAGTAGGTCCTCATTGTTTATCCATCCTATATATAATAGTTTGCATCTGCTAACCCCAAACTCCCACTCCATCCCTCTACACCCCACCACTTGGCATCCACAAGTCTAACAGCAAGTATTTATTTAGCAACCACCATAACGCCAGGCTTGAGTTTGATTCTTGACAAATATGTACAGTAATCCTTTTGACCCTCCCAGCAAATTTACAATATTTTGACGGTTTAGAAAACTGAGGCTCAGAGATCTCAAGTCAACTCTCCAAAATTACCCAGCAAAGAAGCAGCAGCACCAGGACATGTGGGGCTTGAAGTGGCTGGACTGGTTCCCTCACTCTCTTTGTGGACCCCTCCCTGCAGGCAGTTCCCAGTTGGGTGGCTGTGGCTTGTGGCTGCATGTGGGAGGGTGTTAAGACAATAGACCAAGCCTGTCCAAGGGTTCAGCCCTCCAAGGTTTGCTATTGTATGTGGAGCTATATATAGCCAACGGTGGGGAAGAAAGGGAAAATAAGATTTACTTGTTGGAGGCTCAGAGGTTTTAAGCAACTTGAAAGGTCCTGACAGCTTTTGCAGACCGGAACTGAAAAGTCTTTGGCTAAGCACTCTAGGACTGTGGTGTTTTGGCAAGGGGGGAGATGTCCTGGCCCCGAGGTGTGACACGTCCCTCTGCTCAAAATAGAGACCAGCCATTTCCCAGATCAGAGTCAGCTGGGGGTGGGAAGACAGTTCCAGCCCTAAGGCCTCTGACCATTGGAGGGTCTGGCAGCCCTGCTGGAGAGTGGGAAATGGGGTGAACATTCAGGGCCCCTGAGGGCCTCACGCTGGGTTTAGGGGATGGCAGACAAGGGCAGTGAGAAGGCTGCTGTGTCGCAAATGAGGGAGGGGCTGGTTCTTACTCGGCCTGGTATGGGGGGCGGGGAGAGAGGGGAACATGGAGGGAGCCTTGAGGACTGGGAAGTGTTTCCAGGGAGAGGCCAGTCCCTGCCAAAGTGCGATGGTGGAGGTGTCGCTGAGGCTACAGGTCGCTGGGTGTGGAGGGAGATGATGTTTCCTGTGCGGGTAGTGAACCAAGAAGGGTCCAGAGGCTGGACGGGTGATGACCCTAGAGGTGTGAGTGAGTGTTCAGAGGTGATTTTCTAACTGGGCGAGAGTCAGCAGTGCCTGCGGGTTGAGATCCCCTGCGAGATCTAACTCAGTCCCAGCTCCAGGGCTGATTGTGAGCTGATTTGCCACCCTGTGGGTTAAATGCAGAAATATTTCTGAACTGTTTGGTAAATAGCCACTGCCCAGATCCCCTAAAATGACCCCCCCCACCACAGCCATCCCTGCCCTCCCCTGACCCATGGTAGCCTGCCCCTCGCCTCCCACAAATCCAGCCACCAAAAGGTAAATGCTTAGCCTCCCTCTGATTGGCTGGTGCCAGAGTAGTTAACTATTTGAATACCACCTTTGATGAACCCCAAAGAATCACAGTAGTCAACTGCTATTTGCTATGTGCCAGTTAACCACCATTCTAGATGTTTTACCTACTTTTACAAGAACAGCAATAACAATGAGATAACAATAGCTAACCAGTATTGGGGGATCGTTAGGTGCCGGGATTATGCTAGGTGCTTTGCTTTGATTATGACGTTTTAATGCCCACTCATGAACTGTAACCCTACGTGGTAGGTTCTGATATTATTCCTGATATTATATTATTCCTTCCTCCATTTTGGAAGGAAAAAGACAAAAACCCCAAGGCCCAGAGAGGTTAAGTAACTTGCTTTGGGTCACATAGCTAGTAACTGGCAGGTCTCGATTCAAACCCAGACCTTGCTGAGTCTAAATCCCTCGCTCTGGCATTAGTCTATATTTGAGAAATAATTTGTAAAATGCTCAAAAAATGGAAAACCTTGGTTCTAATATTAAAAGCACTCCCTTCCCTTCTGATCTGAGAGTCTAACACCTTCGTTAGGAAGTTTCTCCAACTTTGCTGCTTAGATGTTTCTAATACATCCTCAGAATTTGATGGATACCCTCTCCTGGTATGAAAACAAGTTTGTGCCAGGAATTTCCCAGTTAATCTGGTTGAACAGTGGCCCTGAAACACTCTGTACAGAGGATGCAAGTGAGTCCTGGCCGAAGTCTACAAGAGACGGATGGGAAAACAGAACCTTCCCCAGGTCCATGCCATCCATTTGCTCTCCAGACTCTAGGCTGTTCCTGGAAACACTCCTTCCTGATTCTTTTTTTATTGTTGGACTGAAGTCAGTGTAAAGGCCATTAATCTATGCAGCGTCTCATTGGCAAGCCTTATAAGAGATGCCCTGTTCCTGAAAGCAGGCCTCTTTGTGACTGTGTTCCAGGAACTGTCCAATGTATTAATGGCTGGTCATTAGCCTGCACTCATCCATTCACCAACCATCTAGGGAGGGCCAACTATGTGTCAGGCACTGTTCTAGATACTGGGGATAGAGCCCTGAATGAAACAGACCCTGCCACTGCCATCACAGGACTTGTTGTCTAGGGAAAGGAAGAGATATTAGACACATGATAGCAGAAATACAGCTAACCATGTAATTATGCTTTGTGATCAATGCTGTGAAAGAAAAGTAAAAGGTAAAATGAAAGTTGATGTCAGATCTTAGATTAGATTGTCCTGGAAATAGGAAGAAGGAATATCACGAGTAATATTCAAGCTGACACATGAAGAGGCAGCCAAGTGCAGGAAGGAGAGGATCTCAGAAGAAGGAAAGTTCCAGGCAGGGGGAACAGCAAGGACGAAGGCTCTGGGGTCGGGGAAAAGTTTGGCACTTTTGAGATCATGATAGAAAAAACCCCAAAAAACCCACGTCGTATCTGGAGTTTAGTGAGCAGGGGAGAAAGTGAGAGGGGATTATGAGGTGGAACAGTGAGAGTGGGGGCAGATTTTCTATGAACAAGAGTCTCAATTTAGGAAACGCAGATGAAGATTTAGGGCTTGAGGAGGGCAGTGGAACCATCCCAAAACAACACTCTTTGGCAGAACAAAGATAATGATAAGAGGAGGAGCCCCCTCAGATTTTTTATACATAAGGAGAATGAGGATGGCCGTTGCTTTCATTAAAAAAAAAAAAATTATCTTGGGCTAAAATCATATCATGCTGGCAAGGGAAAGCATTCTTGATTAAAATAAACCCAGACAGGTCAAGTTAGTAACATATCCTGAACTTTTAGGGGCTGGGACATTGCCTTAGTCAGGTTTCTTTTAGTTAACAGTGACAGAAACCAACGCTAATTATCTTAAGTTAAAAAAAAAAAAAAAAGTATGGATTTAAACAACTGGGGAGCCTAAGGAGTAAACTGGCAGGGTAGAGAGAGTCAAGCTTGTCTTTGTGTGTCCCTTTCGGTCTTCTTAGCTCCGTCTGTTCTCTCTTTCCTTCTCTCTCCTCACTGATTTACTCTGACATGGCTTCATTCTAAACTAGGCAACGATGACATCATGCTACTTCAGATAAAAGAGCTAGATTATTATGTGCATTCTGAGTCATAAAGTCACATATTCATGGATCTTATACCCATCCCTGAACCAACTGCCAGGAGGGCAGAGCCATCTGATTGCCCGGGATCAGTTGCACCCAACCATGTGGATCAGGGAATAGGAGTGTGGAACTGGAGAGAGGTAGTCCCCAAAAGTGTCCTGGCAAATGAAAACAGATCCCTCGTACTTAAGGGGTGCAAAACTTGTCCTGCCTCCACACATAGAATTTAATTGTTCCATTGTTTTTATAAATTGAAAAAGAAATGTTACCCATAAACCTACCATCAATTGTTAATATTTTGCTGTTTATCCCATCAATCATATACACACTTATGCACATAGAGATACACACATTTTATTGGCTTCGTTTTCCTCTTTTTTTTTTTTGTAGTCATTTGGTAGGAGAATTTAACTCCAATGGCATTAACTTTTAATTTTTTTCCAAAGAAACTTAAACCTCTATTCCTCTAATCAGAGATCTCCCAAATGAAACTCTTGTTGACATTCCTCTATGTAAACCTCAATCCAAAGCTTTTACTCCTTCCCATCTTTCTTAACATTTAACACTGATATCAAAAGCCCTCGTCATCATTTGATTTTAGGTTCAACCATAAAGGTTACAGTGCTCTTGTTCCCAAATGTTTTTGTACTTTTCATCTTACCATAGCTTACAATCTTTATTTCTGATTTAAATTTAACCTAGAGTACTTTCCGTAGTCCTTTCTCCCAGAAAACACGAGTGTATTTCTGAGTCCTCGCATATCCAGAAAAAATAGTCTTTACACATAAATGACAAGTTGTAGGATTCTTGGAATGTAGTCCTTTTCTTTCAAAATCTAGGATCACTGTTTCACTGCCTTCTAAGTTTCCACTGCTGCAGATGAGAAGTTTAATACCAGTCTGGTCATTTTCCTTTGTAAGTAAGATTTCTATGTGCCTAGAAACATGTGGGATTTTCTCTTTAACCTCAAATCTGAGAAACTTCACCAGGGTATGATGAGTTTGGAGTTCTTTGTGCAAAGCTGAAAGTTGATGAGCCTTTAGTTCTAAAATTGCAAGTTTTTCTATAGCCGATTGTTTTCTTTTATTATTTCCTTAATTATTATTTTTCTCCTTCTATGCCTTTTGCCTTAAGGATCTCCTGTGGTATGCACACCACATCTCCCAGAGCTACCCTTTATGAACCTTATCTTGTACCCATGATTTGCATTTATGTGGGGGGTTTTTTTGTTTTGTTTTGTTTTGGGTCTCTGGGTATGTGTGCTGCTTCCCTCACTTGATTTTCCAGAACACCAATTCCATTCTCAGCAGTAACTGGTGTCTTTTCCAGTTTCTTGGTTAATTTAAAAAAATTTTTTGCAGTCTTCAGGCTATATCTTCTTTACAGTTTTAAGTGTTAGATATTTCTTGTCCTTTTTCCATTGGAACTTCTTCCATAGGTGCATCAGTACCTGCTGGGGACTTGGCTTCTCTGCTTTAAATGGCTGTGAGCTTTCTTTCCTCAAAACATCGACAGTTTCACTCCACTGTCTTCTGCTGTATTGTATTGTTGAGAAAAATTCTGATACAAGCCTGGTTTTCATTCCTTTGTAGGACACCAGTTTTATTTCACCTGAGTACCTAGAAAGCTGCACCTATGCTGAGGTTGGTGACGGGGTGTCTTCTGTCTTTAGTTAGGGAAGGTGACATCTAACAAGCAGTGGACCACCCTAAGAGCAGTTAGATATCCTCCATTATCTTTTTTTTCCCCCCCTACCCGTGACTCCAGCAATCAGCTATAGGGCTTTAGCCAGTTTGCCATTGATGGAGAGTCCTCCTGATGTCTATGACCACTGCCCAGTAGTCTGGTGTGTAATATTCAAAATAGTTATTTGTCTGTTTGCATGGATAGTTTTGTGAGAAAATGTTCGGGGTGGGGGAGAAATGATTACAGACAGGAGTTAAGCTTCTTTATTGCTAACAACATAAACTCTGTTTCTGTTGTGTTATTCGAAAGCCATTGGGGAGCTCCAAGAATTGATGTTTGCATTAGAGAAGTAGGCTTGGAAAATTGGGAGAAACCGATGGAGGTAGGATGGCTGGGGATGAAACGGGGAAAAGTCTGGTTACTACACTTTGCCAGCTCTGCTCTCCTGAAGACTCATCATGCTGCTGGATTCTTAACCTAGCTACTGCCACCGTGAATTGTTCCTGACGGTCCCTGAATCTTTGCACCACTCATCTGTTGCAAACACAGCAGGCAGGGTAGAAACATTCCCCATTTGGGCTTTCATGGTGGAAAGGGGGTTCAGCCTCCCTCCGGGAACTGTAGCATAAAGGAGTCTCTCCCCAAAGAAAGGGGTTTTAGATGCTGCCAAGCCAAATAGGGCATGTGTCCATCTTAGCAAACATCAGTGGGTTTCTGATTTCTTCCACTAAGTAGGAGTTTTTAGTTCTGTTTGGGAATCGTGACGCTTTCTCAGAAATGATGAAGCAGACGCTGTCATCGCCTTGCCTGCACCCTCCTGGCACTCATGTCTACACAGCGCCCGATTACTCCAAACGTCTGCAGCTCTCTGCCGGCTACAGGGACGCACTTGACCTCGACCCAGGACAGGTTGGAAGAGCCAGATACTTAATGCCCCTTGATTCACTTCTCAACCAAAGACAGGGCATAGCCATAATGGATAAGTACACCAGCTTCCGTGTTCCATGGTTGGGGTATCTCTGGGATGTATTCCATACTCTTTCCTCGTGTTTCCCAGCAGGGTTGAACCCCAGCTGCCCACAGTGGGAAATGGTTTGATAACACAGCCTTTGTTTCCTGTCTCCCTTACCCATTCCCCTACTTGTATATCCTGAGATCACCTCCCAAATAAACTACTTGCACTTAAATACTTGCCTTAGGGTCTGCTCTCGGGGTTACGCAAACCCAGACCTTTGGTGAAGCCCTGTTTGGAGTGGGTTCAAGAGTACCTGGAATGAAGGGACAGGGCTGAGGCGTCCTGATCCTTTTCCCGCTTCTCACTTGGAGCTGCTGAAGAAGTATTAAGGCTTTATCCTGAAATCCCACCCTCTGTATAGCTTTTGACCCAGTGTTTTCACTCCTACAAGTTTATCTTACAGAAGGACTCCCACTTGTGTGCAAAGACACAAAATGACGTTTGTTTTTTGACTGTGACAGAAAACCAAATGGAAACACTAAAACATCCATTGGTTGTGTCAAACAAATTACAGCGCATCCCTACAATCTAACACAATGTAGCAATTAACAATAATGCTACCAATTTCCAGGAACTAATATGGAAAGATGCCCAAAGTATACTGTTGAGAGAAAAGAATCAAACTGCAAAAAGAGCACTGTAGTTTTAATTTGCAAATCGGTATCTAAATAAATATTTATGAAATGTCTATGGGACAGGCTTTCATTGTCCTGGTTTTTAAAAATTTCATCAGTTGCCTTACCTAGTTGTGGTTTACTTAAAAAATGGCTTCTTTTCTAAAAGTATTCAAAGAAGATAAGAAAAGGAGGATTCAGGGTACCTTCTGAAAACTGTTTAGGGTTGATAGTTTGAACACCTTATATAGAAGCATTTTCCGCCATTTTTTTATGAAAGACCTGATTTGAAGGTAAACATTATATATGAATATTTGTACATATATCTGAGTTTGACAGTTATGGAACATACATCACTGATTCCCTTCTGTGCTGTTTGAATTTTTACCCTCACCCTGCCAGGATTTTCTAAGTCTCCCTTCCTAGTTAGTGGCTTCCTACTCTTTGGAATCCTTGCCCTTTTTTCACTGCCAGATTCTGTGATCTCCTCTGAACTATCTACCCTAGCAGGGCAAAGAGCCATATTTAACCATCCTGATAGGACTGTTTTCCTTTTTCCAGTTCCCTCACACTTGCGTCTCTTCCAAAGATATTCAAAGAAGATGAGGAAGAATGCAGGGAAGCATTTTAGAACTGTTCAGAGTTCATAGCTTGAATACTTTAAAGCTTTAAGACACTTTTTTTTTCCATAAAAGACTTAAGTTGAAGAAAAATATACTGTGTAATATTTTCCCTGTGCCCCATCCTATGCCCGACTGGCATAAAGTGTTGCTTATTGTAAAGCAATTGGTTATTATGACTCCTTCCGCAATTTAATTTACCTCAGGAAGCCACCTTCCTCCATAAAGTGGGAGAAACAATGGAGTCTTTTACATTCTCAGTAATATGGTGCTCATTAGCTAAATGCTGACTTTGTTGGGCTCTGGAACAGAACAAAATATCCTAAAGCAAGGTCATGGGTGTAGCAAACTGTAGAGAAAGAGGACCCTCACACCTGTGTCTGAGTCCTGGGTGGGGACAGAGCCAGGCTGGGAGTCTAGTGGGGGAGGCTTGCTGCCCAGGAGGCCTCTTCGCCTTCTCCTGGACCTGAGCCCCTAGGGAGTGATGAAGAAGGGACAGAGGGGGACATTTAAACCTCCAGGGCCAGGTGTGCCAGAGTATCTTAGAGACTGGTGGTCTCTGTGGTTTTTTTCCCCATGATTTTTTTTTTTTTTTTTTTCCAGTACACGGGCCTCTCGCAGTTGTGGCCTCTCCCATTGCGGAGCACAGGCTCCGGACGCGCAGGCTCAGCGGCCATGGCTCACAAGCCCAGCCGCTCCGCGGCATGTGGGATCTTCCCGGACCGGGGCACGAACCCGTGTCCCCTGCATCGGCAGGCGGACTCTCAACCACTGCGCCACCAGGGAAGCCCCCCCATGATGTTTTAATCGCAACTACCTCTATTGGTAAAAATGTCTGAACATATACTCCCAATATAAATCATAATGATACACTATTGAATATCTTACAAACAAAAAGAAGTCAACATCTTAAAGGATGAAATTTTAAAATAAAGAAAAATTTAAGTGTAAATACAAGACCACTCGATAGATAGGTCAGGAGCAGTCAATCCTACGGTCCCCAGATGAATCATGAAATGATCCCTGGAACTTGCAGCTTTAAATACAAGCAAGCAACCTCATACCAACCCCTACCCCCAATATTGCACCAAAATATTTGTGAAGGTGCAGAAAACTTCCACAGCTTACATTGCCTGAAGGATAACCTTAAACTGAATTTGGGAAGAATTTTCACCAAATTTAGGACTAATAGAGTAAGACAGAGAAAAAAAATGGTGACAAATCTTGCTTCATCCATGAAATAGAGTATCCCTGTTTTCTAAAAAGAAGGCAGAAAGAATCTTGAGCAACCTCTGTTTTCTACCCTTTAGGAGTTCTGCAACACCCACGCCATCAGATAGACATTTCAGAACACCAGGAGGCTGTATTCTGAGGAGCCTGATTTCCCACACCCCACAACACCGTATGTTCTACATCCATCCAAAGACTGCAAATCGCAGAAAGGAGGGCAGGGAGTTTGGGGGTGGGCAAAAGAGAGAGAGAGAGATGGTATGGAGAATTTTAGAGGGCTGAGGTCCCAAGGTCAATGCTTTGACAAAAAGAAAGAGCAAAGAAATCTTCACAGTGGTACCTGATGAGGGTTTGCAATTCTCATTTATTCCGTCAATTGAACCCGTCAGAGAGCCAGGAACTGAGAAGTAAGAGAAAATCTCCCTTAGGGCAAGAAGCATATGACAAGTGATATTCAGAGCCCTTATCCCTCACTTAAATCAAGCTTCTATAGATTTTTTATGTCAGAGTTCCAAGTAAGATCTTACATGAAGAAAAAGTTCTGCTGAAAATCATAACCGGTGTTCCTACTGGACACTGGAAATTGGATCATGAGCTATTACAGCCACCTACTCTACTGTTTTTCATCTATTGATGAAAAGTGGAGCTGGGCAATCCACCCACTCATCTGGCCCTGTAGTTAGTTCTCTCTTTGTGCAGAACCAAGTGGGGAAGGTGAAGCCTGACAAGGGACAGCTAAAACCCTCGTGGAGAGTCACAGGAACAGAAATAACATCTTAAAAATTCAGTGGAAGAATGTAACAATAAAAATGACGTTCAGCAAATCCCAGAAGAAAATTTTAGAAAACTGTTTAGCACCTTCAATAAACAAAGCTTCTATGAAATAGGAGTAGAAAACCATAAGAAGAAAATAAGATGAAAGGGCTAGAAGGAGGGCAAGGAAAGTACTATATTAATGGTAAGATTAAAATCATCTGAATTGGAGGCAATAAAAAACTAAATGACCAGAAAATTGAATCACTGACATGAAGGATAAACTCTAGCAGTCTGCAAAATGCAGAGGAAATGGGGAAAAGCAATAAAGATTAAGAGAAAGGAAATGATCTACTTGGAGGATAAATAATAGAGACTAATTCCAAGAAGAGTAGGCTATCCTAAGTAAGAATCAAAATAAGTGGGTGTAGAAGCAATAAAACATAATTGAAACATTGCAGAGATTTTTTTTTTAACTATAAGGATGTGAATCAAAAACACAACCACAAAAGAAGAAAATGTAGGAGAATGTTCATCTGAAGTTAGGAGGGGTAAGAGCTCTCTAAACGGATGAACAACATCAACACTAACAAATATATTTATCGAGCTATCAATGAGTTTGGATAT